>NW_024080632.1:13433094-13956891 GCF_003009895.1 Hyaena hyaena
GGGACAAGTGGTGATGTCTTTCCTCTGTCGAAGCCTTACTAGGGGCTTCCTCCTGCGTCTCCTGCTGGTGTTACAGTGTCACGTGGGGAAGGGGAAGTTGCAGAATTCAGAGGAAGCCCGCCTGGGTTTAAGCCCTAACTCTGCTGCGGGGGAGCCATCAGATTCGAGCAAGCCACCAACTCTTCTGAGAGTCAGTTTCTTCGTGGACAGGGTAGAGATGATAGCATGTGTCTTGTGGGGTGTTACTAAGGTTAAGATGAAAAAACATAACATGAGCCACTGGCTAGATGAAATCCCTACTCTTGATTTTGAAATGGGGACTAAGGACTATTTCCCGATCTCCCTTGCAGCTGGACATCATGTGAGTATGTTACGGCCAATGAGACCTAAGAGGCACTGGTGCCTTAAATTCTGAGAAAACACCTTCTTCTTTTTTTTCACTCATGTCCACATTTAATATTTTAAAATCAGGCTATGAAACAGTGGATCATATGATCCTATTTTTGCAACTAAAAAATGTTTTAACGTATTAAATATAAACAATGAAAAGGATGAAGATCAAAATGAGGTAGTTCTTATGGTCTGTGGATGAGAGATGAAGTTTTCTTTTATTATTAGTGCCCGATGATGTTTTAAATTTTTTCTACAATGAACACACATTTCTTTTCAAAAGGATATAAAAATCTAAAATGCGATTTTACAGATTAAATGACTAATCCTCCCAATAGATACTTGTTTATAAAAATGACCATTTACAGAGGGCTTACAGAACAAAACAAGTCATTGACATGCAATTAAAAAAAAAAGCAGTCCGATACCTTGCTTTGCTGTCTATTCCCCAACCTTATCCTGTACCCCTTTCCTCTCACCCACAGGTCATAAGCGACTGAAGCTCCTCAGTGTCTGGAATGGAAAACACCTTCATTTTCCTTCTTTCTGGAAGGTAGAAGGTGGATGTGATGACTGGAGCAGGAGCAACCATTTTGAACCACAAGGAGGAAGCCTCCTGTTGAAGCGGCAGAACAAGCTACGAGGAACCTGGGTCCCTGGACTCCTTCACTGTGGTTTTTGATTCTGTGAAGTGAGAGAGACACTCCAATTGTGTTTGTTTATGCCATCTTAAATTTTTACTTTTCTCTTTCTCAGGGTAGAATGAATCTTGATATGCTAGTTGTGTGGCCTTGAGCAAATGTGCTCAATCTCCCCATCTCGGTAATCTCGTCAACAAAATAGGGTTAAAAATCCCAAATCTTTAGAAATGTTGTGAGGCTTCAAGACCACAACGTGGTGGTTTTCTGCTGCCTCAGATACATTTTGTGATGATGCCCTTGAAATCTAGATCTTCAGGCACCATGCCGAGGCATTTGAATCACCAGGTCTGGTGATGGAGCCAAACGATGTCCATTTTTGTCAAGTCGCCGGGTGATGTGACACCCAGCCAGCTTTGAGAAACTTGGAGCGGAGAGACTCATCTCTTTTGCTCTGCTTTCAAAGTCAGAGTTAGGACATGTGGTGTCCACGTATCATACAGGGGACCTTCCTGCTTGGAGGGAGCCTTACCCCCCGACCACACCACTGCAAATGCCTGTCGGCCCTCCCCCTCCCCAGAGGAAGGACTGATCTGCTGGTTTACAACACAGTGAGTGCCATCAGCTGCCACCAGCTGCTTAGTCCCATCTGAACCGCTTTCTCTGAATTCCTGTTTAAAATGCAGCAGCGTCCGTGGATTATGGCTTGCTGGTTTACATGCTCATGATGGATCTTTTAATCTAATTAAGGGAAAGCAAAGATTTTCCCCTGGTACTTTCAGCTGCAGAGGGCTCTGATTTTTAAGCATAGCATGCTAACTGAGAGCACTTATAGGAGCAAGAAAAGCTGGGCCCTAATGTTGGCTGTGTGTCCCTGAACAAATCAGTTAACTTCTCTGAAGAGTTGGCTTTCACCTCCATGAGCCAGGCTTCCGGCCAAGCCCTTTGCAGCCAGAGAAAAATCCCCCCAACAGCCCATGAGGTGGGTGTCTTCACGATTCTCATTTTACAGATGGGGAAACTGAGGCTCAGAGGGGCTAACTAAATAGTCCAGATCACACCGTGAGTAAAGGGTGTGAATACGATAGAACGATACCATCTGGCTGATGGACTGTGTAGAGGATGAAACAGCTGACTGTCTCTAGGGAGTGTAGTCTGACTATTACCCACTGGGTTTAGCAACACCCTCTTGAGGTTGTCACCCCTGGAGGTGGCATGGGAGCCAGGGGGCATGGGATCACCCATAAAAAGCAGTGTTCTTGTCCAGGTGGAGGAGCACAGGAGAGAGCTCAAGATCAGCGGAAGGATGCTGTCGGCCCACAGAGCTGTCTGCCCTGGTCCAGACGTGAGCTGGCGGCTCAGGAGGTAGATGTCTCATTGGACGCTGTGTCTTAACCCTAAAAGGTCTCTGCGGTGGAAAGCCTGGCTTTTTGGTGACCACCTTCGTTAATCTCTTTTGTTTGCATTCTAGCCACACTGGATCTTCCAGAGTGCCCAGAGCCAGACGTGTCCTGTTTGTTATTTCTCTCTGAGTCAGGAGTCTCAGGGGAGGAGGAAAGAAGTCAGTGAACCACCAGGCATAAACCTACCACTTAGAATCTACCATTAGCACCTTCCTGTGCTGGCAATCATTGTCTCCCCATTGACTATGTGTTAAGGGCACATTGCAGATGGAAGCACTAGACACTTCAGTGGTTTTGTAAAGCTGCAGAATCACGTATGCCACTGAAAATCTGTCCTGGAAGTTCCGTGTGTGTGGTTCAGATGGACACGGAGCCCCTGGAATGGAAGCAGAGGTGGGATCCGGGCCCTTGAATCCCAGAACCATCTTCTCATCTGAGCAGGTACACGGGAGCTTGGGGCTCTGAAAAGTAGAGTTTGAAAGTCATTACTGCTATTTTATGGAAGAGGAAACTGAGGCTTGGTTGGGGGTAAGGCCACTTATCCCAAGGTATTCATTCATTAGTAAAACAC
Source organism: Hyaena hyaena (assembly GCF_003009895.1). Lineage (NCBI taxonomy): Eukaryota > Metazoa > Chordata > Mammalia > Carnivora > Hyaenidae > Hyaena > Hyaena hyaena. Next base: position 13,436,097 of record NW_024080632.1, read on the forward strand.
TAAGCTTGACTCTAGGATTCTTCCCTGGTCTCCTTTGGTAAAATGAGAAATGTAATGGGATTTTCCCTGGGGAAATGCATATATTACATAGGGGGGTGGGATTCACAGATGCCCAAATTCATTCATGACTATCTGAAGGACAGGGTGGTCTGAGACTGGACCTTTAGCCAGGTGGCCTCCCCAAGATGCTGCTGGAGGTTTCTCAGACTGTCGGGCGACATTCCACCACTGTGGAAGAGACTGTGAGATAGGAGAGGCATGGGAAGACGAGACAGGACAGTAGAGGGAGATTGATCAGAGATAATAAGAGATGAGAGAGGCTGACTGGAGTGGAGAGACACTTGGGCAGAATGTTGAGAAGGAAGTATAATTTTCCCTCTACCCTTCTAGGTTTTTGGCTGAGACATCCCCTGTAATGAAAGATTACCAGGACAAAAACAAATAAGTCTAATCACATGCATACCTCCTACATAAAAGAGATCAACCCAGGAAAACTGAGTAACTTCCCCAAATGGCCCAAACCGCCACCTTAAATAACATCTCCAGCTAAGCACAAAAGATGGAGAGGGGAAGGAGGCCAGTTATGGGAGGTGATCAGAAAAGGCACAGGATTGAAGGGTGAGGTGGTTGTGCAGATTTAAGTCCCTGCTTTCTCCATTGATAGGAATTTCTAGAGATTTCCGGTTACCTTTCTCCTACTGGTGCTGAGAGGGAGACACCCTTACAAATGGAGATTTCCCTCATAAATATCAATGTCTCCTATGGAAGAGTAATTTCTACTCTACTCAGTTTTCAAAGCTTTTCCTCCATTTGCTGTTTCTTTTTTTTTTTTTTTTTAAATGTTTTTATTTATTTCTAGGAGAGAGAGAGAGACAGCGTGAGCAGGGGAGGGTCAGAGAGAGAGGGAGTCACAGACTGAAACAGGCTCCAGGCTCTGAGCTGGCAGTCAGCACAGAGCCCGACGCGGGGCTCGAACCCACGAACCGCGAGATCATGACCCAAGCGAAAGTCGGACGCTTAACCGACTAAGCCACCCAGGCGCCCCTCCATTTGCTGTTTCTTAAAAATTATCAGCTGTTAAATCACAAAAATTCAACTGAGTAAATTTGAAGATCTAATAAGTTTTATCAGATGATTCCTGAATCAGGCAGCATTCCATCCAGTGAGTAGAAAGGGGCTCCACTGAGCTATACAAAAGAAAAGACTGAAAGGCAGAGGGTGATCAGGGTGGGGGGATAGGAAAATATTAGCAAAGAATGCATGGTTTTAGGCAAGATTGCCCTCCTAAGGGGAACGGAAGGGATCTATCAGTAAATTTCCCAGTGCTGTCCAGGAAATTCCAGGCTCATTGGTTAAAAGTCACATTCCTGTAAAATTGAAACCACGGTTAGGTTAGGTATTAAGTCTTGGTTTGCTGATGTGGGGCCTCAACATAAGTGACGCCATTTTGGGCCTGTGGTTTTCTTTTTTAACACAGCCTAAAATAGACTTACGCCAAAGAGGCATATTCAGGGGTAGTATAGTCTGCTCTCCTTTAAGAGTAAGGGAAGTCCCGGGGCGCCTGGGTGGCTTAGTCGGTTAAGCGTCCGACTTTCGCTTAGGTCATGGTCTCACGGTTCGTGGGTTCAAGCCCCGCGTCAGGCTCTGTGCTGACAGCCAGCTCAGAGCCTGGAGCCTGTTTCCAATTCTGTGTCTCCCACTCTCTCTGACCCTCTCCTGCCCACGCTGTCTCTCTCTCTCTCCTCGGAAAAAAAAAAAAAAGAGTAAGGGAAGTCCCTCCCTCTGGAGAATGTGCGCTAGAGAGAGGAGCTGGGCTCTCTTGGAAAGTAGCTACCTGTTGGCCGTGCCTGCCAGCAGACTTCTGAGTCCAGTGCTTGCTGCCAGCTTCCTGCAGATGCCAAAACCAATATTCCCAGAAGAGTGCTTGGAGCCTGGAAGGAGGAAGAAAATGCCATCTCCAGTGGTAGCCCAGCCGTTGCTGAGATCTCAAAAGCATCCTCAGTTTCACTACCTTTCCCTTCTCCCTTCCACCCATCTCTGAGTCTAGAGGTCCCCACAATGAGTGGTGAGTGAGGTTCTCGGTGGTAAAGGCACTGGGCTGACATGTAGGGGCTCTGCTCCACAGGGCAAGGGGCTGGTCCAGCAGGGGTTCCCAGGCAGTCCCAGGTGGACACAGGGACAAGGTCAGGGCAGAGGGGTCCATGATCCTAGAAAGTGGGACCAGATTCCAAACCCAGAAGAACAGTGAGAGCGGGGGTGGTGAACAGATCTCTGTTTTGAACCTTTCTGCCCAATTAGCCTGCGAAGCATGGGGAGCAGGGGAGAAGAGAGTAGGATATGAGAGACAATGAGAGAGTAAGAGAAAGGGAAATATGAAGGTCAGGGACGTAGTTCTTGCCTCTCTTCATCCCTCCCTCCCTCCCTCCATCCATCCTCCATCCATCCCTTCATTCCTCTATCCATCCCTCCATCATCCATCCATCCATCCTTCCATTCATTCCTTCATCCCTCCCTCCCTCCCTCCCTCCCTCCATTCATTCATCCTTCTCTTTCTCTCTCTCAATCCCTCTCTCTCTGCACCTACATCACCAAATATTTATGGAATATATTCCACGTATGTGCTAGGCACTGGGAATATGGCAGAGAATATGACTAAACAGGGACCCAGTCTCAAAACCCTGATAAAATTCTAGAGTGAAGACAAAATAATCAGGTAAATAATTAAAGACCAGGTAGTGATAAGGGCTTCAAGGAGTATAAAACAGGAGAATTTGGTGGAGACTGAGACTGCCCGAGTTTTCAAATTAATTTTTTAATAGCATTAGCTATTCAGACTTTAAATATACATTTAATTTCCATTGTCATCAAGACAATTTGTGAATGTAGTTTGAACATCCAAATAATGCAGGGAGGAGGGGAGAAGAGGTGCTTGCACCTGCAGAGCTTGCTTCATATTACCAAAGCAATTCTACATGTTGTCTCATTTGCTCCTCACAGCAACCTGTTGAAGTGGGAATGTATAGCCCCATTTCTCAGGTAAGGAAACTGAGGCTCAGGCTAAATAGATTTCATAAAGTCATATTCTTAGGAAATACTGGGGCTGAGTCCCTCAGGCCTTAGCTTTGTATGTGGCTTACTTGGGCCAACTGTGGACCTAATGAATCATCCCCAAGGAAATCGTCTTAGATGCATACAGAGATTTAGTGACAAAGATGTTCATTGCAGTGTTATTTATAATATCGATGGGAAAGAACCCAAATTTCCACCAACAGGGAATTGGTTAGGCAAACAGAGGTACAGGGGAATACTATGTATAATCTTGTGATCTCTCTATCTCTCTTTTTATATATATCTTTAACTTTTTTAATGTTTATTTTTGAGAGAAAGAGAGACAGAGCATGAATGAGGAAGGGGCAGAGAGCAAGGGAGACACAGAATCCGAAGCAGGCTCCAGGCTCTGAGCTGTCAGCACAGAGCCCAATGCGGGGCTTCAACTTTCGAACTGCGAGATCATGACCTGAGTCGGACACTTGGCCGACTGAGCCACCCAGGCGCCCCATGTTCAAAAGGTTGTCTTTCCCATTTTTATTTTCTTGCATCTTTACGTTTTCCTGATATTTACTTCTGAACCACTTTTTCCTGGCACTCAGTTGCCTTAGGACCTTGCCTCTCCTCCTCCTCCTCATTTCCTTACACTTTTATTTTTTTTCTCTTACAAGAATGAGAATCCCTTGTTCTTCTTTATCTGGTTCCTTTTATATGCATCTCTGCACTATACAAGCTCAGGAATCCAGATGGTTAACACAGCAGTATTTCCACTGGTGTGGGGGAAGAAGAGGGCATGCTAAATAGGCAACCACCGGAGAATCCTCAGCAGGTGTAGGAGGGTTAAAAGATGGAAACAATCAAATATTAACATATTTTTCATCTACCACACTTAAGTTTTAAAAGCTTTGTTATTTTGTGGGGTGCCTGGGTGGCTCAGTTGGTTAAGCTGCTGACTCCAGCTTAGGTCATGATCTCGTGGTCTGTGAGTTCGAGCCCCATGTTGGGCTCTGTGCTGACAGCTCAGGGCCTGGACCCTGTTTCGATTCTGTGTCTCCCTCTCTCTCTCTGCCCCTCCCCCTCTCATACTCTGTCTCTTTCCTCCTCAAAAAATAAATAAACATTTTAAAAAACAACAACTTTGTGTAGGAGAGTTTCAGGAATCCTCACCAACCGTGAAAGTCCTCTGGATGGATGTTTGAGAACTAAGGAAAGAATTCTGGAAAAATCTAAAGGCAGTTTCCTAACCATAGCCATTGGCTTCCAGAGAGGCAGAAAGAAACACACCCCAGCATGCTGTCCCCTCCTCTGAAAAACTGGAGGGGAAGCAATGTCTTGGTTTGAGCCTCTAGATGAAGGGAAATAAATCATTTTTCTTTGGCACCTGCATCAGGAGGGAGGGGCTTCACAATCTTGTCTCTACTCAGAGTCAACACAGTATTGACTTTCCTAGATAGAAAGAAGTGACCAAAGACAGATTGGACTCAGACAGTTCCAGGGAAGGTGGGGTTTATATTCAAGCATCCACTGGAAAGAGGTGTTCCGTAGAGTTACCCACATCCGTGGGGAAGGTCTGAAAAGTCAAATTCTGAGATGTGCTCCTGCTTGAAGCTTCCAAGCTTTCTTCCGCTGGAGTCCAAACTCCTCTTTCCGGGGTGGTAAGGGGTGGATTTCATGTGGCTTGGTTGGGCTGACCCCACTCTGGTCAGCCACGACTATGGACATGTAGCCATGTGTAGTTGATTAGAGTATCTCCTTCTGGCCACACGGATTCATTTACTGGTGAGTTCATGAACCAGGCTGGCCAAGCAGAGCCCTTCCTAGGATTTTTCAACCGGAGCTCTTGGAAAAAATGGTTTTCCCACTGAGACAGGTTAACAGAGCAGTATGAATCCAGAGTTCCCAATGGCTGTTTCTCCTCACATCATGAGAGCGTAAGAGGGAAGGGAGATGAAGAGACAGAGTTCCCTGACAGAGCTCAGTTTGAACTCCTAGACCCAGCTACGTCTGAATCTCAAAGCCCATCTGGAATTTCCAGTCTTGTTAGCCAAAATATTTCAGTTTTTGTTGAAGTCATTTTGAGTTGGCTCTCCATCACTTGCAACTCAAAAGAATCCTGGCTGATTACAGGTCCAAAATGCAAGAGGTTGTAGCATTTTCTGTGGTCTCCCTGCTCCATAATCTCTTGGCAAGAATCAATTAATTTCAATTCAATTCAATTTCATTCCATTCAATCCCATTTGATTCCATTGAATTTATTCAGTTAGATTCAATCCAACTCAAATCATCCAACTTGGTTGCTTTCTTTATATATATATAGTTGGATGATATTATATATATATGTATATATATGTATATATATATATATAATTTTTTAAAGTAATCTCCACCAAACATGGATCTCAAACCTACAACCCTCAGATAAAGAATCACACGCTCCACCAACTGAGCCAGCCAGGTACCCTTCATTCAACTTGTTTTAAGCACCTCCTATGTACTGGACATTTTACTGGGTTATAGGGATTCACAAATGAATAAGTTCCCATCTTTACTCTTTTTTTTTTTTTTTTTTTTTTTTTTCAAATAGTTTATTGTCAAATTAGTTTCCACATAACACCCAGTGCTCATCCCCACAAGTGCCCTCCTCCATGCCCATCCCCCCTCCCCCCCACATCCATCAGTCCTCAGTTTTTGTCAGCATTCAAGAGTCTCTCATGGTTTGCCTCTCTCCCTTTCCCCCACCATTTCCCCCCTTCTTCTCCCCCTTGTTCCTCCGTCAAGTTCCTCCTAATCCTCCTATACGTGCAAACATATGATATTTGTCCTTCTCTGCCTGACTTATTTCGCTCAGCATAACACCCTCAAGGTCCATCCATGTTGCTACACATGGCCAGATTTCATTGTTTCTCATTGCCATGTAGTATTCCATGGTATAGATAAACCACATCTTCTTGATCCATTCATCTGTTGATGGACACTTAGGCTCTTTCCATGTTTTAGCTATTGTGGAGAGTGCTGCTATGAACATTGGGGTACATGTGCTCCTATGCCTCAGCATTTCTGTATCCCTTGGGTAAATTCCTAGCAGTGCTATTGCTGGGTCATAGGGGAGTTCTATTGTTAGTTTCCTGAGGAACCTCCACACTGTTTTCCAGAGGGGCTGTACCAGTTTACATTCCCACCAACAGTGTAGGAGGGTGCCCGTTTCTCCACATCCTCGCCAGCATCTAGAGTTCTCTGATTTGCTCATTTTAGCCACTCTGACTGGCGTGAGGTGGTATCTCAGTGTGGTTTTGATTTGTATTTCCCTGATGAGGAGGGATGCTGAGCATCGTTTCATGTGTCTGTTGGCCATCTGGATGTCCTCTTTGGAGAAGTGTCTGTTCATGTCTTCTGCCCATTTCTTCACTGGGTTGTTTGTTTTTCGGGCGTGTAGTTTGGTGAGTTCCTTATAGATTCTGGATATTAACCCTTTATCTGATATGTCATTTGCAACTATCTTTTCCCATTCCGTTGGTTGCCTATTAATTTTCTGGGTTGTTTCCTTGGCTGTGCAGAAGCTTTTAATCTTGATGAGGTCCCAACAGTTTATTTTTGCTCTTGATTCCCTTGCTTTTGGGGATGTGTCAAGTAAGAAGTTGCTGCGGTGGAGGTCAAGGAGGTTGTTTCCTGCTTTCTCCTCTAGGGTGTTGATAGTTTCCTGTCTCACGTTCAGGTCCTTTATCCATTTTGAGTTGATTTTTGTGCATGGTGTGAGAAAATGATCTAGTTTCATTCTTCTGCATGTTGCTGTCCAGTTCTCCCAACACCATCTGTTAAAAAGGCTGTCTTTTTTCCATTGGATATTCTTTCCTGCTTTGTCAAAGATCAGTTGGCTGTATACTTTTGGGTCCACTTCTGAGTTCTCAATTCTGTTCCATTGGTCTATGTGTCTGTTTTTGTGCCAATACCATACTGTCTTGAGGATGACAGCTTTGTAGTAGAGGCTGAAGTCTGGGATGGTGATACCTCCCGTTTTGGTTTTATTTTTCAGTATTACTTTGGCTATTCGGGGTCTTTTGTGGTTCCATACAAATTTTTGGATAGTTTGTTCTAGTTTTGAGAAGTATGCTGGTGCAATTTTGATTGGAATTGCATTGAATGTGTAGAGTGCTTTAGGTAGTAATGACATCTTAACTATATTTATTCTTCCTATCCATGAGCATGGAATGTTTTTCCATTTCTTTGTGTCTTCTTCAATTTCCTTCATAAGTTTTCTATAGTTTTCATCATACAGATCTCTTGTATCCTTGGTTAGGTTTATTCCGAGGTATTTTATGGTTTTTTGTGCAATTGTGAATGGGATCAGTTTCTTGATTTCTCTTTCTGTTGCTTCATTGTTGGTGTATAAAAATGCAACCGATTTCTGTACGTTGATTTTGTACCCTGCAACTTGGCTGAATTCTTGGATCAGTTCTAGTAGGCTTCTGGTGGAGTCTGTCGGGTTTTCTATGTAGAGTATCATGTCATCTGCGAAGAGTGAAAGTTTGACTTCCTCTTTGCCAATTCTGATGCCTTTGATTTCCTTTTGTTGTCTGATGGCTGATGCTAGGACTTCCAGCACTATGTTAAACAACAGTGGTGAGAGTGGACATCCCTGTCGTGTTCCTGATCTCAGGGGGAAAGCTCTCAGTTTTTCCCCGTTGAGGATGATGTTAGCTGAAGGCTTCTCATAGATGGCTTTGATGATGTTTAAGTAGGTTCCTTCTATCCCAACTTTCTCGAGAGTCTTTATTAAGAAGGGATGCTGTATTTTGTCAAATGCTTTTTCTGCATCTATTGACAGGATCATATGGTTTTTATCTTTTCTTTTATTGATATGATGGATCACATTGATTGATTTGCGAATGTTGAACCAGCCCTGTAACCCAGGAATGAATCCCACTTGATCTTGGTGGATGATTCTTTTGATATGCTGCTGGATTCGATTTGCAAGGATCTTGTTGAGAATTTTTGCATCCGTATTCATCAAGGATATTGGCCTATAGTTCTCTTTTTTTGTTGGATCTCTGTCTGGCTTGGGAATCAGAGTGATGCTGGCTTCATAAAATGAGTCCGGGAGTTTTCCTTCGACTTCTATTTTTTGGAATAGCTTGAGAAGAATTGGGATTAATTCTGTTTTAAATGTCTGGTAGAATTCCCCAGGGAAACCATCAGGTCCAGGGCTCTTATTTGTTGGGAGATTTTTGATCACTGATTCGATTTCTTCACTCGTTATGGGTCTGTTCAGGTTTTCTATTTCTTCCCGTGTGAATTTTGGTAGTGAGTGTGTGTTTAGGAATTTGTCCATTTCTTCTAAGTTGTCCAATTTGTTGGCATATAATTTTTCATAGTATTCCCTGATAATTGCTTGTATTTCTGAGGGGTTGGTTGTAATAAGTCCATTTTCATTCATAATTTTGTCTATTTGGGTGCTCTCTCTTTTCTTTTTGATAAGCCTGGCTAGAGGTTTGTCAATTTTGTTTACTTTTTCAAAAAACCAACTCTTGGTTTCATTGATCTGTTCAATTGTTTCTTTGGTCTCTATGTTGTTTATTTCTGCTCTAATTTTTACTATTTCTCTTCTTCTACTGGGTTTAGGGCGTTCTTGTTGCTCTGCCTCTAGCTCCTTTAGGTGAGCTGTTAGATTTTGGACTTGTGCTTTTTCTAATCTCTTGAAATAGGCCTGGAGAGCAATGTACTTTCCTCTTAGGACTGCCTTGGCCGCATCCCATAGATTTTGAATTGTTGTGTTTTCATTTTCATTTGTTTCCATATATTTTTTAATTTCCTCTCTAATTGCCTGATTGGCCCATTCATTCTTTAGAAGGGTGTTCTTTAACCTCCATGTTTTTGGCGGTTTTCCAGACTTCTTCCTGTAATTGATTTCAAGTTTCAAAGCATTGTGATCTGACAGTGTGCATGGTATGATCTCTATTCTTTTATATTTATTGAGGGCTGCTTTATGTCCCAGTATGTGATCTATCTTGGAGAATGTGCCATGCGCACTTGAGAAGAAAGTAAATTCCCTGGCCTCAGGATGTAAAGTTCTAAATATATCGGTCAGGTCCATCTGGTCCAATGTGTCTTTCAAGTCCATTATTTCTTTAGTGATTTTCTGTCTGGTTGACCTATCCATTGCTGTAAGCGGAGTATTAAAGTCCCATCTTTACTCTTAAGGACTTGAAAATGACTTATAAACAGTCAATGCAAGAGATGTCTGGCTGGCTTAGTCAGAAGAACCTGAAACTCTGGATCTCAGGGTTGTGAGTTCAAGCCCCATGTTGGGTATATAAATTACTTTAAAAAATCTTTTAAAAAATAATCACTAAGATCAATATTCTTATGTTTCAAGCACAGTGGAACCAGAGAGAAACACTGACTCTTATAATTCTGATTTCATTTTTTGATTTATTTTTTACTATGATGGAAGCCAATGCAGTTTAGTCCCCAAGAACAAAGACTTTACTGGACAGACTCATTTTCTACTGTTTGATGGCGAGGTGACTTTCAGTCAAGAGGTTTCACCTCTCTAAGCCTGACTTTCCTCATTTGCAAAACGGGGATGATAATAGCATCTATGTAGTTCTGTTGTGAAAAGTCAAGGGAAGAATGAGCGGGTCAAGCACCGGCACATACCAAGTTCTCAATAAATGACCATTGCCTCCCTCCCCTCCTCTGCCTGTGGGGAGCCCTGGGTGGGTGGGGGTGGCATAGAGCAAGGGAATTCTCTCTACCCGCCCCATAGACGCAAAGTCCTAGGATCTTGCATACCTTCTGGCACATGAAAGGCACTTTAAAACAGATTTCATACATGCGTGTTGAATGAAATGTTAAGAATTGTTGGAGACTAGCAGGTTGAAGAGCACATGGAGGTCCAAGCCCTCAGCAGGGGGCTCAGTGTTAATGCCAGAATGTCTGGGGGTGGGGGACTTAGGGCTGCAGTTTTCCTGGAACCATGGTCTGGGGGCTTGGCTTGAAGCTGCACGGTGGGCAAAGTCCTTTACCTCAGATTCAGAAAATGTTCGCTTCTATCAACAAGTGGAGATGGGATTGGAGGGTGAGGTATTTAAATCCACTGGAGAGGGTCACTGGGTCCACTTCCAGAGCTGAGAGACCCTCTAGTCACTCAGCCTCCTCCTTGGGACAAGTGACAAGGAGCTGAAGGGAAGCTCAGAGGTCAGCAACCCATTGCAATGACTTCATTTCCTGGAAGTAGAAACCAAAACCCCGAGAAACTTGTCCAGGGTGAGGTGAGCCATCAGGTGAATGACAGATCTGGGCAGGGACACTCAGCCGTGCACAATCTACCCTCACAGATTCTCACGAGGTCTGAGCAAGAGGGAGAGAGAAGCTGGGGAGGCAGGGGGCAAGGGGACAGCTTTGCCCTCTGCCAGGCTTTTCCTTGACCCTCCATGGGGCTTTCCTCACCCCACCTCCATTGCCTTCCTCTTTTCAAGGGGCAGCCCCTTTGGTCTCACCTCTGAATGGTCTATGGGCCATTGTTAATTTCCTGCCTCTTCCTCCAACACCCCTAGTAACCGGTCCTGCCTCCTCTCATCCAGCCCCTATAAGAAGGGACAAAAAGTGGCGTTTGCACAGGATGCACAGCAGATGAAAGGGCCAGGCAGCCACCATTCCCTACTGTTTTGCCAAACCAGAGAGTCCACGCCCATCTAAAAGCGGCAGCGGCAGTGGCACCTCAGGTCACACTGATGCCGCAGGAGAAAAGGTGGGCTTGGTGTGGCCAGGTCTTGCATTTTCCAGGAGAAGACAGAAACTGAGTTTTTTTTTTTAAGTTTATTTATTTATTTTGAGGGAGAGAGAGAGAGCATGTGCATGCATGCACAAGCAGGGGAGGGAGAGAGAGAAGGAGAGACAGAATCCTAAGCAGGCTCCTCACCATCAGCGCCGAGCCCAATGCGGGGCTCGAACTCACAACCATGAGATCATGACCTGAGTTGAGATTAAGAGTCAGATGCTCAAGTAACTGTGCCGCCCAGGTGCCCCCAGAAATGGAGATTTATTTTTGTGTACTTTTTTTTGTCTAGAGGAACACATCCGCTGGGGAAGTCGACCCTCGGTTTACAGCTTGTAGGGGTCTGGCCTCCTGTCCACCGGGGCCTCGCCGTGTGCAGATCAGCTCTGAGGACAGAAATGGGGAGAAATGGAGCCAATCAGGAGCGTTGGCATGGAGTCAGCAGCTGAGAGGAAGAGGCCTCAGCAAAGCTGCTGAGTTTCTGGAATCCCAGGCACTCCGTGGTGGGATTCTGTTTCTGCAGCATGTAAGAAACCTTCTGCCAGGCTCCTGGGTGCTGACAGCCCAAGATGTGGAATTTACTTTGAAATGCAAATCACAGGGAGAAAAGTGATATTGATGTTGCCGACTAATTAAGGGCTGGCCTGGTTTAAACTTTGGAGGGCTCCTGCCCGCCTCCGGCCTTGGCGGGAGCCCGGGTGGATGCTATTTTTATTAAATGGAAGAGATGAATCAAACAGTCTAAGTGGATGGGGAGGCAGAGGGTGGACTCACAGCGGCGTGGAGACGCATGAGTTCTTCACAACTCATTTACGGAGACGGCGGGGACACGGGTCTCGGAACATTAGCCCCAGAGCCATCTCTCGTCCAGGGTCACTGATGGCGGAAAGGGGAAGGAATAATGCGCTGGGGACGGAGCCTGGTCTTATTGGAACTGAAAGTGGTGTGAGGCGGCTGATTGGAGTGGTCAGCTGTGATTTACGGGAGGCCTCATTTGCAGATTCTCTCTGCGGGGTCTGAGTTACACTTGGAGACCTTCCAGAATTAGTAGCTGCGAAGATGGGCATTCACGGCCTCTCAAGGCCAGCGCCCTGGGGGCAGGAAAACAGGGGCCCTGGGCCACCTCCCCACTGCCCTGTGAGAACTTAGCTAGCTCTGGATTTCTAATGACAGCTGATGCTTACTGCAGGCTGGGAAGATGGTGCCCTCATTTTTTTCATTTTCCAGAGGAAGAAACAGAGCTGGAGAGGGTCATGCAGCAAGCGAGTCACGGAGCTGGAATTCACACCTATATATGTATACAGTCTGACCCTAGGGTTCAAGGTCTTAGCTCCTCGACCCTGTAACCCCTTGCTCTCCACCCAGTGCTTGGCATGTGAGAGATGTTGGATATGTTCATTCAATCACTCACTCATTCACTAATGCATTCATTCATTCACCGGCTTGTACTAGATGCTTTCATGTGTTACCTTATTGGAGCCCATGAGAACCTGACCAGAAAACATCATTCCCCTTCTACAGATGGGGACGTGGAGGGTCGCAGCCTGTTAGCTGACCTGCTGCAACTCAGAGCTGGAGGCACTGGTGGGGCAGGACTCACTCCTCAGTCTTCTGACCCTGATTCTAGTATTTCGGCTACTCTAGAGCTTTGCACGAACACGGAACTTCCTTGAGGGCAGACAAGGGATGTGATCCTAAGTTTTTGTTCCCCAGGGTGCCTCGTGTAAAGCTGAGCACTCGTTCACTGGACAGATGTGTGAATGGAATGCCCTTTGTGGCTATGCTGGCAGCCGGGGAGCTGGGAGACATGGTTCTGTCCTCGGGAGCCCATGTCCTGATGGGATCCCGGGCAGGTAAATAGGCGATAACTGCAGCAAGGGACGGAGGTGGGAGGGGGCTCTGAGAACTCAGAGAAGGGGCTTTTAAATTAGGGTGTATGGTTGTCACACCCAATGAGGGCTGAATCAGGCCAACTGGAATCTGGGGGAGGGGTCTGGAAGTCGGAAAACCTTCCCTGGTGTATTATATAGATGCAGACTTCAGATGCAGATAGGCTTGAGTTGGGATCCTATCTACTTGATTTAATAGCCCTGTGTGTTTGGGATAGCCCCCTCTCCCCAATGAGCGGGCTTCCTCCTCTGATGAACGGGCTTCAGAACACGCATCTCCTGGGACTAAATGAAAAAAGGCATATGATACACTAAAGACGGAGCCTGGCACTCCAGATCTACAGAGCCATAGTTATTGTTGTCATTGTCACCACTGGGACCCCTGTGGCTATAGAGAGGAGTCCCAAGGCTGCCAGCCCACGTGCATGGGCCTCCACCCCTCTTCCTTCCTTCCCGAGCTCAGAGACACTGCTCCGTGTCTAGTGCCAGGGTGGTGCCAATGGGGGCCCAAGAGTCATCTGTGGCCCTAGGTCTCAGCCACCTTCTGGGTGGCTATGCCTTAATGATTTCTGGGCCCAGCACAAAGTCAGCCTAAGCAGACATGTGTTGCTTAAAGAAATGTCTGAAACAGATGAAGCATAGTTTTTAAAACTGCAAAGCAGGTGACGGGAGCACGCCTGTGTGGCTCAGTTGGTTGAGTGTCTAACTTTGGCTCAGGTCACAATCTCACAGTTCCTGGGTTCAAGCCCTGTGTCGGGCTCTGTGCTGACAGTGCAGAGCCTGCTTGGGATTCTCTCTCTCTCTTAACAATAAATAAACATTTTTCTTTTAAAAACTGCAAAGGGGGTCCCTGACCCTCCAGTAAAGTGGGTGGTTCAGACTCTAGAACACAGCAGATGTGTGCATATTAGCAGACCCTGGTGAACCACACTCCCAATATTTACACCCTTGTGTGGTCCTCTCCTGTAGACTCTGGCCGGCCCTGAGACTCCTTTAACCAATAGATACAAAACTATTTTCAGGTTTAAGTCTTAAATAAAAGAGAGTTGCTGAATTCTGGCTGGAGACCATTGCCGGAAGGTCTTCCCCGGGGCTTGTGGCTCTTGGGTAAGTCAGAACAGATTAGCAGGTGTTAGGTGTTAGAGACCAATTAGCACCAAAGAAACACTTCCTACTTGACTGAATCAGAGGAATGAAAGAGAATTAATTGAAAAGGGAATGATTTTCTCACTACACTTTCAACCCCAAAGGGAATGGCTTTTTCTCAGTTGTTATTTCCTCCCCCTCCCACCCCGACCACCTCGCCCTGCTCCCCAGCCACCTGCATGCGAGCTCTGCATCCTGAGAGATGTGGGCCCAGGTGACCCATGGTTTCCTGTAAATTCTGTCCACTCCCCAGGGTGGGGCATCCCTTTCATAGTGGGTCCCTCGCATGTCCCTGACTCCCAGGGTCCTGAGAAGGACACAGTCTGTACATCATCTGAGCTCTCCATCTGGAATCCCATGCCCTCCCTGGGACTTGTGGTCAGGTGCTAGAGAATAGTATTTATGGCTTAGTGGCCAGATGGAACTGGAATGTTCTGTAGCAGAACGTAGTGATGAGTGACAAGTCAATGGCTCTCAAGCTGGTATCATTCAAGTGTGGGGGAATTTGTACTTTTTGCTCATGTCTCAGAAGGAATATTTCAGTTTTGTGCTAATCACCTTGTTTTCCTGTTAATGGACCCCCCTCACTCCTGAAAGCAGGGAGACGGCTGCCCTAGGGGACTCCTTCAAACCGGGGACATAACCAACCCAGCCACTGGCAAAGGACATGGGTGTGTTGGTTTGTGTGGCCCCCGTCCTTCCTTGCCACCAATTTGTGACTATTTTCTCTTGAAATTACATATGGGGCATTAATAAAGATGCTGATTGTTCCCTGTCTGCCTGCTGTTTGGGCCAGAGGCCTTTTTAGATCTCAGCAGTCGGAAAGATGTGAACTCCAAATGGAAATCTAATCACGAGTCATGGGAAGATTGACCTTCCAGGGCCATTGGGGATGTGGCTTGGGGTCTGGCTCGGGCAAAAGTGTGTCTGTGTCCAGACACTTCCAGCTCGAATCCCCTGACCTCCCTCCCCTGGGTCATGCTTTGCACTGATCCGTAACTTATTTTCTTGTAAACAAAATGATTTCCTATAGACATGGATTTTAATTTTAATAGACAAGGAGGCATTGGGCTTGAGCCTAGAATGTGACCCCCGCCATCGCTCTGGGAGAGAACTCACCCAAAGGGAAGAAATGGCCTGGTGTGATGACACTATGCCAACGGCAGTGCCCGAATGTCACCGGGACATGGGGATTCCAAGTGGAAAATTATGGTATTATGACCGATGTTCAAACGCATCCCCAATGCAGGCCAGTGCCTGTATCCTCTGTCACAGGGTGAGACAAGGAAGTAGCTTCTGGAAGCTTGAGAGCCAAGCAGCATCATGAAGACCCTTCTGATACCACGAGGGGGAGTGAGGCATCGATGCCCTGCTCTCATCCTGGATCAATGGGTAGCAGGGAGATTTCAGCTCATTCAAGTGTGCCCCACTGGGGTCCCTGGGAGGCTCAGTCAGTTAAGCACCCGACTCTTGGTTTCAGCTCAGATCATGATCTCACGGTTCATGAGTTCAAGCCCCATGTTGGGCTTCGCGATGACAGTGTGGAGCCTGCTTGGGGTTCTCTCTCTCCCTTTCTCTGCCCCTACCCTGCTCACACACACACACTCTCTCTCAAAATAAATAAATTTAAGAAAAAAATATTTTTTAATAAAAAGAATGTGTTCCTGGTAGGGCAGTCGGAGAGATGACGGTGCCCAGGAAAGATTGGGAAATAAATAATGCTTGGCCCCTGCTATGCCCTGTGGAGTGAGCTAGAGGAAGTGCCACACCTGGAGGGGACTTTGGCCCCCTTGAACATCCCACACAGTCACTCCGGATTGCTGAGAGAGGCTGCGTGAAGGCCCAATGACCTGGATATTTGAACTAAGCTCAAGGGAGAAGAAAAAAGAAAGATGAAGAAGCCCTTTGAAGACAGCATATGTGTTTGCAGATCAGGGTGGGCTCACTGTCCTGGGACCACAGGGGTGGCCAGAGAAAAGCACATCAAAGGACACAACAGAAGCCAGGAAGACAATGGTGCTTACCTGCAGGGAGTAGCCAATTAAGAGGGATATTTTTAAGGCAGCAAATTGAGGCCCAGTGAGCGATCTGTCCTCCTCCTGGAGCTGTCCCAGACCACAGGCTAGAGGGAAAGAGACCCGCTCAGAGGGACCTTTGGTGGATAGACTCCCGGTGTGTGAGACCCTTCGCTCCAATCAGGGGTGGGGAGAGTTACTTGGCCCTCAGGTAGTTACACCTGGTGAACAGCCTAGAGAGCAATGCTTCCCCAAGAAGGAGGACTCCTTAGTAAGAAAGGGGCTTCCCATTTAAATGTGGGGAGCTAGAGGTACAGAATTCAGCCAGGAACTCAGCCTCTGGCTGGAGATGAGAGACCAAAGTTTATGATGGAAGTAGGAAAGCTCACACCAATAATTTGGGCGCCCTGACCTAATTTGGGCCAGGGAAATGGTTTCTGCCCTCTGAGTGGCCAGATGATCATACGGTCGTTGGAAGGACGAAGTCCCATAAGGAGGATAGAGCATGTTAGGTCCTTGTTCGGCAAATATTTGCTCCCTTACCCATCAGGAAGCCACACTGTGAGTCCCACCCCTTGCCTTGGGCTTGTCCACATGACTTGCTTTGGCCAATAGGACGTTAAAGAACATGATGCAAACAGACTTGAAATGCATTTGCTCAGGTTGCCGTGTTGTGCAACCGCCTTTAGCATGAGGAGAACATGCCTGTTGAGTTAGACTGCTCGTTTAAGGAGGGTGAGGCACCCGCGGAGCAGATGGGGATCCAACCTGGTGATCCTAGATCAGCCAAACCCCACATGACTCCCAGAGTCATGTTATAAAGGATGTTGAACGTTACGTAGCACATAATCGATAATTTGCAATAAGTAGCTGTTGATAATTATCCTTGATCATGGTTGGAATTCATCGTTCCAGATCCTTTCCTTTTGAATTTTTTGCATGGCCCAGTCACACCTGGAAGGAGCTAGAATGCCTCCATTCACATCTCCTCACTGGCGAGCCTGGTCTACCGCCTCAACCTCTGTTTCTGGCAGAAGGGCACCGTTCTGAAATGCACAGACTCTTTGATTTCCCGCTGGAGAGGCCTCAGCAGATTTTGGGAGGTTGATGTCAAGTTCTGAGAAGGAGAGCATGAATCATGGCTTTCCGGGGAGGTTAACAACCCAGACCCTGGGCAGTTGCCAAAGATCACAGAGAGTGGGGTCAGGTGCTGAGTGTCTTATAAAGCCGGATTCTTTCCTTAATGCGACAAGTCTGAGTCCTTTAGGATGAATATCAAAAGCTCAGTGAGCCAGCCAGGTTTGTAAACACAGGCTGTGTGGCTGGAAAATGATGTCCTCAGTCTGGGTCAGAGGGAAGGTGCAACTACTCCACTTCTGCTTTGGCCTCTGTGCGGGAAGCCCAGGTGGCCTTGGCTCTGTCTAAAGTGAGAAGGTTCTAGAAGTTCTGTGTGTGTGTGTGTGTGGGGGGGTGTCTATGCTTTGTGGATGAAGGGGTGCTTAAGAAGGACCATCAGAGTCCGAAAATTGTCCCTGAGAGCATAACTGAGAAAGAAATGAATTTCACCTTTGTATTATACTTCATTGGTTCTAAGATGCACATCTTCTCCCACATTTTAACATCTCTGAAGTCAGGATGTCTCATACCATCGAATGACGTGAAAATGTTGTATCGTAGGGTGATGGGCACCATTTTCTTATTTCTAGTGGCTCATGAAATAACCCTTGTCTTACAACCAATGGCATCGTAGATTTGGTGAAATCTAGTCTTTTTCTTTAGCGGCTCATATTTATATGGGTTTATTCTGTGCTAAATCCTCTGATTAGTGATTTAGAATGAGCTCACAAGTAAGACCCTATGAAGTGATCCTCATTTTGCAGATGAGTAAACCAAGGTCAGAAAGGTGAAGTCACTTGCCTAAAGCCACACAGCAATGGAAAGGGCCCCCCTTTCTCTTCTCATATCTGAATCCATCTCTCTTTCATCTATCCTCTCTGAGCTTACAGTTTGTTGATAAATTATCTATCTGTCTATCCATGCATCCATGCATCCATCCATCCATCCATCCATCCATCTATCATCTATCATGTAGCTTCTTCTCTCTCTCCCTCTCTCTCCACCTCCCCTTCTTTTCTCACCTTCCCTCCCTTTACCTTCCTTCCTCCTCTTCTCTCTCCTTCCACAAATGTACGCACACCTCAGACATCCTGGAGTACCTGGTCCCCAAATCTTTCTCTTCATCTATAACACTCCCAAGAAATTAACTTCATTCACTCAATCCAAATGTATTTATTGGGTATCCACTATTATGAAGGCTCTGGGGAAATTATCCTGTGCAAATGAGAGATGAACAAATCTGTCTCCTGATCTCCTAGAGTTTACAATATCATATTATGTAAAACTTTTGCTTTTTTTGTAGGCCAATTAAAACCCCACTTTAAATGTCCTGGGAAAATCTAGCCATCAAAAAGTGGGGGTTACACCCTTCTACTTTCATGGAGTGATACTCCATGCCTGATATTCATGAAGGTATTAAAAACCCCACTGGGACTAGCAGAAGCTGGAAAAACTCTCATTTCACAGCTGGAAAAAGTCTTCTGCCTGGCCAATGGTGGGGATTTAAATGCCCTTTGGGGCAAGCTGGCCCCCTGTTCTGGAAAAACCACCTGAACAGTTACAGGAGAGTAAAGCAATTGGATGCCAATTGTTTCAGGGAAACCTGTGAAGTAGCCATTATTCTGAACACAGGTGGTTAAGCCAAGTTCCTCCTTCTTCTCTGGGAGACTTTGTTTCATTTAGGGTGAGTAGGGGGTTGTTAGCCAGCACTGTGCAGGAGGCCTGAATCCCAGTGCACTTCTTTGGGGACTGTTGTGTGCTCCTGATGAAGGTTGCTGATGGGGAGCTGGGACAGAAGTCATGGCGGCTGCAGGAAGGATAAAGTCCGGCTTCCAAAAGAGCCTGCCTGGTCCAGTTTGGGGGAGTCCAGCCGAGACCCTATAGTTGAGGTCATAGAGGTGGTGTTGTCAAAAATAATACAAATGCAAGAGTTCAAAAAATTACAAAATTGAGTCTATTAACCTGTCATGCAGAAGAACGCCAGTGAGGGGGTGCCTGGGTGGCTCCATGGGTTAAGCACCAGACTCTTGGTTTCCACTCATGGTTTCGTGAGTTTGAGCCCCGTGTCAGGCTCTGTGCTGACATTGTAGAGCCTGTTTGGGATTCTCTCTCTTCTCTCTCTCTCTCTGTCCCTCCCTGCCTTACGCTGTCTGTCTCTCTCTAAATAAATAAGTAAACTTAAAAAACAATGCCAGTGAGAAATTTCACTGACCAGATTATGCTCAGAGAGGATGAAGTCAGGAGTGTTAAGTGTTAGAAAGGGATTTTCAGGGGGATATGCTAATTATGGATCGGAAGCTAGCCTTGTGGACAGGGCAAATGGGTCCCTCAGACTGTACACAGATCTGATGGTCAGGAAAATCTTCCATTGCTTCCAGCAAGGGCTGGTGCTCAGGGTCACTATGAGCTTGTGGTCCTTTATCAGCTGTGGCCGGTTACAACCATTTGCAATCAGACAGGACAATGAGTTTGGAGTGTCTAATATCAGTTCAGGCAGGTGCTGATGTAAGTGGAAATTCCTCTTTCTTACAGTACTCCTGATGACCGAATTATTCAGACTTTGGGAAAGGTACTGATGCTGTGTGGTTTTTACTCTGATGCTACCGTGTTGTGTTGGGGCCAAAGAACCTGGCCTTGCCTTGCTGGTGCCCAATGGGGCTTCTCACAGTGGGGCAGTTCTGAGGCCGAATTTATAAATGACAATGGCCAGAGCATCTACAAAAACAGGACTCTGACTCATAACCTCTGCAGCCACCAGCCAGGGATGCAACCTCTGCCACAGTTAGCCTTGCGTGGTAAGGACTTAATTAAGAGCCGCCATCTTTAAAAACAAACAAACAACTTTCAGCTTCCCTAGCTTTGGCCCTACTTGCAAAGGTCCTCCAACTAGAGAAAGGAAAAACAAAACCTTCCTAACCAATCATATAGAAAACCTTCTTCTAGCCAGCCTGCCTCCAGCCTCCACTCCTGGCGGTGGGGGATGGGGAAGGGGTAGACCTGAGCCCATCCTTTGTTTCCATTATAAAGCTTTCCCACTCCTCAGCCTGCCTTTGAGTTTCTGCCAAAGGCAAGTGATTGCGACAGACCCCTTTGCTTTATAGCCAACTCTGAATAAATAGCTTTTGCTTATTCTTATTTGGGTGGTCTTCATTTATTTCCACAGTTCCCACTGTCAGACTGCAGACAGAAAAGGGGGCCAGTGCAGCTGGCGTTTTCGAGCCTGGGAGCTCCTCATGGGGGTGGAGGCATGGAGACAGGGGAGCAGGTGGGCGAGGGGCAGCTGGTGAAGGCCCAGAAGGTGGGCTTGCAGCCTGAGGGGTTCTGAGAGAAGCCACCTCCAGCAGTAGAATTAAACTGCGTCCTTGGTTGTCAATCCCCCCTGAATGCTCAGCAACTTCTTGGCGAACTTGATGGTCTAGTCTAGGCTGCACCATGGGAGTTAAAGAAAGGGTTTTTTCCCAGGTGGGGACAGATCAGTGAAAGGCAAGTTAGAGGTCACAGCAGGAATTGCAAAAGACCAGAATGCTGGTAGGCATCAGGGCAGTGGCAAAGCCCTGAATCACCTCCCACGGCACCACGGGCTCCCCTTTCAGCAGTAGTGAAGGAGGATCACCCTATGTCCTTTTACAGTGAATGCTGTGGTCCCTCTTTCATGACAGGCACCAGCTATGGGGTGGTCACCCTTGAGAAACCTCAGAGATGTTTGGGGGAAGAAAAAGCTCTTGAAATGACTAGAATTCTTGCCAGCAGTACATTTTATAACAATAAAAAGGGGCAATGTCAATAACCCACAAGGGGAGATGGTTAAATCAGCTAAGTTATAGCCATCCAATGGACTATCATGTGGTGGTGAAAAGTAACGGCAGTCTGTTTGAAAGAGAGGAGATGACTGTCACTATACGTCAAACAGAAAAAAACGTGGGTCCAAAAGTTTGCACAACATGACGCCATTTTCATGATGAACAATGGCTACATGGGTAGAAATTGTTTTGTTTTGTTTCAATGTTTATTTATTTTGAGGGAGAGAGAAAGAAAAAGAATGCCGGCAGGGGAGGGACAGAGAGAGAGGGAGAGAGAATCAAGTGGGCCCTGGGCTGACAACGGCGCTTGATCTCAGGAACCGTGAGATCATGACCTGAGCTGAGATCAAGAGTCAGACGCTTAACTGACTGAGCCACCCAGGCACCCAAGACCATGAAATTGTTGACCAAAATGTTAGGAATTGTAATCTCTGTAGGAGGGCCTGAGTGACTTTCATTTCCTCTATCTGTTTACTGGCATTTTTGGAAGTTGTCCTAATAAATGTAAGTGCTAGATTTACACTGGGAAAAGTGAATGTTATTTTGCATGCTATTTTAACAATGGAGCTGCTTTGGCTCTGAGAGTGGGACTCCACTCTCCTCCTGAGGTTCCCACATGCTCCTCCCTGGGGTCTGCCTGGCTGACAAAAATTCCAGGACACAAACCCAAAATGCAGCTTAAGGAGATCTGTTCAGGAATAAGCAGGAAGAGGAGCCAAATTCTTCATCCAATCCCTCAGCCATCCGTGTCCTTGGAAGAATAAAGCAGCAAAGCTTTCAGAAAGGATGGATTTGGAACTCTGGAGATAGAAAGTTGATCAGAGAAGCAGTGAAGCAGTCTGGGGCGTGTTGACACAGGCCAAGGGTGGAAGTGGGCTTTCCCTTCCCATCATCTCAAAGCCACACCCCAAATTATAGTATTCTTCTTTGCTACAAACAATTGATATTTTCTCCATCTTACATAGGGTGCAGATAAAGGCATTTGTATACAATTTGGCTATTTTAGTGGATCTATAGTTTAAAACTGAAGTAAGAACACTGTACTTGAACCTCCTCCTACTGAAATTTCGAAGCCATCACCGCAGACTTCAGAGTGAGGGGCAGCTCTGTTTTCATGAACAAGCAGCAGAGCAGCTGACAATGGCCAGCCCAGTACATCTCAGGAACCTCACCTGACCTGGCTTATGCTAACATGGCCACTATGAGCACCCTGCCTCCAGCCAAGCATGGCTGAATTTCTTCCTGCCGCTCCCAGAGATTACAAAAGGTGCTATGAGAGTATATAGTTCTTATTTCGTTATTTACATTGAGTCTTGGTCCCTACAAGAATGAAACTTTTGGGGTAACTCTTCTACTATTCCATCCATCTATCCACTCATCTACCTATCCACCAATCCACCCATCCATCTATTCATCTACCCACCCTCCACCCATCCATCTATTCATCTATCCACCCATTCATCCATCCATCCACTCATCTACCTATCCTTCCATCTACCAATCTGCCCATCTATCTATTCATCCATCCATCCACTCATCTACCCATCCACTCATCCATCTATTCATCCATCCTTCCTTCATTCCTTTGTTCCTTCCTTCCTTCTACCCTTCCTTCCCTCCTTCTTTCCAGTCATCCACCCACCCACCAATCCATTCACCTCTCCACCCATCCAAATATTTATGGAGCACTTACTATGTGCCAGGCATTCTCCAAAATGGTTGCTATCCCCAAGTAAGTCAAAGTATAGAGGGAAAGAAAGACAATTAGGTTGTTAGTCATCACAGAGCAAGATACTCTCATTCATTGCTGTGGAGTTTAAATAGGTACAACCCCTATACAGGGCAGCTTGGCAGCATTGTAACTGCAAACTCCCTTTGACCCAAGAATTCCAATTTTAGAAAGTAACCTGCAGATGTAACCATCCATGTAGAAAATGACTGGTGTACTGAGTTATTCACTTTAGCATTACTGGTAAGAGCAAAAGTTTGGAAATTGCCCAAGTGACAAAGATTAGGGGACTGATCAGATAAATGACAGCATATCTACACAAGAATATCACTCTGTCACTCTGTATGTACTGATACGGAAAGATCACGAAGATTTATTGTTAGGTTAAAGAATGATACAGAGCAGTGTGTGTATTATTTTACCACCTGTACTGAGACAATAGCACATATGTATATAACATTTGTCTGCAGACTATTCCAATGCACACAGAGGCTTTTTCTAGAGGGTTAACACCTTGAAGTGACCTTCAACCAATAACAGATGGGCATTGATGGATAAATACCTCAGCTCCCTCGCCCATCAGTGGAGTCAACTGAGAGATGTGGACTGAGCCTCAGTTATCTACAGTGGTGACCTCCTCATTCATACACACTTAGATTTCCTCCCTTTTCTGTCTCATTCCCCCACTTTTTCACTAGGCTGCCTGGGATAACCTTCCAAATAAACTGCTTGCACCCAATATTTACCTTAACGTCTGCTTTGGAGGAAACTAATAGTTGCTTGTATTTGGATTGAGTGTAGAATCAGCAGCAGCCTCTGGGGAGGAGAACTGGGTAGTTGAGGGCAGGAGTTACAAGGGATATTTTCATCATAGAACATTTGGTATCTTTTGCAATGTGTACTGTAGGAAATAATACCTATTGAAAAACAATTTCCCAGTAACACCAATTGATGAACAATACAATTGGGACAACTCAAAATATTCTGGGAGCACAAATGGGGCATGTGGGAAACCCCAAAATCAGCCAGTGAACACAGTCAACCATAACTACAAAGGTTCAAATTCTGGCTGTACCTACCACTTACAAGTTCATGATAGGCCAGGCTACTTGAACTCTTGGTACCTCAGTATCTTCATCTGTATAAACGGAGATGATAACAACGGTATACCTATTCCATAGGGTTGTTGTGAGGGCTACTACACCTTAAGATAACTCTCTTAGTCCATTCAGGCTTCTATAATAAAATACCACAGACCGAACAGCTTATAAACAGCAGGAATTTATTGCCCACAGTTCTGGAGAATGGAAGTCTGAGAACATGGGGCCAGCATGGTCAGGTGAGGGTCCTCTTCTGGGTCGCAGGCTTCTGGCTTTGTTCTTACATGGTGGAAGGGGCAAGAGATCTCTCTGGAGTGTCTTTTATAAGAGCACTCATGAGGGCTCCACCCTCATTACCTAATCATTGCCCTAAGTCCCCACCACCTAGCACCATCACCTTGAGGGTTAGGATTTCAACATGTGAATTTGGGAGGACACAAACACTCAGAACATAGCACTATGTAGAGCACTAGCAGAGTTCACTGGCAACCCTCCATCTGCATTAGCTGGTGTTACATTCAGCTGTGCAGTTTGATAACGACGAAATCCCTGTTTTTCCAAGGTAAATTCTCAGATTAGGTATTCCTCACCCAGCAGCCTCCCAAATGTCTCCATTCTGTGCATTTACTGCTTCCAAGAGGAGAGTGCAAACATCCCTTGGGAAGTTTCTGGATGAGTTTGTTTGCACCATCATCAGATCCACATGATGGCCAGGCAGAGCCTCACAGAGGCATCAGGGACAGTAAAAGCCCCAGGAACCAATCAGCAGCCCAGGCAAGTTGAGGTGTAGAATCCATGTTTGGGGCCCAGAATTGTACCAGGCAGCAGTTTCGACAAGAAGCTAAGGACGTGCAGCGTAGAGAGAGAAGTGCAATGGCTTTGGCTTATGTTGCCTTCCAGTTTTTATGTCTGCAATGGAATGAGCTTCCTTTTCTCTCTCTCACTTAAAGAGAATTGCACTCATAATGAAGTTCGAAGCGAGCCCACAGTGTCCGCCATTTCACATAAGTACATTTCCAGCTCTTGGCTCTGTTATTTAAAGTGGCAGTGTTATTTATCGTTCATGGTGATATATATCTTTGCTCTCTGGTGTCTCCTAGACCCTAAAGCAGAAAACAATGCTTTAATAAAAATTCACATATTGCCTCTTTGAAGCTGAGAAGCTGTATTATTAAAGATTGCAGAATGGCTTGGGTTTGGGATGTTTTTATGAATGACTGCCTTATATTTCTTGTCTTGTGACACATATATGATTAGTAAATGTTGTCTGCTCACTGATTAACTTTGTTTATTTCCTAATTAGGTTTAGGATCAGCTGTCTAGTGGTTATAGAAATAATTGTTTGATTAATGTGTGGGAATTTACATTTTCATTACACTGCTGAATAAGTTCTGTCCCAATTAGCTGCAACGCCCTGTGCCGATCTGGGGCACTGGAATTACAATTTTCACCCATTAAGTAATAACTGTTATATTGATTGGTGATAATTGAGCACAGATAGTAAATACACATTAGCAGAATTTAAATTATATACCAACTGGTTCTTTCAATTTGCTTCCAGAGTAGCAAAGTTCTAGAGATAGTTACCTGAATTTGGACAGAGTAAGATGTTATACACTTGCTGATGCTCCTTTTGATCAGTGAAGTCCACAAAGTTCCCAGCAGAGCAGTGGAAATCAGCCATCTATTGGTATTGGATATCTGCGCTTACAAGTGAGCCTCTCCTTAAATTTCTCCCTAAGTACCTCACCTGGCTCACCCTAGTATCTCCCTGCTTCTCTCTCAAGAACCTTCAGTGGCTCCTCTTTGCCTGCCATTGTCGATTCAAATGTGCTAGCTGGTGCCCAAGAATCTTCAAACTACAATTTCTTCCTACCCATCCATTTATGTTAGCCTTTCTGATGGGAATGCAGACCCCCTCAGGGTATCTCAAGAAGCGAGCAGGATTCACTGGAAGGACACGTAGGGAGTGAAGGCAGACCCGGGAAGTCCTGAGAGGTAGGTAGCAGGGCATTTCTACCTGTCTCAGTTTCCCTCTCCATCCAGCTGTCTTTTTGTCTCCGCCCCTCCATCTCCACCTTTGTTTCCATTGTTTCTCTGTCTCTCAAGTCCTTGATGCACATTTACTCAAATCTTCTAGTTTACCACCAGCGGGTTTTCTCGCCCTCTTCGTTTTTCCCTCTCCCTCACAGCTGCAGCCTGCACATGGCTTTGGTTTGTTGGAGTCCTGACCCAACCCCAAGGACACCCCATCACCAACTACCCCTGCCTCTCACTTCCAATTCCTGAGGGAGGAACATGGCCTTGGGACTTCACCACCTGCCAATCATTTGCCTTCTGCTCTTGCCTTATTAGCCACAGACTTCTAAAAGCTGGGATGAAATTTACACACCACATTAAAAAAATCGTTTGTGAATTAAATATTATGTATCATAAAGGGAATTTTTAATCAGTACTGTAAATGAGAGCCAGCATTTTTCTGATATAGACTAAAATAAAAGCATAACAATTAAAATTTTAAAAAATCCTATGTGTATAAAAGTAAAAATCATTATGTGCAGCAACTAAAATTGTTCTCCACGCCCCAGCACGTACACCCGACTCCTGAGAAAGCAGTGAACTAGCTCGTCCTTTTGAAGCCACCATGCACGCTGCTTGCCAACAGCCTGGGGATTGGTTGCTTCCAGGTCAAGTGTCCGTCACTGGCCAATCAGCTGTGACCAGGGTGAAGCCGCCGTCACGTGACAACAGACCAGCGCCAGGGTTAGAACCAGAAATAGAGAGTTCAAAATGGAACAGAGAGCCATACAGAGTAGCTTTTCTGAAGGGATCAAAAATATTGGCTCCCCCATCCCCACTCTTCCACCCCCAACCCCCCATCCCCGCAAGGAAACGAATCATTTTTAGTTCCGGCAGAGCTCTTTCTTGGAGGCTCGGCCAAGAAACATACTGTGTAATGTCGTTTTCCAAGAGGAAGAAACTGCTGCGCTCCTGAGCATAGGTCACAATGGTCCCCAGACTGCACTCCCCAGGACAGATGCTGGGCGTCATTCCCTTGGCTCCCTTCGGAGCGGCAGCGCGCTGTGTGAAGTGATAACCTGGCCTGGGATGCCTTCTCCCGGGGAGGGCATTGGTCCTGTTTCTCTGTCCTTTGAAGCCGAACATAACAGGATAACCCCCAGGGGTCCAAGGGAAGCTAGACTTGAGGCCCTGGGAAGGAAGACGCCGCTCCGTTTGGCACCCATCACACACGGTTCCATCAAGAGCTGCATCTCTGCCCCAGAATTCAAGGTCAGCTCCGGTGGCCTCCGGAAAAGGAACTCCTCCCCTCCAAATTCCTGAAAGGTGGAACTGCGGTCAGCCAGGCCCTCATCTGCCTGCCTGCGAGGCTCTTTTCTCTGAGCCCAGAGGAAACACGCTTGGGCTCCCCTGGGAGCGCTGGGACAGCAGCCGCGGGCAGAGACCAGCCTCCGGTCCTTTGCTGGTGATGCCCACGTTGTCAGGATTGCAGAGGACCTGGGCGCTGCTCAGGCGGCGGAGCCGGGAGGCTGGCGGACAGCTCGGGTGGGCGGAACTTTCCGTGCCGACCCCACTGCGGTTCTCCTTGCACTGCATTGAGCCCACCCTGGCTCTGAGGGTCACACGGAGGGTCTTCCCACCCACCCCTTGTTTCCCTTCCTTCAGCACAGCACCTAGATTGAAAAACCAAAACCAAAAACCATGCTGCTTCGTAAAGGGAGCTGAAAATGCTGCATTTGCCTGGAGTGTCCCCTCGGGAGACCGGGCCAGTACCTAGGATGTTGGCTGCGGTGTGCAACCTGACACACAGGGAAGGTCTTCAGCTACAGTTTGTGAGTGGTGGCTGAGACAGAATGGGAACTGTGGCCAAACTGAGCACAGCTTCTAGAGTAAATAGCCAAGGAGAGAGAACGGATCCTTCCTTTTATTTTATTTTATTAAGTTTATTTAATCTAAGAGAGAGAGAGAGAGCAGGGGGAGGGGCGGAGGGAGAGAAAATCCTAAGCAAGTTCTGCACTGTAAGCGCAGAGCCGGAGGAGGGGCTCGAGCCCAGGAACTGGGAGACCCTGACCTGAGCCAAAATCCAACACTAAACCGAGAAAGCCACCCAGGCACCCCAGCTCCTTCACTTTTCATAAGGTTATGACCAGAAATAGAGAGAGTCCAAATGGAACAGAGGAGCCATACAGAGTAGTTTTTTTTTTTTTGTTTTTTTTTTAATTTCTGAGAGAGAGACAGCGTGAGCAGGGGAGGGTCAGAGAGAGAGGGAGATACAGAATCCGAAACAGGCTCCAGGCTCTGAGCTAGCCGTCAGCACAGAGCCCAACGCTGGGCTCAAACCCACAACCGAGTGATCATGACCTGAGCCAAAGTCGGATGCTTAACTGACCGAGCCACCCAGGCGCCCCCAGAGTAGCTTCTCTGATGGGATCAAAAATATTGGCTCCCCCATCCCCATCCCTCCACTCCTGCAAGGAAACGAATCATTTTTAGTTCCGGCAGAACTTTCTTGGAGGTTCAGCCAAGAAACATACTGTGTAATGTAGTTTTCCAAGAGGAAGAAACTCCTGCACTCCTGAGCATAGCTCACAATGGTCTCCAGACCATACTCCCCAGGACAGATCCTGGGCCCTGTTGGGTTGATGGGGCAGGTTTTTGATGTCAGGCTGCTTGGGATTGAATCCTGGCTCTGACATTAGCTGGCTGTGTGACTTTGGACCATGTGACCTAACCTTTATGATCTCCATTTTCCCCAACTGTGAAATGGGATTATAATTATAACTACCTTGTGGAACTATTATGAGGAATAAATGAAATAATCCATGTGAGACATCTAGACCAGTGCCTAGCCCATGTAAGCGTTCAGTAGTTTGGTAATGATTAAATTTCTACTTCTGGGCCTGCCTGAGTTTCTGGATTGGGTACTTATTCCTCTAAGAGTAGAGAAGTGATATATTGTAACTTTGCCTTGCAAGGTCACTGGCTTACGTGGGGGAGAGGGTTGGACGTGGAGCCATGGACGGGTAGGAAAGAATGTTGTATCCTGGCTTGATTCTAGTCCAGTGCAGGTGATGCTGGTGAATGTGGGCCATAAATGAAGCTCAGTTGGGGATAACACAGAGCTGAATATATCATCCCTGTCCTCCAGGAGCACACAGTCTTCTAGAAGTTGAAATAGATACGTGTGTGTAACCAAAATGGCAGCCTTGTGTGGTGCCAGGATCCTGGGCTACCTTGTAATTTAAGGTTAGAGTGTTGTACAAGAGGTATTAATGCATCTACCCTGCCAAAAGGCATTAGAATCAGCCTTTTGGCTAATCCTTGGGTGGAAGGTCACTTTCAGGAGGAATAAAAATACCATTACTCCTTTTTAGGGAAGGGAAATGGACTTCTATGTTCTAATCACAGGACCTTTCTTGAAATGTCACAACTTGCTAAAGGCATGGGTTCCTTTTCAACACTTTATTTCTGATATTCCATTAAATACTGCCACATAAAAAGAATTTTGAGGAAGAGCTTAAAGATGAATGAGGCAGGATCCAGGACCAGGACAGTGGGGGAGGAGCTGGAGGCTGGAGACTTGAAGGCTTGTGTTCCATTCCTGAGACTGTCACCCTAGTGCTCTGAGGTCAGGTCAGTCCTGGGAGGGACAGCAGTTGAACCCTGTGGGGATCAGCCTGTTGGCCTGGGGATGGTTCGCCCAGCCTGGATTTCCTTCATGTCCAGGGAACCAGCCTGGGTTTCCAGAACTTTCCTACTAGCTGTCCTGCCACAAGGAAAGTAACATCAAGGCCCTTCCTGTGCTTCCTTGTGCCCCATTCATCCACCTTGTGAGAACACTGCCCTAATGACACTCGCTAATCCTCAGAAGATCCCGAGATATTCCAGGAATGCGTGGGGGCACTGAGGGGAGATCCCATTTGGGACTGGACTGAGCACCTCAGCCCACCTCAAAGTGGAAACAATTGGCAAACCCTGTTGCCAATGAAAATTTACTTCAGAAAATCAAAGAAACACATGGGCCGATATAACCCAAAAGTCAGAAGGTTGAGTGGGGACCACGCAAAGCTGAATCCAGTAGTTCCGCCTTGTCACCAAGGATCGGATCTCCTCTCTCTGTGTTGGCTTCCTCTGAACACTGCCTTCCCTTGAGGTCAAAAGATATCTGTCAGAGCCTTTCCTGGCGACATGGGTTTCCTTATTCATACAGAAGGCAGCTGGTACTTAATTCCAGGGAAAGATGCTAGGAAAGGGGGTAAAACACCCACCAAAGAGAAACAAGAGAGCCTTCCACGTCCCTCAGTTGGTCCAGGGCTGCTCCTCCAAAGTGCTAATTCCCTAGCACTTCCTGCAGCAGGCAGAGCCGTCTTCTGGAGATCAGGAAAGCCCTCGGGCAGAGAGTTGCAGAAAATGGTACCTCAAGTTGTCCGCAGCCTGGCTGGATTGGAAGGGACTGGGGGTCGCCATTACAGGACTGGCCACATTTAAGAGAGGTAGCCTGGAGGCGTCAGGAGCGCCCCCTTCTGGGCATGGGTTGGCTGAAGAACATAAACTTCATTCTGGTGGCAGTGGGGAGCCATCGAGGATGTTTTAAGTGGGGGGATGGCAGAGTCGGAGATGCATTTCAAGACAGTTACTCTAGGGGCCAGGTCGAATCTCAGAGTGTCCAGTCAGCCTCAGTTCATGTGGGAATCATGCCTGCCCCTTGCTGAGTGTCACTGTGATAGAGAGTGTGAGTCATGAGCTGGAAGGTAAGGATTTGGCAGGTAGTCGTGATGAGGGCTTGCTTGACTCGAGTCTCTTGGTACCCACTGGAGCCACAGCTAACTGCAAAGTTATTCAGGATGCAGTCAAGTTCCCAGACACTGAGCCTGTCCCAGACACCCTGAGCCCGAGAGAAGGCCGTCCTTGGGAACACACCTGCTGTGGGCAAACAAATGGAGAAGGCATGTAGGCAGCCCCCCGGTTCGCTGCGAGACTCCAGGAGAAGGCAGTCGAGGCTTCGTGGATCCAAATTTCTTGTGTTCCATCAGGCATCGGAATGGGGAAAAAATGTTTTCCTGTTTGGTCTAAATTCATTTCTCCCATCCTTCACCCCTCCGCGTGAAAGTATGTTTGAAAGGAAGACAGAAGGATTCCAGCCAGCTGCCCTTCCTCTAAGGAGCAAAGAACATGGGACCTGGGGATAAGCAACCTAAGATATTGGTCCTTTATCTCCTTCCCAAAGTGAGGTGACTTAGGCCAATCATTTTGCTTTTCTGGCCTCTTCTGATCTCAAAAACAAATTAGTGCTAATAGAGATTACTTCATAAGCCATATGTGTAAACTCATGTGTGAAAATTTTCAACTTTCTCAGCACCACATTAAAAAAGTGAGAGAGGGGGCACTTGGCTGGTCCAGTCAGTGGGATGTGTTACTCTTGATCTTGGGGTTGTGAGTTCAAGCCCCACGTTGGGTGTAAGAGATTAATTTATTTTAAGTTTATTTATTTTGAGAGAGAGACAGAGAGAGCACAAACTGGGGAGGGGCAGAGAGAAGGAGAGACAGAATCCCAAGCAGATTCCACGTCATCAGCGCAGAGCAGAGTGCAGAGCTCAAACTCACAAACCATGAGATCATGACCTGAGCGGAGATCAAGAGTCGGATGCTTAACTGACTGTGCCACCCAGGCACCCTGAGTGTAGAGATTACTTCTTAAAAAATCTTTAAAAAATAGAGACAAGAGAGAGAAAAGTGAGATTAATTTTGATAATATATTTTATGTAACCCAATGTATCAAAGTTATTATAATCTTAATCTATCATATGAGTAAAACATTATTAGTATGGTATTTTACATTCTTCTTTTTCTACTGAGTCTTCAAGATTAGATGTGCATTTTACATCTACAGCACCTCTCACTTTGGACTGACCACATGTCAAGTGTCACTAGGCACGTGTGACCAGTGACCTTTGTATTGGACAGTATACACCAGGTTTGCTCAGATCTTGAACTTAAATTGTGGGATTCTAAGATGGACTATGCTTTTATTGCAGCAAGAGGGATGGAGGTTAAATACAGGAGAGAGCTTCATGTGGATATGCACGTGTGGGGGTGTATATGTGTGTCCTGTGTACACGTATTATATGTGCATGTATGTGCATATAGGTATGTGTGTGAACTATGCACATACACACAAGTGTGTATGTACATATGTGTGTATGTGCATGTCCATATGTATGTATGTGCACATGTGTGTGTGTGTGTCTCTCTCTGTGTGTCTGTGAGTGGGGGTGGGACCAAAATGCAGATGCTGAGAGAGGCTGTGGAGCCTTTATTTCACAGAGCTGGGTTCAAGTCCTGATTCTGCCACTTACTGGCTTGGAGTCTTTGGACAAGTCACTTAAGTTCCTAAGCTTGAATTTCTTTGTGTGTCAGATAGTTATGAGGGTACCTTAGGGGAATAATACAGAGAAAATAAGATAATACATGGAAAGCAGAGAGCCTAGTGTCTGGCACATTTTGAATAATGATTGCAGATAATATTATTCCACTGAGGCAAAGTTAAAACCAAAATGACATGCACTGGAGAAAAAAATTTTTCCTTTTCTTTTTTTTCCTATAGGACAAGATATTTTAGTTTCTTGGCTTTAGAACAAAGGTGGAAAATTTGTTACTCCCCCGTCTTATGTCTTGACAGACATCACTAATCAATCACAGCTTCTCTCCATCTGAGCCAGGATGGAACCTCAGAAGCCTTCTCAACGTAGGCAGCCACTACCTTTCAATCTGAACTGACATGAAACATACATGCTTATCCCTGTCTTAAATCATTAGCATCATCTGATGGAAGACAGATAATCAGAGGAAGCTTTTCCTCTCTGGGTGTTTCATTTGTCCCAGAGTCAGGGAGCCCAAACTGCATGTGGTGTCCTGAATCCTGCCTTGGCCAGGCCTTGGGAACCAGCAATCTCTCTGGAATGCCTTCCAGGACCACATGTCTGGGCTATTTCATCCAGAGAAGCAGGTTCATTTAGAATTCCGAGGGCCCGATTTCTCTTGTGCCAAGTTGCCAGCAGGTAACAAATGACCAGCCATTTCACGAACCGCTGTGCTTCCCCACATCATTCTCGCTCATTCCCCCCCACCCCCGCAACCCCCTACCCCTGATCACAGTCACGGAGAGTCTGACCCAGGAGTGTTGTGGAGACAGCCCATCCATCGCCCACTGATGGGGGGAAATCTCCCGGCACCTGCCGCAGGGCTTCTCTCACCAAGATGAGAGAGCAAGAGTCATGTTGACACTCCCTCCCCTAAGAGACAAGGCAGCAGAACCAAGGCCAGGTTTAAGGCAAATGCAAAGAAAACAGGCCCATCCGTCTTTGTTTCTTTTTTCCTTCAACAAATATTTGCAGGGACCCAGAGCACTTTCTTAGGACCTGAAGGGAAGGGGTTGTAAAGATGGACTGAGCTTGATTTTTGCCCTCAGAGTCTATAGGACACAGTGGTGGGGACGGGGGTGGGGGGGCATATGTGTGGGGCTACAGGAAGTCGATCAATAACTAGAATACCTGATGAAGGAAGTGAAACCAAAGGAGGTCACATCACATCGCCCCTGCTATAAATCCTACCAGGGCTTTTGAGGCCTTTGAGTAAAATCCAATGCCTTGACCTTGACTCATAAAGCCTGATATATTAGACCCAGCTACTTCTTGGACCTCCACACCCACTGCCCTGTCACCCATTCTGTTCCAATTAATGGTGGCCAACAGGTCACCAGCTACTCTCTCTGCCTGTGATGTCCTCCCCTGACCTCCTCTTTGTCGACTCCTTCCTTTTACTCGAGTCCTTCCTATGGTCCCTTTCCGGAGGAGGCCCCTCTGAGCCGGCTGAGAGCGGCCGCTCCTCAGCCTCCATCACACTGTCCTGGATCCATTGTCCTCCAGCACTTCTCCCCAGTTGCTAGTTCTTGTTGATGACATCCTGTCTCTTCTTCAAAATGGGAACCTTACGAGAGTGGAGACTTTTCTTCTTTGTTCTCAACAGGGCCGTGTGCATCTGGGGCACTGCCTGCTAGATGGTCAGTAAATAGTAGATACCTAGTAGATGGTCAGGAAATATTTGTTTATGTAATGAGTGAATAATCTGCCAGCTGACGTTTCTGAGCACCTACCAGGCACCGTGAAGAACACTCAACAGGAATTATCTCATTGCCCTCATCACTACGCTAAGAGAGAGGTGGTGTTATCAATCTCCGTGTTTACAGTGAGGACACTCTTCATCTGTGAGACATTGGCCCCCTTGTCTGAGCTCTCAGCTGGCAAGTGGTAGAGCTGGGATTCGAGCTTAGGTTTGGGTGACTTGAGAACCCGTGCTCATAAGCCCCTACCCTGCACGTTTTCATGTGGGCGTTCAACTGGCTCAGTCCTTGATCATTGTCATGTCATGTCCCACTTTGAGGTGGCCTCTGGTGCTCAGTCAAGTCCCAGGTGGCTGCTTTGGGGTTCCCCCTAGTATACCCACACGTTTCAAGACTTTCCAAGGGTGTCTTTAGACCAGCATGCTTACAAGGTAAATGAATAGGGCCCAAAGCACAGGGGACTTCTACAGACCCATGGCCAAATCTGGAGACTTGGGTTCGAGTCCTGAATCCTGGCCGTGTGGTGTGCGGAGCCCCATTACCTCCCAAAGCCTCCATCTTGCCACATGTAAGATAAAAGGGGTTGGTTGAAGTTGTATTGTGCCACTGAGGCCGTCAGCCCAGGCAGTCCTGCCCATTCACCATCCACCCAAGCAACCTGCCATAGAAACTTCCAGATAGGCCAGCCCCTGAGGTTCCTTTCACTTCTCATCTGCCAGCATCTATTTGACTCCATGTTGCATCGAAACATACATGTGGAATAGCAGTAACACCAACCTGTACTTTTATGATTTAAAACAAATTTTGGTGACTATATCTCTGCTAATCCTCACAAGAAGGAAGGCACTATTTCAAAAACTATTTTCATGTCATTTGGTTTCTGCAAAACAAAATATTCTCAAACACTTAGACAGTGGATCAAGATGGAGGACTTATGTGCATTTCCTTCCTTCTTGACCCAAATTCCATTAAAAACTTTTTTTTTAAACTGCAAACAACTTTGTGGGGGAAACAAAGGTGTTGTTCATGGACCAAGAATTTAAAATAACTTCAGACAGGGGCGTCTGGGTGGCTTAGTCAGTTAAGCGTCCAACTCTTGATTGTGGCTCAGGTTACGATCTAAAGGTCATGAGACTAAGTCCCGCATCGGGCTCTGTGCTGGGTGTGGAGCCTGCATGAGGCTCTCTCCCTCCCTTTGCCCCTCCCCTGTACATTCTCCCCTGCCTCAAAAAATTAAAATTAAAAAACAAAATAAAATAACTTCAGACAGATTTAAATTATACACTCTCTGATCTACGGGGAAGGAAGTCTGGAGCAAGTCATCATCT
The DNA here is from genome assembly GCF_003009895.1 of Hyaena hyaena. Taxonomy (NCBI): domain Eukaryota; kingdom Metazoa; phylum Chordata; class Mammalia; order Carnivora; family Hyaenidae; genus Hyaena; species Hyaena hyaena. The sequence goes on from NW_024080632.1 coordinate 13,471,180, forward strand.
CTAACCCAGCTCCAAGCTCAGAACGAACAGATAGAAGGAGCAGGGAGACTCTGGTACTGACGGGGGATTATTTGTGGGTGATGCTCTGCCTGGGGACACTGAATGAGTCCTTAACTGTCCTTACTTTGGGGGCAGTAGAAGTGTGAACACTGGGACTCAAGTTCAGGCTGGGCCCTAGGGACCTACTAACCCCAGCAGGGACAGGACCTTTCACACCAGAAGACAAGTTGCTGACGCTTCCTGCAGCATGCGTCATCCTGTGCTCCTCAAAGGCAGGCAACAGGAAATAGAAATATCACTCACAGGCAGGCAAACTGCATCCCAGATGCAAACATGATCAGGAGCCAAGAATCTCTAAGTATTTGAAAAAAGAAGCCACTGCTGAAAGACAAAAATACTGTCTAACTAAGCAGAGATAACGGAGCAAACAGAAGACTGCAAACCAAAAGGGATCGATCAATTTAGGAAGGCAAGATAGGATGTCGCACTCCCCGAACAAGAGCGAGGGACTTGACGATCAATTAGAATATGTCGAAATTTGAAAATACATAATAATAGCCACGTGTTTTTTTACCCCCTCATTACAAGAGTAATCTGCCAATTGTGGAAAATGTGGGAAAGAATACAGAATAACAAAGAATTCAAATCATTCCTATCACAGAATTGAGAGGAAACTCACTTTTATTTTAGTGTCTTTCTTTTCAGTTTTCAAATGTATATGTACATGTATGTAAATACATACATATAAAAACATATATTATTTTTCAAATCAAATCATTTTTTAAAGTTTTATTTATTTTGAGAGAGAGAGAACCAGCAGGGGAAGATGAGAGAGAGAGAGAGAGAGAGAGAGAGAGAATCCCAAGCAGGCTCCACACTGTCAGTGCAGAGCCTGATGTGGGGCTCGAACTCACAAACCATGAGATCATGACCTGAGCCAAGATCAAGAGTTGGATGCTTAACTGACTGAGCCACCCAGGCGCCTCCCAAATAACTTTTATACAAAAGGTATTATGCTGTTGGTAAGATGCTTTGAAAGGACTCCCTCACCTTTGGGCGCCTGGGTGGCTCAGTTGGATAGGCATCTGACTTCAGCTCAGGTCATGATCTCACAGTTCATGGTTTTAAGCCCCACATCAGGCTCTGTACTGACAGCTCAGGAGCCTGGAGCCTGCTTCAGATTCTGTGTCTCCCTCTCTCTCTGCCCCTCCCCTGCTAGCCCTCTGTCTCTCTCTGTCTCAAAAATGAAAAAAACAGTTAAAAAATTTTTTTGGAAGAACTCCCTCACCTAACAATATATTCTGAGTATCTTCCCTTGCCATTAGTCATTTAGTTCTATATGATTTTTGACACATACATGCTATGATAGTATTTGGATTCCTCATAATTGACTACCCCAACCCCCTATCTTTGTACACCTAGATTGGTTCCAACGTTTCACACCTAGGAATAAATGATGCTGGGAGAAGCATCCTTGAACATGAATCTTGGCTGACTTCTCTGCATGGCCAGGCTGGTAGTCTTCTGAAGGCTGTTTAAAGTATGAGGATCATCATGATAATAAAAATAATTAATATTCATGGAGCACAGGCCATGTGTGTACAGGCCAGTGTACAGGCCAGTGACACCAAACTAGTTTGTCTCCAGGCTTCATGTTTTTGCTCATTCTTGGTAGTGCTTCTCTTACCCACAATTTGGGACCTGCCTGGCTGGCTTTGCTGCTTGCTAGCTGTGTGACCTTAAGCTAGTCACTATGGCTCTCTGAGCCTGGGTTTCATCATCCGTAAAATGGGACTAATAATACTACCTAATGTACAGACTAATTGTAAGGATTAAGTGAGCTAGAATAGGCAAAAAACCACAATGCTTGGCACCCGGAAAGAACTCAATAGTTCCCCACCTGTCCACGGGGCTAGCCAAAAATTAACATTACTCTTTCATTCACATGGTGGGGAGCGCTCGACCTGCCCGTCTTCATATCTCTTTGTCAGGCACCCTGCAACTCAGAGTTTTCTCTTCTGCTTTTCAAATGCATCTAATCTGAGGGGGGAGGGGGGAATAAGAAAGTCCCCAAGACTCCCCCCAGCTTCCTGCTGGCTGCAAAGATCCAACAGGAATCTGCTTCTGGAGGGGCTGACTTCCCATCTGGCTGTAATCACCCTCCTGCCACCCAAATGTGAGCACCTCACAAATTAGGGAAATCAGAGGCAGCCACTTCAGACAGAACTCAGGCAGCAGGATGCCGAGTGGCAGCAGAACCACTTGCTGAAGCTAAAATTAACAAGCTTCTTGGGTTGAAGGTTTTAATTAAAAAATACTAGAGAATTATTTCCTTAATTCAGATACTTCTTCTTAGTAATCACTTTCCTCTGTGCTGCCCTGAGACTCTGTCTGCAGCTCGTTTTATGGATGTTCTCAGCAGCCTCAGCTGCACAGGACCAAGTGGCTGGAGTTTGGGGATGTGGGTATCCTTCAAGGCTCCATCCTGGGGTCCCAGACGTCTTCATTCTGGGCGTTCCCTCTGACCCCACAGCATCCTCTCCAATGGCTTCAGGTACCAGCCGTGTACTGTTGAGCCCTCCGTTGGCTTCATGGCCTGGACAGTCCATGATCTCCAGAGCTACATCCCAGCTGCCCACTGGAGGCCACTGGAGGCAGCAGCGATGGCTCTAAATTAATCTCACCCTTCCCCACCTCCTCTTCCATTTCTCAATTCAGTGTGTAGCGTACTGGATCTGGATGCCCAACTCCTGGGGCAGACGCTGTGCCCTGACCATATCTCTCATCCTTACCATTCAGAGTTCACCTGCCTGCACCTGCCGTTTGTAGTCTGAGGGTTTCTCTGTCATCTATATGGTGGTTCAGACCTGCTGGGAAATTAGCCCACCCTCTGGAAGCAGCCCGTAAGACAAGCAGGAGCTCGTCCTTGCTGACAGAGTGGGATTCCTCTGGGGTCATGGTCTACACTATCCCTGGAGCTCCCCAGCAGGCAAAAGCACCTCTTGCCCTCAGTGGTAGCTGACTCAATCCTTTACTGGGCGCCTTCTCTTCCTTTCTCGCCTCCCCACTCCTCCACCTTCACTTCCTAAATGAGATTCTCACTCTTGTCTCAGGGTCTACCACTGGGGATCAAGTTAAGGACCCTGTTCTCTCCCTTTGACTCTCCATGTCCATCCATAGTCAGTGCCTGTCTCTTCAATCTGACCTCTTCTCTTCCCTCCTGCTGCGACTGCCTTTGTCCCAGCCACCAGCTTCTCTGATGTGGACCACCGCCCAGCCTCTCAACCTGTCACCCAGCGCCCCCATCTTGCCCCTGAAACCCATCATATGGATGCATTCAAGGTGATCTTTATAGAATGAAGTCTGATCATGCCATGATTCTGCTTAATCTCACCGACTAGACCAGCGTGGCGCATATACCCAGCAGTGTCCACCAACCCTGCTGCCGTGAAGCGCTAGGCTCTCTCTCTGACCACCACCATCCTAGAAAGATCAATATGGGTCCTTTTCCCAGTGGTTGCAAAGAAAGGCACAGTTAGTCCTATCCAGCATGGGTCATTCTGCTTTAAAGCTTTGGGTGGAGGCACAGACATCTATATCATTTCATATCCAATGTTGGCAAGTCAAGTTATATTTCCCTAATGACTCCGTGTGAACACTTCGGAGATGATTCCTTTTTTTTTATTGATCTTCTTGCCAGCTGTCATCACCCTTTAATTGTGTCTCCTTTCCCCTCCTCCTTCCTAGCCTCTCTGACAGATAGATAATAATGATCTGTAAATAAACACGAACCTGCACCAGGGGAGTGACCCTTGAAAAGCACTCTGCGTGGCGGGAGGCAGGCAGACAAGTAAAGCACTGGTCGCTCTGGTGCCAGATAGAATCCCAGCTCTTTCTAGACCCAGGCTATCTGAGAGAACGTTCTGTGTCAATGGAGTATTCTACGGCTGTGCTGTCCAGTGCAGTAGCCACCAGCCACGTATACCTACTGGGGACTCGAAGTGTGGTTGGTGCCACTCAAGAATTGGATTTCTAATTAACTTTAATTTTAATTAATTTAAATCTAATAGCAACACCTGGCTGGTGGCTATGGTCCTGGATAGTAGAGGCCCAGTCATGTCACCCCTCTGAGCCTCTATTTCTTTCCGTGTCAAATGGCAATAATGACCTGTCTGGCATTTGGTCAACAGCAGCAGCTATAACAAACAGGCTCCGCGGCATGGTGGCTCCAAGTCAGAAGTTTATCTCTTCCGTGTTAACAGTGTCGGGCCATGTGTCTGCCAAGGGACATTCAGGAATTTGGGATGATGGGCTCTGCTACTCCCCACACATCATCTCTCTAATTATGCCCCATCCAGCCAGCAGGAAGCGGACAAGAACAGAATTCCAGGGCTAGGGATTTTATCTTAAGCAGTTGAGGTAGAAGTTAGAACATCATTCCCACTCTTCCGGTTCTTGGCAAGAGCTCACTCACATCACGGCTCATAACTGCTAGGGGAGCTGAGGAATTCAGTTCCCAGAGAGACAGCTGTGTCCCAGCTAAAACTCTTGCTTTGGGGGTAAGGAAAGAACAGGGAACTGTATCCATCATACCTACTTTGGAAGATTTTTGTGAGGGTTAAATGATATCCTGTGAATGACCCAGTCATTGTGTATCATTCAGCTTTTACTGTGGGGAAAAGAAAAACATAGACCAACACTTGGATTCTAGAACAGCAACTGATTTAGCTCACAGTTTGGGCTGGGTTCATTTGAGTGGTTCTGGTCTCAGATGATCTTGGCTTACTCATACCATTTCAGTAGGTTGCTGGTTTGGGTTGCGTTGGCAGAGGACTGGCTGATGATCTAGGACAGTCCCAGCTGGATCATCTTGTCTCTGCTCTACTTAATTTCTTATCCTCCAGCTGGCTAATGTCAGGCTTCCAAGAGAGGGAGGGAACATGCACAAGAACTGGCACCCAGTCACTTCTGCCACATCCTGTTGACCAAAACAAGTCACAGAACTGATCAAGATTCGGGAGCAGGAAAGCAGACTCCATCTCTTGATGGGAGGAAATGTGAAGTCATATTATCTATACCAAGAGGTATAGATACAGGGAGGGGGATAATTAGCACCATTTTTGCAAACAGTCTACCATAATTTGATGGACAATTCATTTAGTAAATGATGCCTAATGCTATATTATTAATCCATGTAGTCCAATGTATTTTTCTATATTGTCCAAAACTGTGTTGAGCATGGACCATGGGTCAGGCTCTATGCTAAAGATAGTGGCTGGGTTTGGTGTGTTGGGCCCTGAACTGCTCCCAAGAACTCAAGTTAATTTTATATCATAAAAAGGGAAAAAAATAAACTTCAGAATAAAAGCTGGTTCTCTACCCTTTGGCTCTTGACTGATGCCCAGCATCGACTTGTCATTTCCTGGGTACCTCTGATGAAAAGTAGCTCGTTAGCCGTGACTCCCGTTGTTTTGACTACGGTGTGGTCATCTCTCTGGGTCTGGGTGCATTACCAATGAGGCGTGCAGCCGCTTGTGGCTTTGTGTGCTGGAGGGAGGCACTTTAGAATAAACCTGGATAGATCCTGCATGAACTGACAGCAGCCTTTGGAGAAAGAGAATAAATAGCCCACTGATTCAGAAGGCTATATGAAAGGAATCCTTCTTGCTTCTGCGTAAAGCGACTTGTCTTGCCTGCAAGATGAATCAGAAGCATAAAGGATGATGAATGGGAGTAGTTTCCAAAGCACTGGGAAATATCATGGGCTCCACACTGAAGTTACATCTGGCAACTGCAAGATACATCTTGTGCCCAGTGACATCCATCTCTCGTCTCCTAGGTACTTATACCCCTGCTCCCCTATCTTGCTATCAAAACCAGCATTCTTAGCAGCTGAGAACCTCACTGGGGACATGTTCTCTAGAAAACTCCCAAACAAAAAGAAACTGCAAATTAAAGCCTGGATTAAATGCCCAAGACAGGGGACCCTGGGAAAGTAAGCAAGCAGGCCTCTGCCTTGCCCCTCACTTGCTTTGGGCATCAGAGGGGCTTATAAAAGTAGCACCCAGGGACCTTTTGCATCAGAAAAGAATCACTCCTTGGGAGCATTTCTTCCCAATAACTTAAAAGGAAAAGTTTCAAATTTATAGGAGAGTTGAAATAATTTTATCCATCACAAAAATGCTACCCATTAATATTTCCTTTTTCTTGCTTTATTGCTTATGTCTCAATCAACCCATGCTTCTTATTTTTCTGATACATTTCAAAGTAAATTACAGTCATCAACACTCTTCAGCAGGGGCTTATTAAGACCACAGATGTCAGGGATCCATATCCTGTTCCCTGAATCACTCACTGGGGGATCTGAATATTTAGTAATTATTAACCCCACTTTACAAGTAAGAAAATGAAGTTCAGAGGTGGGTCACAGAACCTGCCCACGGTTCGGTAGCAAGTAGGTGCTAACACTGGGATTTCAACCCACTCAGGGCATGTGTACTCTGAACGTGTGCTCTGCCCATTCTGGTACAAAGGCTGCCTATGAGATCTGCTCCTGTCCCTTCTCCTGGACCAGAGCTGCCCATTGTAGCAGGAGCTTGGGGCCCCCAGCTTAGCAACTGTGTCTCTGACTTCCTTCAGTGCTTTTGCTCAGAGCATGAGACTGTGGCTAGACCCACAGAGTCTGTGGTGTGGGCAGGGCTCCAGCTTTCCTTGTAGCCCTTGAGCTGAGAGTTTTGCATCTCTTAAAATTGTAAAATGAGCACAACAATGGTTTCTGACTCACGGATGTAGCGAGATCATTCATGGAAATTTGTGAGTGCCAAAAAGAAATAGGTATATAATGGTGTTCATTAAGATGTACAGTCTTGTAAATCTCAGTCTATAAACTGGGGCAGGCAGAAAAATGGGACTTAATTGTTTTTTCTTGTAATCAAACTCAGTTTTAGTTTGAGCTCACATTTTACATTACATTCTTCAGAAACATACCTTAAGGCAAGGATTCAGGTAAAAGTGACTTGTAAGGAAGTGGTCACAGGGAGAATCTGATGAAAGTGAAGGCAAGTGAGACCCTCAGTGGAGGAGGGTGTCAAGCTTGGTCCCATGAAGGACAACCTCTGCTCAGACCTACAAGGTGCTGGGGACAGTGACAGTCACACAGCAGAATGTTCCAGATTGGGGCACATAAGCTGAAGATTTTTATGTCCTCTTCACACCTGTCAAGCATTAGTTACAGGCTTTCCTGGCGGATGTGAATGCACAGCCACTTTGGGTTCTCTGGTGGGCAGGGCCTAGGGGGTTCTGGAAGCCTGATAGCAGCCCAGAGACGTAGGTGCTGGCTATAGAAAATCAAACACCTGGAGAGTGTGTGCATAAAAATGATAAAGAGTCTGAGGGATGTAAGTGGGACACCAATACTCTGGTTTCTCTTCAGATCGCATAAATAATAGCAATTTAAATTAGTTCTCATTGGAGTTTCCTTGGGTGGGGGGAGCATACGTTGTACCGAAGCATGGTAGTGAGATGGGGATCAGATCCTTCTGTTCTAGTCCATTCCCTCTGGCAACAGCTGCAACATCTTGACCCGTCTGTTCTTGGCTCATCTTCCCATCTGGGTCATTGCTGTATGAGTCTATGTTTCTGACCCCCCAGCTTGGCCTGTAGCAGCCCTTCCATGGCCTTCACACCACTCTGGGATTTAGGAAACTGTCTTGAGGCCTTGTTTCAACACCTGAATTCTTATTCTGCTCTGACACCATGCTTAGGCACAGGGTGGGTCTCAGGTTCATGTGACAGACCCATCCCGTGCTGGGCGCCAAGAACTCAGGTCTTCCCCCTCCTATCTGCAGGTGACACCCAAGGGAAGGGTTTCGGTAGGTGCCTGCTGCTCTCAGGTGTCTAACCAACCTGGGGATCCTTCCTTGGCCTGGGGTCAGGGAGGAGGGGGAGGGGAAGGACTCCTTCTTAAGGTCCTAAAGTTATCTGAGTTCTATGGTTCTCCTTCACTTTCTTCTTTCTTGATCCCTGAGGAGCTTTTCAAATACCAAGACGTCTTGTCCTTGCCAAACCTTCTTCCAAAGGGTTCATCAGCAGCCCACGAGTGCTTCTCAAACTTTTGCATACATTCGAGTCACCTGGGGAATTTAATAAAGCAGTCACTTTGTGCGGGTCACACCTCCAAAGATTCTGCACCAGGAGAAAGACACAGAGCTCTCAAGCCAGGAGCCTGACTGCTTTATTCTCTCTACTCTACTGTGTCAACTCTTTCTTAGGTAGAGTTGCCTTGCCAGCCACTTGCTGCCTGAATTGAGGGAAAGCAGGCGTTGTAAGGAAATGCAGTGTGGAAAAAGACTCCAGCGAACACTCCGGAACATGATGCTACTTCACAAGGCTTTATCCCAACTCGTGAAGCACTTTAAAGCACCTGTTATAAACTGTTGGATTGCTTAGCTTCCAGGTGTCTCCTCGTTTCCATGTCCTCCTTACACAGATTTCCCATTGTGATTTTTGCAGTTTGGGGTGGACTTTTCTTCCCCTCCTGCAGCAATTGTCCCCTGCTGGATTGTTCTTTACAATAACAATGGGGTCAAAAATCCAGTTGGCCATGGGTTCTTCCAAAAATTTATGCTGAGGCAGTGGCTATATACAAAACAGACCACTGGCTCTGGGGAGAGGGGCAGCAGAGCTTTGTGGTCAAGAATGTGGATTCTGGGGTTGATTACCATGCTTCTACCACGTTTCAGCTGTGTGATTTCAGGTAAGTTCGGTTCTCAGAGTCTTGACTCCTTCAACTGGAAAATGAGGGTAATAATATCAACGATCACAAAGGGGGCTCTGAGGACTTGAATGAGCCCATGTAGTGAGAGGGCTTCGCACAGGAGATGCGTGGCTGTTAACAGGTATCCATAACAGCAGGTGTTTCACGTTGGGGTGGTAGCCTGAGCTTTCTCCTGGAGGTTTTCCATTTGGGTGCCCTTCACTGCCATTTGGCTGCAGATGGACTGGCTTTGAGAAGCAGTGGGGATCGGAGAAGGTTAGTCAACAGCAAAGGGAGGGGGTCTATGCTAATCTAGAGAATGTCCACCGCTTTACATTAGACCAGAAGTATCTTTGGGGGGGGGTTCCCCTTGGCTCAGACCTGGCTTTCTTAGAAACAACACTTGGCAAAGATCAGTGATGAAGGCTTCAGTGGTTTTTAATTTTATATTTTAGAGAAGTCCCAATCTGAGGTTGGGAAAAGGGGTGGGAAAGTGTGCAGATCCACTTTACAGCATTTACCTTTTATCGAGGGCCAAATATATGCTAAACTTGTAAGAACTTTACACACATTATCTTGTTTCATCCTGTCTTAGTCCCCTCGGGCTGCCGTAGCAAACACCATAGACCGGGCAGTGGAAACAACAAGCATTCATGTATCGCAGTTCTGGAGGCTGGGAAGTCCAAGATCAAGGTGCCAGCTGATTTAATGTCTGTTGAGGACCTGCCCCCTACTTTAGGGATGAGTGCCTTCTTGCTGTGTCCTCACATTGTAGAGAGAGAAAGAGGAAGCAAACTCTGTCCTCTCTATTCCTATAGCTGCACGAATCCCGTCATGAGAAATGCCACTCTCATGACGTACCCATCCCCCAAGGCCCCCGTCTCCAAATACCATCTTATTGGGGATCAGGGTTTCAACACATGCATTTGGTGGGGAGAAACATTCAGTCTGTAGCACACACATCATTTCATAGCACATCCCTACAACAACCCTGTGAACCAGATGCCATTCTGACCCCCATCTGAGAGATGAGAAAGCTTGGCTTTGGAACGGTAACTAACTTGCCCAAGTTCATGTGGCTATTTGGTGACAGTGTCAGGATCTGAACCCGCGTCTGGCTCCAGATCCCATAGCCCCTTCACTCCCTTATCCAATGCTTTCCATTGACAGGTGAACCTTTCTTCCTCCAAACAACGCTTTCAAGCAGTGGGTCTTAGATTTTTTTGAGAATCCAATGAAACTCCTGGGTCCTCATGGACCCTAAAATGTCATAACTACTAAAGCTGTGTCAGTTGAGAGTGCTCAGTTCAATGTCAGTTCCTTCCAGCTCAGATGGCTCTCTTGGGAAGACGACTTGCCTTGCTGTCTTCGGGTGGATGACGCAGGGATCAGAACCAAGCCAAATATATGGGTAAACATCACAGCAGGACCATCCATCCGTTCACGGGAATCACCTTGTCATGACCTTGGCCAAACTATCCGACCCCTTCAAGCCTCAGCTTCTTCATCTGTAAAATAAAATAATAGTACCTACTTCTAGGTTTTGCAGAGCTTTAATGAGACATGTTTGTGAAGCTCTTCAACAGAGGTTAGTGTGTCAGAAGTTCTCCAGTAAGTATTAGCTGTGAGATTATGATTGTTGGTCCAGAAACAATAGACCCCATTGCTTTCCCCCTTCTATAATTCAGAGCATTTTTGACTATGTATGGTGCCTCTTCACCAAGCCAGTGAGCTCTTGAGGCCAGCCAGGCTGCTCGGGATTAGATTTCAAATTTATTCCTCTCCAGCTAGGCGACCTTGAGTAAGTCCCTTCACCTTCCTGAGCCTCCAGTTCATTTCCGGGGAAATGGGAATTATAACAGCACCTACCCTGCAATATGGTGTGTATATATACAACATGCTAGAACTGTACCCGGAATGCAGTGAGGGCTAAATAAATGTTAGCTATTATTGTTATCATAGCCACTGGCATTATTGTCAGTAATACCATCCCACTGAGAGCTGAGCTCACAGATTTTGCTCAATAAATGCTGGTTGGCTGACAGGTGACCCCTTCCAGGTCAGATCATCGATTATCCTCCAGTCAGTGGGTTTTCCTCTTCCTGGGAAGGTGCGTAGGCCCTGCCGTAATACATAAAGCAGCAGACCCAACATCCACCCTGGCTGATCTGGCAACAAGAATCCTGGGTTGAAACACTCACTGAAATATGATGCTCCCGGCCCAATAAAATTGTCAGATGGGCTGCTCTGAGCAAGTGCCTGATTAAGTGAATCTAACTGCAGCAGTAGGTTACTCCTCGGCACCATTGACTAGCGGGGCATCGATTGATCGTCTGGGCTAGAAGCAGAGGTGCGGGGAGATGAGGGTGTCCAGGCAGGCCTCCACGGTCAGAAACAAATTACTTATGTCTCCAGGACTGCCCGGCAAGAGGGCCATAAATCATGATGGTAATCGATAGCTTAGGGGTGGACGATCCTGAGGCAAGTGTAGGGGCTCCAGAGTCGGTGGAAGGACCCAGGTCCCAGAGGGGTTGTACCAGACAGCCCCAGGCCCAAGCTGCTGAGCCCCAAACCCTGCTCTTTCTAACTGTGACCTTGGGCAAGTCACTTAACCTCAGGGACCATTTCCTCATCTACAAGATGGGGCTATTAATACCTCACAGGGCTCCTGGGAAGTTTAATGAAATGCAGATAGTCTACCACCCGCGTGTCCACCATGTCAACTTCCTGCAGCCACCTGAGGACTTGAAGTGCAGCAGGTCCCAGATGGGATGGACCTCAAGCGTAAAAGAACACTCCAGATTTTGAGGACTCTGTAGGATACTAGGAACCCTTTTTAATACTTAATGCTTAATGCTTTTTCATCTTGATGGCCTATTGAAATATTTTAGATACTTGGGATAAAATAAAATATGCTATGAACACTTGTTACAAATGCTTCTTCTTTAGTTTTTTAATTGTGGCTACAAGAAAAAAACCAGTGGAAAATATCTCAGTAACTTTTTATATCGGCCCCATGTTGAAATAGTATTATCTGGGATATACTGAGTTAAAGAAAAGACATTTAAATTAATTTCACACATTTGTTTTTACTTTTTTATTTTTTATTTTATTTTAAATAATTTTTTATAGTAATTTATTTATTAAAAAAAAAAAAAAACAGAGTAAGCCAAGGAGGAGCAAGAGAGAGACAGAGAGAGGAATCTTAAGCAGGCTCCATGCTATCAGCACAGAGCCCGACGCAGGGCTGGAACCCACAAACTGTGAGATCATGACCTGAGCCAAAACCAAGAGTCAGACGCTTAACCAACTGAGCCACCCAGTGCCCCTCCTTTTACTTTTTTTTTTTTTTAATGTGGCTATAGGAAAATCTAAAGTTTTGTATGTGACTCTCACTATATTTCTGTTGCCAGATGCTGGTATAATGCTTTCCTTCTCTCAGATGTTCCTGTTTCATGAAACGTGATGAGCTCCATGCTACCCTAGACAAATTATATCTTCCTCTGCGTGTCAGTTTCTTCACCAAACAGAAAGAGAATAACCATAGTTACAAATTAATGAGCCTTGGAGCGCCTGGGTGGCTCAGTCGGTTAAGTGGTGATTTTGGCTCAAGACATGATCTCACTGTTCTTAAGTCCCCACATCGGGCTCTGTGCTGACAGCTCAGAGCCTGGAGCCTGTTTCAGATTCTGTGTCTCCCACTCTCTCTGCTCCTCCCCCACGCAGGCTCTGTCTCTGTTTCTCTCTCAAAAATAAAAAAACGTTAAAAAACTTTTTTTAAATTAGTGAGCCTTTTATCAGAATTGGCAAAGAGGAAGTCAAACTTTCACTCTTCGCAGATGACATGATACTCTGCATAGAAAACCTGACAGACTCCACCAGAAGCCTACTAGAACTGATCCAAGAATTCAGTCAAGCTGCAGGGTACAAAATCAACGTACAGAAATCGGTTGCATTTTTATACACCAACAATGAAGCAACAGAAAGAGAAATCAAGAAACTGCTCCCATTCACAATTGCACAAAAAACCATAAAATACCTAGGAATAAACCTAACAAAGGATACAAGAGATCTGTATGATGAAAACTATAGAAAACTTATGAAGGAAATTGAAGAAGACACAAAGAAATGGAAAAACATTCCATGCTCATGGATAGGAAGAATACATATAGTTAAGATGTCATTACTACCCAAAGCACTCTACACATTCAATGCAATTCCAATCAAAATTGCACCAGCATACTTCTCAAAACTAGAACAAACTATCCTAAAATTTGTATGGAACCACAAAAGACCCCGAATAGCCAAAGTAATACTGAAAAATAAAACCAAAACGGGAGGGATCACCATCCCAGACTTTAGCCTCTACTACAAAGCTGTCATCATCAAGACAGTATGGTATTGGCACAAAAACAGACTCATAGACCAATGGAACAGAATTGAGAACTCAGAAGTGGACCGAAAAGTATACAGCCAACTGATCTTTGACAAAGCAGGAAAGAATATCCAGTGGAAAAAAGACAGCCTTTTTAACAGATGGTGTTGGGAGAACTGGACAGCAACATGCAGAAGAATGAAACTAGATCATTTTCTCACACCATACACAAAAATAAACTCAAAATGGATAAAGGACCTGAACGTGAGACAGGAAACCATCAACACTCTAGAGGAGAAAGCAGGAAACAGCCTCCTTGACCTCCACCGCAGCAACTTCTCACTTGACACATCCCCAAAAGCAAGGGAATCAAGAGCAAAAATGAACTATTGGGACCTCATCAAGATTAAAAGCTTCTGCACGGCAAAGGAAACAGTCCATAAAACTAACAGGCACTGGGTGGAATGGGAAAATATAGTTGGAAATGACATATCAGATAAAGGGCTAGTATCCAAAATCTATAAGGAACTCACCAAACTCCACACCTGAAAAACAAACAACCCAGTGAAGAAATGGGCAGAAGATATGAACAGACACTTCTCCAAAGAGGACATCCAGATGGCCAACAGACACATGAAACGATGCTCAGCATCCCTCCTCATCAGGGAAATACAAATCAAAAACACACTGAGATACCACCTCACGCCAGTCAGAGTGGCTAAAATGAGCAAATCAGAGAACTCTAGATGCTGGTGAGGATGTGGAGAAACGGGCACCCTCCTACACTGTTGGTGGGAATGTAAACTGGTACAGCCCCTCTGGAAAACAGTGTGGAGATTCCTCAGGAAACTAACAAAAGAACTCCCCTAGGACCCAGCAATAGCACTGCTAGGAATTTACCCAAGGGACACAGGAGTGCTGATGCACAGGGGCACATGGACCCCAATGTTCATAGCAGCACTCTCAACAATAGCCAAAACATGGAACGAGCCTAAGTGTCCATCAACGGACGAATGGATCAAGAAGATGTGCTTTATCTATACCATGGAATACTACATGGCAATGAGAAAGAATGAAATCTGGCCATGTGTAGCAACATGGATGGACCTTGAGGGTGTTATGCTGAGCAAAATAAGTCAGGCAGAGAAGGACAAATATCATATGTTTGCACGTATAGGAGGATTAGGAGGAACTTGACGGAGGAACAAGGGGGAGAAGGAGGGCGGAAATGGTGGGGGAAAGGGAGAGAGGCAAACCATGAGAGACTCTTGAATGCTGACAAAAACTGAGGACTGATGGATGTGGGGGGGAGGGGGGGATGGGCATGGAGGAGGGCACTTGTGGGGATGAGCACTGAGTGTTATGTGGAAACTAATTTGACAATAAACTATTTGTAAAAAAAAATAAGTAAATAAACTGAGTTGGTGATCTCATTAAAAAAAAAAATTAGTGAGCCTTTACCAAGTACTGTTTGAAGTATGTTACATGCATTAGCTCGCTTACTCACCAGAACGACACTATGAGACAGACATCAATCCATTTCACAGTTGAGGAAACTGAGGTTCCAAAAGGTATAGCCCTTCCTGAAGTTGCATAACCAGCAAGAAGAGCCGGGATTTGAACCTCGTTCCACCTCGCTCCAACGCCTATAGTCTTGTTCACGTACACTTGGTTGATTCGGGGCTGGAGCATGTCCTGGACAGGGGCAAGGAGGAATTTGCGAGCTCAAGCAAATCCCGCAGGCAGCCAGCTCCAAGTGCCCCACAGTGTCACCAAGGGCTGGACAAGGGGGCATCACCTCCTCTCTGATGTAACCAGTCTGAGAGCCAAATACTGAGGAGCATGTGGCCCCTAGCAGTGGCGTGAGAGTCCCCACCCTTCCCGGACCGGCACTCTTCCCGCTTGCCGGGGAGGGGTTGGGTCCTTCTAATCTGAGAGCCAGCCCCCCACCTCCTCCCTGAACGTTCTCACAGCCGCCCGAAATGGTTACTCTCGCTCCTGAAAGTGATATTTCCAGATAGATGGCTGCTTTATTTGCCATTTTGTCATGGAGTCGGGGTGCGTGTTTGTAATTGTGGAATAATCGCATTAGGTGAAGGGGACCATTTACATTTGTGGGTATGAGGATGGGCAGCCAAGGGGTGGAAGGTGGTGGGCATCTCTGGGTGTGTGAGCGTGAGTGCAAACACGTGCACCCCGTACCCCCTCTCTCCTTATTCTGAGGACAACATCATCACTGTCTTATCCCTCCATCCCTTCGTGTCACCATTGAGCCCTATCCCTCTGATGCTAAGGTAACTGTGTAACTCAAGCCAGGCCAATCAGAGTCTCTTTCTTGGGGCTCTGAATCGTGAGCGCATACCCTGGGGACAAAAATAATTAGTTTGTTTGTCTTTTGAGGCAGCCCACCCTTCCTGCTGTTAAGGTCCCTGGACTACTCTGGTTACCGGCCATTCTGTGTCTTATGGTTTCTCTCATATTTCAATTCCATGAGCTTCCAGTAACTCTCCAATTTACCCTTCACTTGTTTTCAAGCTAGACTCAATCTGCTTTTTTGTTACGGAGCTGGCCACCAGCAGAGAGGAAGGACTCCCAACTCTCTGGACTGTCTGCTTTGCCAGGAGGCTTTGGTGGGGGGCGGGGGGAGGGTTTTCAGTGCCGCAAGGTCTTAACATAATACCAGCTTAGCAGTAGGCTGAGAAGTTCAGAAACCCCCTCGAGATTTTTGCCAAATCTCAGAAGGATTCGGGTTTCAGTGGTTCTTGCTTCCATACTTTGTGGCCCCACAACCCTTGCTTGAATTCCATAAAAAAAAAAAAGAAAAACAATAGAAAGAAATCCAATTGCACAAATGATTTGTGAGGATAGTAGATTTCAGGGGCAGAGTGGCAGACAGGAGGGGTTAACATTGCTCTAGTGAAAACAACTTCCAAATGGAACGTTAGGCATCACGATTTTTCAGTGTCCCCAGAGCAACACTCTTTGGGGGTGGGTGGCGATGGCGAGGGCGATTCGGCCCCCTTTCCCTCGCCCGGCTTCAGCCTCTGACCGTCTGGCTGGGTTCACTCTGTTTCTCATCTCTGCAGGCTCTTTCAATCTGACCTCCCCGCCCTCTGCCCTGGAAGAAAAGCATCCATGAGTTTTGTTGTCTTGTATAGAGTCACTTCACTTTTCTCTTTAGGCTTTAGGAGATCCGACATCCAGGCCCTTGCACCTTACCTTTTATTCCTGACCCTAAAGCTTCAATAGCCTGCTGTTGATAGCATAATATTTCCCCACGGGACTGTGACAGTCATTTTCAGCTATGACCACAGACCAGCCCGGGAACCTCTGTCTTAGCCTGACCCCCTCCTCGGCTCCCTGCCTTCCCAGAGCATCACCCCTGGAACCTGGGATCTGGTTGTTGCACCAGGTGCCTGCTGAGGACAAGAGAGCTGGTGATGTCCCATGTCCCCATCGGGGGAAGGAGCTAAAATAAAAGACAATGGCTCTCCGTTTCATTGAGCGTTTACTCTGTGCCAGGCCGGGAACCAGGCAATTTGCCTACATTGCTTCTTTCAGTCTTCATGAGGACCCAGGAGGTGGGTACCAATATGATCCCCTGCTCCCAGATGTGGAAACTGAGGTTTGGAGGAGCCGGGTGTTCCTGGGCCTCCATGCTCCATGACATCGGACAGCAGATAGAACGGGACTCAAGCCCCCTTCCCCCGCCCGTGGGCTGGCCTTCCTTCGCTAAATCCACTTTTGGATCATGTTTGCCCTGCAATCATGGCCAGAGCCTAGAGTCCTGCTCTTCACGCTGGAAATTGAATTACATCCATCAGCCTGGCGCCAGCGCTATTGTTCCCAGGGCCTTCCCAGCTTTAATTAGAATATTTTTATTTTCCCTGGGAGAAGGAGGGCAGCCGATCTCAGCTTCCATAACCTTGCCGGGGGCCAGGCTCTGGAACTGCAGGGCTGGTGCGCCGTCGGAAGGAGCAGCCAGCAGGAGCAGAGGGTGGAGATTCTGTGTTGGCACCGGGTCCCCTCTGCCCTCTCCCAGCCTCCATGAGCTGCTGCGACGCTAACGTTGATGAGGAGGGAGCCCAGCGGGAAGTGACTTTGAAGAGGACACACGCTTGCATGCAGTTGAGCGCACACATGGTGCTTACATGCACTCACTCACTCACTAAGGCACAAGGGACACGGGACATAGCTCCTAGGCACGCCTAGACTGAAATTCAAGTACAGCATCAGAAGGACCCGTGTGGAGAGGCTGGGAAGCAAGCCTAGAGGTTCGCCCCTACACACTGGGCACCTTATAGCACAGTGGTTAGGGCAGCGCTGCCCTGAAGAAACAATACACACTTCATATGTAATTTAAAATGTTCTAGAAGCCACATTAAAAAAAAAAAAAAAAAGGTAAGGGGCACCTGGGTGGCTCAGTTGGTTAGGCATCCAACTTCGGCTCAGGTCACGATCTCACCATTCATGGGTTCGAGCTGCGTGTCCGGCTCTGTGCTGACAGCTGGGAGCCTGGATCCTCCTTCGGATTCTGTGTCTCCCTCGCTCTCTCTGCCCCTCCCCTACTTACACTCTATAAATAAATATTTTAAAAAAGGAAAAAGAAAGAGTTGAAATTAATTTTAATGATCTCTTGTGTTTAATCCAGTTCATCCAAATATGATCATGTCAACATGTAATCAATATGAAAAATTATTTATGAGATATTTCAGATGGAGTCTTCAGCACCTGGTGTGTACTTGACATTCATAGCACGCCTCCATTCAGCCTTGACCCTTGCTGTGCTCGCCAGCCACATGTGCCCGCCGTACCCCAGGGTGCAGGGTCGGGGTTTACACCATGGGGTTTGCACGCTCCGGGCTCAAGTGCTGTCCTGGTATTTGTTCATGGCATTGTCTAAGTTACAAACCGCTCTTCCTCACCTCCTTCATCTTTGGCATGTGTGATGATAATGACCTTTAACTCACAGGTTGCTGTGGGCTTTAAATGAAGTAATTCACGTAAATCCCCCAGCAGAGTGTCTGCACATAGTAGGTCTGGGCTTGTTCGCTAGTCACTGGCCGTTCCCGTAAAGTAACGACAGCTCATATACAGGATGGTGTAATCCAAGTCAGGCTTGCCTCACCCTCTGAATTCATTGAAAGCCCATCACAATGCTTCGAGGTGGAAATTATTAGCATCTGTATTTTTTAAAATGTTTTTATTTATTTCTGAGAGAGAGAGAAAGACAGCGTGAGCAGGGGAGGGTCAGAGAGAAAGGGACACACAGAATCTGAAGCAGGCTCCAGGCTCTGAGCTGTCAGCACAGAGCCCGACGAGGGGCTCGAACTCACGAACCGTGAGATCATGACCTGAGCCCAAGTCGGACGTTTAACCCACTGAGCCACCCAGGCGCCCCAATTAGCATCTGTATTTTACAGACACAGAAACTGAAGGTGAGAGCGGGGCTCGCTCCTATTGCCCCAGGATGAGCTCTTCCCACGGCTGATGCGGGGCTTTGTGATCTGTCCCTCCCCACCTGGGTGACAAGGGCAGCAGGGTGACAGTGAGCCTATATGCACGCCGGACCCAGCTGACCTGGGCTCAAATCCTGTTTCTTCCACTTGCCATCTCTGTGATGCCAGGCAGGTTACATCCCCACTCTGAGCCTCAAATTTCATCATCTGCGAAATGGGGGTGACCTACTGCAGAAAGACCTTGCAAAGATTTATTGAGTTAATATAGGAAGAGTGTTTGGCACAGAGTAAGGAGCGTGTAAGTGTGGGCACTTTTATTATTTTTATTGATGGCGTTTTTGGTTTTTTTTAATCACTGCCTGTCCCCTCTCTAAGGAAGACTGTGACTAACAGTTCTGTCCCCTGGTGGACCCCACTCTCTCCTTCCGTACTGCGGGTTTTTGCCCAGCCTGTTTCTTATCTGCGTCATGTGCCTTCCTTCCCTCATTCCTTTCTGGTTTTGCTGCCACCTTGATTTAGAAAATCTGGATGTGGTCCCCTCCCGGGGCACCTGCTGCGCCCCATTCCTACCTCCCCACGTGGCTCTGGAATGGCTGCTCGTGTGTCCTGGGGGCAAAGCCTTCATCCGGACAGGACCGTGGCTGTCATGTCCATCTCTACCCCAGGCCTGGCTCAGGGAGACTGTTCAGGAACAAGTGTGACCTGACCAGGGATCTTCCAGATCCCAGGAAACGAGGCGGTGGCCGTCTTTCCGTGTTTGGTTCAGCCCAGCTCTTGGTTTGTGGCACAACTCCATCATTTTGTCACTGCATAACAGGATGAGACACTTTCACCTCTTTATTCTTTTCCCTGTACTCGATTAAGGCATAATTTACATACAGTAAAATCCACAAATCTTAAATTGGCTCCATTAATTTTGCCAAATGCAACACTCTTGTATCATCCTGATCGGTTTAGGTAAAATCCTTCCCAAAGCTCCTCTGCCCTGTGCCCCTTACTACTCAGTACTTTTCCTCCAGAGTTGAGCAATCTTCTGATTCCTAGTACCATTGGGAAACTGCCTGCCCTTGAACTTCAGGTGCATGAACTCTTACCATACACGCTCTATCATTTCCGTGTGATTAGCCCATGCTGTTGCATGATAGTAGTTCATTCCTTTTTATTGCTGGGTAGTATTTTGCTACTAATCCTCTCCCCCTCCCCCTGCCACACACACACAACTCTCTTCGTGGACAGTTGGGCCATTTCCTGTGCAAGTCTTTTTGTTTCCATTTCTTCTGGATAAATACTTCCGAGTAGAACTGGTCCTATGATAAGACTATGTATTACGTTATTAGAAACTGACCAGCGGATGTCCAGAGTGGTTGTACTTGTACTTTGTCTCCAAGACGTGCTTTCTCTGCCCAAGCTGAGGATGACACTGTGTCCCTCTGTCTTGGAGGCTTGGTGAGATGGAAGCCAGGAACCTGCAAGCCAAGTCTTAACCACAGTCATTATGATTCGCATTTGCTCTCCTGGGGGGTACCTTGCACCATTGGTTGGCGAGTCCCACTGGTCTGCATGTTGTGGGCCCTGAATGTCAGCACTAAACAGGAGACGGCTCACCTTGGGGGTGTCCTTCCTCACAGACACCTCAGTGGGATTTCATTAAGTCCCTCTCTGTAAGGCGATTCAAACAACCGTGGTTATTTGCACATCCTCTGAAGCAGAGAAGGCAGAAGACAAAGGGCTCCTGCAAGTCACCCCTGCGACCACCTTGGAGAGGGACCTCTGGGTGTGATCTCATGGCTGGGCGTAAACCTCCTTCCTCCCTGGTTTATCTGGGCCAGGAAGGGACGTTCTCAACAGAATTCACAGCCTGTTCCCTGGGTCTTGCAGAGACGACATTCTTTAGGTTGCTGTAATTAAGACCCTGTCACAGCCTCAGCTAGAAACAAGTTTCCTGGGGATTTTGATTCACTGGTCAAAATGGCTCTGGCTTGAAACTCTGTATATAAAACCCAAGCCCCGCAGCCTATGATTTTGAAGGTGTGTCTCTGTGGGTTTCTCCTGTTTGCAGAACTTTCCGTCTGTATCTTTTTATATAGATTTCAAAGGGCCCGGTGGTTCAGTCAGATGGGCACTGGCTCACTTGTGACTCTGCCACAGACTGGCTGGGTGACCTCTGACAAGTCAGTGCCTTCCTCCGAGCCTCAGTTTCTCCTAAATTTCAGCTTCTGAAAAGCAGAATGATTGCTAATTCTATGGCCAAGACCTCAAGTGTCCTCCCTTCATCAGGTGGCCATGCTCTCGTCTCCTTCCCTAACTCGGAATAGGACTCGTGGTCACCTGGAATAAAAACTTTATTTTTCCATCACTCCCTGTTGCTCAGGGCAATCGTGGCACTAATTCTGGACAGGGAGATATATAAACAAACATCACACGCAACTGCCTGGGAAGACCCTAAAAGGGATAAGTGAACCTTTTTTGGTCCCTTTCTCCTGCTGGCTGACTGGAATGCAGTTGTGATGCAGGAGCTGAAGCAGCCATTTTGGACTATGAGGAGAAAGCCACATGCTGAGGACAACAGAACCTTGAGAAAGAAGGAACTCTAGTCGTTGACATCTGTCTTGGACTAGCCGTTTCTGAACTCATTTAACCATGAGAGAAAAATAAGCTTTCTGGGGCACCTGCGTGGCTCAGTCAATTAAGCGTCTGACTCTTGATCTCAGCTCAGGTCTTGATCCCATGATCATGAGAGCCCCATATGGGGCTCCAGTCTGGGCATGAAGCCTACTTATAAATAAGCAAGTAAGTAAGTAAGTAAGTAAATACATAAATAAATAAGCTTTCTACCTTAAGCCATGATTATTTTATTTCTTATCCTTGTAACCTCTCTGAAGCCTAATTGCTACCTGGTTTTGGGAGGGTTACATGAACTAATTCCTGTAAAAATGTTAGCACGGTGCCTGCCCCATAGAAATCACTCAATATGATATAATGTTTGTATTATTTTCTGTTTTAAGTTTGTTTATTCATTTCAAGAGAGAGAGAAAGCATGCTCCACACTGTTAATGCAGAGCCCAGTGCGGGGCTCGAACTCACGAACTGTGAGGTCCTGACCTGAGCCAAAATTGGACACTTAACCAAGCCACCCAGGTACCCCAATGTTTCTATTACTTTAAAGGCAAGAACGAAAGGGAAGGTGAGTTCTGGTTGGACAATCGGGGGTGTCATTTCTGATTTGACTGAGGTGAAAGAAAGAGATTCTAAATAGAGCCCCTTGAGCTGGTGTGTGTGTGTGTGTGTGTGTGTGTCCTCAAGAAATATTGCCAGGATCTCCTACGTGTGTGTGGGGTCTGCTTATTCCCAGGGCTTTGGTCTGAGTAAAGCTGGCTGCCATCCTCAGACAACTCCTATCCTGTCTGCTTCTAGAAACTCATCTCTTAATTTCTAATCACCCGGTCCAGGGCCCCAGCCTGAAAGCCGTGGGCTGTGCCATAATTCCTCAGTTTTTCCTCAGCACACGGAGTGCTGCAGTGATGAAATTGGCCCAGATGATCCTTTATTGCCTTTTTTATCCAGGGATGAAGGCTCCCCAGGCACAGCTCTGGAGGAGGGTGGGGAAGGACAAGGGACCAGCCGCCTCAACTCTGATTCCTTAAAAGTAGAAATCTGAAAACAAGAGCCCTCCAGGATCAGGCACAGTCGCGCTTTGTCCCCGCTTTCCTGACAGCGGAGGCGGGCGCTTGGCCCCCAGCCACAATAATAAGATTATTATGGTCGAACCCCTGCTTTCTGCTGAGCTTGGTGCTAAACCCCTTTTGCGCACGCTCTCATTGAATCTTCATGCCGTGGCTGGCACCCTGCCCATTTTGCAGGTCTGGAAGCAGAGATTTAGTGGTCAAAGAGCATACCCAGCATCACATGCTCGTCTGGAGTTAGGCTCCAAGGCTCGAGCTAAACCAAGATGCCACCTTCCTAAAGTTGCCTTTTCACCCTCTGCCCTGAACTCTGCTCCCATTAGGCGCTGATGATGGTCGGAGTCCCCTGCAGTCGTTACCCACGGAGACAGGAATCTCAAACAGGGCTGGCCTCACAATCCCCTTGCTCATTCACGTAACATTTCCTTCCAAACAGGAAGTGCCTTATCGTTCCTTCTTGATAATAAGAACCATTTATGCTCTTCTAAGACATGCAGATGATACATAAAGGCGTAGAGAAACGCGTGTACTTCCCGTCTAAAGAACCATGTGTGTGAATGTGTACTGAGCCCTCCTGTGGGTCAGCCCGGTTGCGGGTGCTGTAGACAGGGTGCACAGCGGAGACAGACTCATCCCTGCTCCCAGGAACTCCCTGCTAGCGCGTGGACACAGACCCTTCCAGCTGGTTTTCCAGGTAAGATCACGTGACACGCACATTTTTCAAAAAGCATGGGGCCGTGCTATGGAATTGTCACAATTTGTCTCTTACTATCACCTGATGATGTCTTTCCATTCCCTAGAAGGAAAACGGACCCTACAGAGTGTGGATTCACCAGGGCCATCTGAAAGCAAAAGGCTTTGGGATGGAGGTCCCAGGTGAGAAATGGATTCTTCAGGTAAGTACCCGTCCCCCAACTATGCCACAGGTTGTAACCCTCTCTCTTCCACCATCTCCATCTGTAAATCAGACAACACTGCCCTCCCGTATTCTGTCAAAGAGTAAATGAGATAACACACCCAGAGCACCGTCCTGATACTCAGTAGGTGTTTCAAAAATGCTGGGCTCCTTCTGCTAGGTTTTATTTTGCTCACGAGCCTAGTAGGGCGATTTTGTTTTGAGTTTTATGTTTCTTGGCCTCTGACACGTTCACATTATTGTCTGCATTTGCCATGTGCCATTCATTCATTCATTCATTCATTCATTCATTCATATCCGTTTACCCTCCTGCCCCACTCTTATCCACCCCTCCCATACACACCCCACAGGCAGCCAGTGGGGTTTGATGCCCTTTTATTTGTATTTGTCCCTGGAAAACATGTTTTGTGGGCATGTGTTTTTTATGTACCTAACTGGTACTGTGCTGTGGATTGCACCCTGTTTATAGTTTCCTTCATGGCGCTGGGATTCTAACATCCACCCATGCCATCATGCCCGCATCCAGGACTGCCAGACGGTGCTCCCTGGTGTGCATCCACCATAGTTTACTCATCTGTTTATGTAGGGGCAGACACTTACAGGACTCAGTGTGCTGCCACCGTAGATGGCGTGGTGGTGACCAGTGTCTCGTGTACCCCCCACGCCTGTCCTGTGGGCTTGAGCGGAATTACTCTGTGGTGGATTGATTACCCTCAGCTGCCCTCACAATCAGTACTTGCATAGGATGCAAGTACCTTCTGATTGACCCCACCTGGGCCCCCCTGCATCAGAACCCCTCCCATCCTCTGCTCAGGATCATTTTTGGAAAGCCAAATGTAAGTGTAACTTTGTAAAGGTCTTCATAGCTCTTTGGGGTCCTCTCCAACTTCAGAGCTACAGGGGCTGCTCAGAGCTTCGTTGTCCTCACTTGTACCATGGGTAGGGGTGATTAGATCATCTGGAAAAATTGACAGAGCAGAAAGAGTCAGAGACCGTGGGTTTGAGTCCTAGCCCTGGCACTCACTAGCTATGTGCTCTTGGGCAAGTGGCTTCACCTGTCTGGGCCTCTGCTTCCCCATCTGTAGCACAGGTCCCTAAAAGTACCCATCTCCTAGGGAATTGTAAGAGATAATGAGATAATGCATGAAAACCTCTTAGCACCTTGCCTGGCTTTTCCCCACCAGCCACTCTTACTGATGTTGATGTGAAGATTGACGGTGGTTAAAACAGCAGCAATAACGAAAGGGCATAACTCCAGTTTCTGATCATCCCTGAGCCTATGATCATTGCAGTAACACGACTGATGGCTTGACCAACTGCTTTTCATTTCTTCCCCTGCATTTCCCCATACCACCTGGAGGGGGCAGCAATGAGCACAAGCCTGTGATCTGAGCAATGAACATTCGGAAGATTCAGAAAAAAATCTTCTGCTGAACCTCTTTCTACGGGTTTCAAGCCATGAAACCTGCCATCGGATTTCGTTCCTGTGCTCACCCCTACCCTGGCCCCTGCCAACCTTTTTTAAAAGGCTGATAAGTCAAACACATTCTCTTCAGCAAGTGCCAGTCTTCTATGTAAACTGCTAGGGTTCCCTGGCCTCCCATTTAAATTTTAATGCAGGTGTTCAGTTTGCATGGTTCGCTGTGCATGTGGACCCTACTCTCATGGGACAATATATCTCACTTTTATGGAGTAGATGTATGCCAGGCTACAGACTGGCTTTTCTCTAAATCATTCGCTCACACTGGATCCCAGTTTCTAGTACATACCAGTATTTTTAAAAAGATTTTATTTTTAAGCAATCTCTACACCCAAAGTTGAGCTCAACCTCACAACCCTGAGATCAAGAGTTGCACGCTCTACCGACTGAGC
Source organism: Hyaena hyaena (assembly GCF_003009895.1). Lineage (NCBI taxonomy): Eukaryota > Metazoa > Chordata > Mammalia > Carnivora > Hyaenidae > Hyaena > Hyaena hyaena. Next base: position 13,496,240 of record NW_024080632.1, read on the forward strand.
CAGCCAGGCATCCCAGTATATACCTGTATTGATATGGGCAACAAATGTTTATTGAGCACCTAGTGTGGTCCTGCCGCTGTGTTCTCCATATGGGAACTTTCAGTGCATGGGAGAAGGCAGATACTGAACAACGAATTACACAGATAATAAGTTAAAATGTCACAAATGTATTACATCACATTACACTATGCTGTGCTCTATTATGCAAACATACACAAATACAGGCACACAGAGAAGTATGGGAAGAGAGAGCAAAATGTGACTGTTGATTTTCTTTGGATGATGGGTATATTGGACAGGATTCTTACAGTTGCTGGAATCTGAAACTCAATTGAAACTCATTTAAGTAGGAAAAGGGATTTGTTGGCTCATGTATTAAGCTGAATGATACGAAATTGTCTTTGGGGGGAGGAGGGTCAAAAATTGCCAAATATTGGAATGGCCCAATTTAATAATTGAAAACTCTATTAAAACACTGGCTTCAGGTGTAGTAGGATCCAGGTGCTCAGACAATGTCAGAAATCTCTCTCTCTATAGGTCCCAACTCTCCTTTCTTCTGTGGAGTTGGCTTCACCCTCAGGCAAACTCTTCACACACCAGAGGCAAGACTGGCCACTCCCTGCTCCCAACCTCTTTGCAACTTAGGACAAGGAAAAGTGGGGAGGTGGGGGGAGGCTTCTTTCCCAATGATTCCAGGGAAAGTTCTGGGCAGAGCTCTAATTGGCTGGGATTGCTTGTGCTTGCTTCCATGAGCTAATCATGGTGGCCAGGGCTGGCATGCTCTGATTGGCCATTTCTGGGTCACATGCTCCTTTCCTCACCACCCCCCCATCCCCCACCAGCCTGGGGATGGCGTCAACCCCTAATTAGCTGGGCGGAGAGTGAGGTATGTATGTATAGTTTTAAATTTGAGCACCACTGCTAGATGGAATGGCTGCCTCGGAAAGATTTAGAGCAATTTTTTCTTTATTCCGGTTTTTTTTTTTTTTTGCCTCTCTACATTTCCTAAATTTCTACAATGAACGTGAATTACTTGCAGAAAAACATTTTCGAGTTATTAGAAAGAAACCCAAAGGTATTGAAAATGGAATTTGGACATGAATGTGGCCTGGCTTTCTTCCAGGGCAATAATGGCTTTCTGTGTTATCCCTCCAGGTACGATTTGCATTTTAACCAGAGTCAAAACACCGTGACTCCAAGGAGAGTGTAATGAAGGAATTTAGGGCACAGAGCGCGCCCACGATGCCCTGGAGCCCATTGTCTGCCTTTCTGGGGCCATATTGCCATGAAATCTTGTTGACCTTGAAAAGCTTCCATGAGGATTAAATCAACAACCTCAGAAGTGGTGTTCAGCTCTGAAACTCAGTTTCCTCACTTGCCAGGTGAGGATAATAACAGCTCCTTCTTCACAGGATTGCTGTGAGATTAATGAGCCAGGTAAGCACAGTCCTGAAACAATGGTCACCCCGTTCCTGCCCTTCCAGAAGGCCCTCTTCCCAGGCAGGCCCTGTGGGACTGAGCAAAGCTGAATTCAAAGCCAGCCCTGCTATCTACCAGCTGTGTGGCCTCCCGTAGGACCTGAAACCTCATGGCCTCTGAGTTCCCCCACTTGGAAACAGGCATGAAATTACTCTCGGTACAGAATTGAAAGGATCTGATACGGTAGCATTTAAAAATTTTTTTTTAAGTTTATTTATTCTGAGAGAGAGAGGAGGAGGAGAGAGCAGGAGTCGGGGGAGGGACAGAGAGAAAGGGAGAGAGAGGATCTCAAGCGGACTCATTAATGACAGTGCATAGCCTCATGTGGGGCTTGAACTCATGAACCTGTAAGATCACAACCTGAGCCAAGATCAAAAGTCGGACACTTAACCTCACCGACTGAGCCACCCAGGTGCCCCGACAGGGTAGCATTTTAATAAAACAACTTGATGCTTAGGGGACACTCAGTAAATGTTTGCTCTCGTTCCCCTTCTGGTGACTTTTAACCTCTTTCCCAGAGACGTCAGCACAGATCACATCCATGTAGTTAGAGACTGTGTCTTTTAGAAATCTCAAATGATCACTGCGTAACTGTGATCATTACATAACATAGCAAGATGGCAAATTCATGCAGAAGCAGCAAGTTCCTAGGCTATGATTTTAAAGATGTTGATTTACTTCTTTCCAAATTTTTAAAATTTATTTATTTTGAGAGAGAGTGTGTGTGCGCACATGGGAGTGGGGGAGGGGCAGAGAGTGAGGGAGAGAGGACCCCAAGTAGGGTCAAACCCATGAACCATGAGCTCATGACCTGAGACGAAATCACGAGTTAGATGCTTAACTCACAGCCACCCAGGCACCCCTGATTTACTTTTTCTATTTAAAAAAAGATATATATCCAGGGGCGCCTGGGTGGCTTGGTCAGTTGAGCGTCCGACTTTCGGTTAGGTCATGATCTCACGGTTCGTGGGTTCGAGCCCCGTGTCGGGCTCTGTGCTGGCAACCAGCTCAGAGCCTGGAGCCTGTTTCAGAGTCTGTGACTCCCTCTCTTTCTAACCCTCCCCTGCTCACACTGTCTCTCTCTCTCTCCTAGAAATTTAAAAAAAAAAAAAAAGATATATATCCAGCTGTTCCAAAATGCTAAATTACCAAAGGTGTTTACTTATAAAATTCTTAAGCATGACTTGGGGGCTGATATTTCACACCTTGAATTGTCTGTCCACCCATCCATTCATCTTTCCTTTCCTTCCTTCTTATCTTCCTTCCTTCCCTCCTTCCTCGTTTCTTTTCTGCCATCCTTCTACCCATCCATCCATTCATGATGTCCATCCAATCATTCATCCATAGATCCATCTATCCATTCATCTGTCCATTCATCCACCCACCCACCCACCCATTCATCCCTTCAACATGTAATGGACACCGTGTGCCAAGTCCTTGTCCCGGATGCTGGCCCCACAGTGACAGATATAAGACAGACACGGCTCCTGACCTCACTAAACTTACTCCAGGTTCCTGGGAAGCAGAATGTGACCGAAAGAGCCGAGGCTGAGCATTGATCTGGGGCCTCAGCTTGGTCCCTGGGGGGTGAGGTGGTCCTCTGGGACACCAGGCGAGTTCTTCTCTGCTCTGGTAGAGGAAGCCCCTCCCTGCAGATGCCAGACTCTAGGATCCACAAGCCACCCAGCGATGGTCAGCGTGGGTGAGGGTGTGGGTGGGATTTTAACAGGAAGAGGTGACCACCCCGCGTGCATGGGTCTTGATCCATCAACTAGAATGTAAGTGTGATGCCACTTTTTTACACCCTAAATTTAAGACTGGCTTTACACCCGTTTTGAGTAGACCCTCACCCCCCTGAGTTTAGCTCTGGCTAATCTGAATGGGGTTTTGTTACAGCTGCTGTGCCCTCACCGCAGCTCCTGAGGATTACTGACACCGACTTAGAAGAAAGACAGCCTCACACAGGTGACGTGGCTTGGCCTGGGTCAGACACTCAGAGGCACGACTTGTGCCCATAGTCTTAAACTGGATTTGAAGGCAAACGTAGGGGCGGGCACTCCAGGCAGCGTAAACTGTGTGCAGGGGAGCTGGGAGAGGACCAAGGGCGTTGCCCTGCGGTCCTACGCAGGGGGGAGATCTAGGACATGAACTAGGCACGCGGATCTGATCACCGCTCCCCCCAAGCACATCGGTCCCCACGCGCTGGAGAATGTGGACACAGAGGAGACTCCACACTGGCCCGTTATGAGCGCCCCTACACTGGTGGTGGCTCCTGAGGTGACAGCTCTCATGGCAGCCTGGACCAGCGGCCTTTTCTTGCAAACAGATTACATCATCACCTCAAGAGATGCTGCGTTGTGAGCATGACAGTTTTATGGCCTGTAGATCCCTACAGCTGGAACCATCTGGACTTTTAAAAGCTTGGTAATGCCACCTCGTAAACAGGCCTCCACATGAGTCTCGCTGAGTGCTGAGATTTAGAACCAGGAGTTTGCCGTCGGGGAGGCAGCCGGCTCTGATGGGGACTCAGGCTCTTAAGGTTTTAGGCAGAGTGCTTTGCTGTGCAGCCCCAAGCAGATGTCTCCCCCTCTCTGGGTTTTGCTTTTCCTCCTTCCTGAGCCTGCTTTACTCAACGCATAGGGAGACTTGGAACTGGCAATGATACACATGTTCTTTGTTAAAACCACCCCCAGGCCCCTTCTCTCAGGGTCCCAGGGCTTTCCACCAGCCTCCCACACCCCGTTATGGGAACATTGGTTCCGAGTAGCTAGGATGTGATGTGTGCACCCAGGGTGACGGGGATGCTCACAGCAGAACTCCATCTCAGAGGCCCTAAGCGATCTGTGCAAAGGGAGCACACAGACATAGCTGCCGAAATGCTGGTGCACAACAGGGGTGTGAATGAAATATTCTTCTTAAAGGCCCGGCCTTCCCTCCATCACAGCACTGGCCTCCTGGCCTCCAGCCCAGGTTTGGAGTATCCGACCTGCAATGTCGAGACAATGAACACACTGCTTTCAGGCTGAGCTGCTGAGCTGTCTACTTTCACATTGTCACCCGGAAAGGCAGAGTCTGGAGACATTTCCAGGCGTGGCACGTCGGGGTTTGGGGAGCTTCCATCTGAGCCCCAGAGCTCAGTCGGGGGAGGAAGGCAAAGGTGAATGGTGACAGACAAGTTGATAAGATGTGGATCTGTGGCAGCGTCCCATAGAGCAAGCAGGTTAAAGAGAATGATAACAGAAAGTTATTGTCAATAATACAATTGTGGACACATGGCCACTCTCATGCATTAGTGTATAAATTGGTCCCTGTAGGGAGTTTTTGCAGTATATATTGAGAATTTAGAATGTACGTACTTTGATCCAACTATTTCACAGCTAGGGATTTATCCTAAGGCAAAAATTGGACAAGTGCAAATATTTGTATTATAGGGTCACTTATAACAGTGAAAGCTTGAAAATAACACAAATGTCTGACCAGTGAGACTGAGTAAAGTATATCTTTGCCCCACAGTGGAATATGCAGCTATTTTTTTTTTATGAGCCTGACATCCTGACATCCTTTCCTAGGCATAGAAATAATAAAACTATTTCTGTTTTTGAAATGTGGAATAAAATGATATCAGAGGGGCACCTGCGTGGCTCAGTTGGCTAAGCTTCCGACTTCAGGTCAAGATTTTGCAGTTTGTGAGTTTGAGCCCCACAATGGGCTCTCTGCCGTCAGCACAGAGCCCACTTTGGATGCTCCGTCCCCGTACCCACCACTCCTCTGCCCATTCTTTCTCTCTCTCAAAAAGAAATAAGTAAACTTAAAAAACAAAGCTCTTGGGGCGCCTGGGTGGCTCAGTCGATTGAGTATCAGACTTCAGCACAGGTCATGATCTCACAGTTTGTGGGTTCGAGCCCCGTGTCGGGCTCTGTGCTGACAGCTCAGAGCCTGGAGCCTGTTTCAGATTCTGTGTCTCCCTCTCTCTCTGACCCTCCCCTGTTCATGCTTGCTCTCTTTCTCTCAGAAATAAATAAAACATTAAAAAAACAACAAAGCTCTTTAAAAATGATGTCATTAAACTAGACCCCATTCACATGACTCTTACTTTTCTCCATCCCCACGTTTTACTCACGGAGAAGGTTCTTCTTGTTCAGTTTCCTGGACATCATCTCGCACAAAGTTCCCAGATCTTCCCAGGGGCTCCAAGCCCTGCTGGAAGTGAAGGCTTTGTTTTCTGAACTCCTCTCTCCTGTTGTGTTTCATTGTCTGCCTGGTATTAAAGTGAGCTATGCGTATGTCTTATATGCCTTCCTGAACTTGGCTAGATCCATGTCTGATACACCTTTGATGCCCAGGCGAGAGTGATTGTTGGGAAGGAGTAAACGATGCCTAGCAAATTCTCTAACATGAGAGAGGAGTTTATGTGAGACCCTGCAGCCAATTTCTATACCAAATGCATTAGTCTCACTTGATGTTCTGGCTGGTGTTGCCTTGTACTTGCCCCACGTCCTCATGAAGGTCAGCACCAGCTCCTGTTTGCTCTGATGCCTGCGATGAAGAATCTAACTGTGCTAAAAATGTATGAAACAACCAAGCTAAAGGGGGCTAAAGGGGGTGGGAAGAAAAGGTGCTGACTTAAGTAACTTTGGAAATGTGCAGAGTCTGAGAGACTAAAGGCAAAAGGATACTGGAATTGAAGAATTACGGAAATGGATGGTGCATGGTGGGGCCAGGCTTCTCTTTGTTGAAGTAGAAAATGAACAAGGGCAGGAGGCTAGATGATTCAATGGTAATAGATTAGAGCTGGGACATGAGTATGAACTCATATGTTGGGGTTTTTTTTCATTTTAGAGAGTGCAAATGTGAGCAGGGGAAAGGAGCAGAGGGAGAGAGAGAGAAAGAGAGAGAGAGAGAGACTCCTAAGCAGGCTCCATGCTCAGTATGGAGGCTGACACAGGGCTTGATCCCATGGGATCATGACCTGACCCAAACTCAAGAGTTGGACACTCAACCAATTGAGCCACCTATGTACCCCATACGTATAGTCACATACAGAATTATATACACTTGTATATATGTAGGTTAGCATGGTAACATACATTTCCTTGCTCTTCACGGAGGATGCCTAGAAGCAATGACAGTCCAGTAGCAGTAAGAACATCTAACGCCTGGATCTTGGTTTATAACACCATTCTCCCATAAAAGGATCCAGGGATTATTGGAGAAATAGCTGATTCAATGACCAGAGCAGGAAATATGCAAGGTGAGCCTGGAGTACCTTATACTGCCAAATTGTAAGAATGCGCTCCAAACTGAAAAAGAAAAAGAAATTGATTGGAGTATGTCAAGGGACCAAAGGAGCCAAATGAGAAGCTGCCAGTGGCCCAAGCTGGAACAATTTGAACACGATAAATAAAGGATTATTGGATTATAACTCAATGTATACAACAAATAGCTGTGAGTCCATACTGGTATAAATAAATGATTGAATAACTTAATAAATGGGCAGAAGATACAAATATCTCCTGCAGAAGAATTCCAAATAATTGATGTAGATACTCTTCCCTCAAGGAGGGGGAGCATAACTACTTACTCCTCAAATGTGGGCTGTGCATATTAGCTTCCCTCCAAAGTGTACAGGATAGAAAGGGGGCAAAAGATCACCTTGACAGTGGAGAAATCTGACAGACACTATCTTAGCCAGATCGATGATCAAGGCCCATAACAGGGGTCACATGTCATTTTCATGCTATGCACTCTTGATATGATGTGATGAAAATTGCATTTTACCTCTCTAGTCTTTCTCCCCAAAACCAATAACCCCAGTCAATTCATTAAGGAAAAAGAATCAGACAAGGGTTCCTGACTGACTCATTTGGAAGAACAGTTGGAAGACTCTTGATCTCATGAGTTTGAGCCCCACGTTGGGTGTAGACATTACTTAAATAAATGAATAAAAACTTAAAAATTTTTTTTGGTCCTAATAGAGACATTCTACAAAATACCTAACCAATACTCCTTAAAACTGTCAAGGTCATCAAAAATTAGGAAAGTCTGTGAAACCTAAGGAGACATGGCAACTATATGTAACGTGCCATTTTGGATGGGATTCTGAATTCAGAAAGGGAAGTTAAGTGAAAAGTAAGGAAATGTGAATAAAACATGTACTCTGGTTAATAATTATCTATCAGTATCAGCTCATCAGTTGTAACAAATGGACCATATTAAGGTAAGATGATACTAATAGGCAAAACTGAGCAGAGATATATGGGAACACTCTGTACGCTCAAGTTTTCTGTCAATGTAAAGCTTTTCTAAAAAAGTTTTCTAAAAATGTAAAGTCTATCTTTTAAAAAATTACCAATTAGGTACAGATGAAGAATGATATCTTGGGTTTTCTTTGGTCAACTTTCTTTGCTTATGGTTTCAGAGAAGCCTTTTCATGTATGTGTTAGCTACTTGATTGCCGACTGTCATGTGCCCCTGGGGTTATAGGGTTATTTGTTATGTGACATTACTGTAGTCATAGCTAACTGATACAATCTTACTGAACTACTACAGCCCTATAATGTATTGCCCACTTTCCATTATCCAAATATCCATTAAACAGATGAAGAAATGGAGACTCAGAGAGACTAAGTAACTTCCCCAAATTCAGACTCAGTAAGTGTCATACCTGAGCTTTGAACCTGCGACAGTCTGACTCCAGAATTTTCTAACCACCACCCTATACTTTGACGTACCACGTGTGCTGATGGCAAGGGGAGGGAAGGGAATCCTGACAGCTAGCTGGGTGTCCGGTGACAACTTCTGAATTCTGTGCTTTCATGTGAGGATGATAGTACTCCAAAGAGGGGCACCATGCAGCTAAACTAGAAATTATATAGGAAATCCATGGGGCGCCTGGCTGGCTCAGGCAGTGAAGCATGCGACTCTTAATCTCAGGGTTGTGGGTTTGAGCCCTACATTGGTGGTAGAGATTACTTAAAAATAACATCATAAGGGGCGCCTGGGTGGCTCAGTCGGTTGAGCATCTGACTTAGGCTCGGGTCATGATCTCACAGTTTGTGGGTTCGAGCCCTGCATCGGGCTCTGTGCTGACAGCTAAGAGCCCGGAGATTGTGTGTCTCCCTCTCTCTCAGTCCCTCCCCTGCTCATGCTCATGCTCATGCTCTGTCTGTCTCTCTCTCTCCTTCAAAAATAAATAAACATTAAAAAAAAACATCTTAAAAAAAAACAACAACAAGGAAATCCTTGAGTGGCTGCCATGAGAAATGGCTCATGAGGGCACCAAACTGCCTGTCCCAAGCAGAGGGACTAGAGTAGGTCACTCCAGACTCTGCTGAGAACAGCAAAATGGGCTCTCTGGAGTTGTGCCTGGAAGAAATGTGATTGTTAGGTGCTAGCAAGCAGCACAATCCCGTGTCATATATTATCATAATTTAACGTCAAGGCTCTGAATACTGGAGCCAGGAAGGAGAACCCTCTCCCAGAATGCTTAACCCCCAAGATGTGGGGGCCCCCACTCACTAGCACCTGCCTTCCCAGGGCTCAACCTCCAGGAGCTGGACTGGAATCTGATGGTTCTGGGCTCAAGGAACCAGGTTTGACTTCTGGCTCGGCTGCCTGTCCTGTGCAGCCTTGGGCAAGTCAGCTCAATGCTCTGGTCCCTGGCTTGTTCATTAGAAAATGAGAACCATAGCCCTTGCCCTGCTGACCTCAAAGAATTTTCCAGTGGATAAATCATAGTACTGATGGTTAAAGGTTATTGCATACTCTCCACATACCAGAATTTTGCGTGCATCAACTCTTTGAATACTCACAGCGATCTTAACACATGGATGCTTATATTATCCTCGTTTTAAGGATGGAAAAACAGGTCTGGAGGCAAAAACAGACCTGACACTTGCCTGAGGTCACCCAGCCTGTAATGATTAAGTCAGAATTTAGAGCCCATCTTGTTCACCAAAGAGGATGTCACTCACCATATTCCCATGTGATGCTGGATGGAAAAAAAATGCTTGAGGGACTTGGGACCGTCCCGCCTCCCCCCGGGGAAGAAATGGTGGGGGAGGGGGAGAGCAGGCTGGAGAAGTGGGACAGGGTGGGCGTGGTTACCAGCCGGGGCTTGGTCCTGATCCCCAGATAGGTGTGCACCCAGGGGGTTTGGAGGAGGAAGGTGAAGGGAGAAACCAGCTTGAGTGGACCAAGCTGGCAGAGAAGATAAGAGAGAGTCATGGCAGTTGCCCAAAAGTAATGCAAATCTAGTGAAGGCAGAAACACGGGGACAGGAGTTTTTGCAAGCGTGGCTCACAGGTGCGGCCTGTAATCTCTGTCCTCTGGCCCAGCCCTGCTAAACCTGCAGTAAAATCCCCGGGTTTTGTCAGGGCCTTAGGAGGCGAGTCCAGGTGCACTTTGGATTTTGACAGCCTGAGACGGGCCATACAGTGGCTAAGGGGCCGGCCCCATTCTTCTGCCCTGGGCTCCTTGCCGTGAGCCTGTCTCAGGATTCTGCAGGCTGCGGTTTCTGGGAGCAGCTCTGGCTCTGAGTCCATCAAGAGCGACAGATTTTTCTTTTACGTTTATTTATTTTGAGAGAGAGAACAAGAGTGTTCGAGCAGGGGAGGCACAGAGAGAAAGGGACAGAGAGAATCCCAAGCAGGCTCTGTGCTGTCAGTGCAGAGCCTGATGTAGGGCTCGATCCCACGAACCGTGAGATCATGACCTGAGCAGAAATCAAGAGTCAGATGCTCAATCAACTGAGCCACCCCAGCGCCCCAAGGACAACAGCTCTTTAAGGGAGTTATTGGTGCACGTGTAGCATCCTAGTGGGGTCCTGGCTGAGGTGTCTGCTTGGATAGATGTGAGTTAGAGGCAGAGTCATCCTTCTCTTTCCCTCCCTTTCTACCTTTTTCGTGGTCGTTCCTTCTTTCTCCTCTCATTTTCTTCCTTTCTTCTCTCTCGCTTCTCATCTCCACTTCTTGCTCATCCAGCCCTCTCTTCATCTTCCAATATTGATCTTTCAGCCACTGCACGCAATATCCTGTGCACTGCCCAGTCTGCAGGAGTGAGTGGCATAGACATCTTCTCTCTTACATTTATTATGTCCCCTCCACCAGGCAGTGAGGCTAGGAGCCAGTCACAAATACAGAGATACACTGATATTGATATATAGAGATAAAGATATACATGCATCTAGATACGGATGCAAATGCAGATATAGATATTATAGATACCACACAATGCCTGCTAAGGATCCAGATCCTTAGACTGGCATCTAAGCCTATCACCAGACTAGTCTCCCTCGAGATCCAGCTCTCCTGGGCAGCCAGATCCTCATGAGATTTTTTTTTTTTCATCATCCCAGCCAGTAAAATATGGATTATTCACTTTCCATTCTCAGGGTTATTTTCTAAGCATTTCTTCCATGTGGCTATACAACCTTCTTCCTTACTAATGGCTACATGATGTGCCACCAAGTACCCTAATTTACATAACTGGCTCCCTATGGTTGAACATTAGGTAGTTTCTGGTTTTTGTATCCTTTTTTTAAATGCCTTTATTTTATTTTGAGAGACAGACAGAGAGCAAGTGGGGGAGGGGCAGAGAGAGAGGGAGACACAGAATGTGAAGCAGGCTCCCGGCTCTGAGCTGTCAGCACAGAGCCCGTGGACTGTGAGATCATGACCGGAGCCAAAGTCGGACACTTAACCGACTGAGCCACCCAGGCACTCCTGGTTTTTGTATCCTTATAGATGAAAGTATTTGCTTTTTCCAGTCTGCTGTGTCTGGGGCTCATGGGTCCAATTTAAGTGGGGGTCTGGGAGGCACGAGGTAGATGGTTAGCATGGGGTGGTGGTTGGTCCGGGAGCTGCTTCCTGCCTGCTCTCCATCCCAGGGCAGCTGTGAGTATACAGCAGGTGCTTCATGAATGCTCCCCAAGGATGCCTCTCTGTGTCTATTCCTGCACCTGGTATACTGTCTCAGCGCACTCTCCATTAAAGCGTCCCCTTTCCCACTTGGCCGTGACCTTCCATAGCCTCTTTCTCTCTATGTCCCCAGTGCCTGGCACCAGGAATCCCCTCAGAAATGAAAGGGAAGGAAACGAAGCAAGGGGGAGGAAGCACGAGAACGCTTACTTACTCTGGCCGCCCCTCATTAATAGGGCCTGGGACTGCCGTGGGACATTAGTGACAGAACATGTTGACATTGTGTAATTTATTAGCCTGAACTATACAGATTATACCTTCCCCCAGGATGCCCACGATGAGAAGCTGCTTTTCATGAGTTTATCCTGGGGACTCGAATAAATAAGCAGAGAAACAAAAAAAAAAAAAAAAAAAAAAACCAATAAATTTTTAAAAGAGCTTATTGGAATCAAGGGAAAACATGGCATTCCAGGTGCAGAGGTATCCAATAGATCAGCATTCATTTCCCCTTCCCCTCTGAAGTCTTTTTTAATCCTCTTGCTCGCCAGCGTTAATCAGTGTTTTTCTGTGAATTTTCCTCCAGATCGTCAGGAGAATGATACCCACCCAAGGGACCTCCACGTGCATCTCCCACCACACTGGGCGGGGGGGAGGGGGGGCAGGATGCCCAGTGCCCCGTGAAGGGTGGGCCTTGGAGCCCCAGACATGCTGTGACCCCATCCTCTGCCTGCACCTGTTGGGAGTGAGATTAGAGGTGTGCGATTGCCACATCGAGACCCTTGATGATCTCTTTAAAAAAGCTTCCTGGCTATGGTCAACACCTGAATGTATCATCCCCCAAATGTCAGCCTTGCTGAAAGTTAAGAGGCTTACAAGGTCTTGGTGAGAAATTCCATGTACTAGAAGCTAATAGAAGGTAAGCATTTTCCATTTCGATTTTGTTTTTTCTTCCTGCTGTCCAGGGTCTAGGTAATACTCCCTTTGGCATTTCTGAGATGCTTCTACAAATTCTGGCAAGAAGCTAAGCGCTTGATGGAATTTAGCCTCCCAAAGCCTGTGAAACGGAAGTGTTATTATTTCCATTTTATAAATGAGGAAATTGAGGCTCAGAGGGAGAGGGGTCCCTTGCCCGAAGTCACACACAGCAGGTGATGGAGCTGCGTTCTACACAGATGTCTGTCTGAATCCAAAGCCCATGCTTCCATGCATTATGATTTCTTCCTCTACTTGGCAAGTCAAGAATGTCCCCTCTGGGGAAGGGGGAGGGGGAAAAAAGTTACAGAGAGGGAGGGAGGCAAACCATAAGAGACTCTTAAATACTGAGAACAAACTGAGGGATGATGGGGGATGGGGGAGAGGGGAAAGTGGGTGATGGGCATTGAGGAGGGCATTGTTGGGATGAGCACAGGCTGTTGTATGGAAACCAATTCGACAATAAATTATATTAGAAAGTCTTAAAAAAAAAAAGAATTCTCCACCCCCCCCCCCCCCCCCCCCCCCCCCCCCCCCCCCCCCCCCCCCCCCCCCCCCCCCCCCACTTAGAGGTTTTTCTCGGCAGTGACTCTACAGTAGATGCTAACAGCCTGAGACCCAAGTTAAAGATCTGCAACCTTGAATAGCTACAGTGGACATTTCTCCTCTGGTTTCCTCTAATTTCCTGCGGCCATGGTCAGCAAACTACAGCTCTGGGTTCAAATCCGGCCCACTGCCATTTTATGTAAATAAAGTTTTATTGGCACACAGCCAGACACATTCATTTACACATGGTCTGTGGCTGCTTTTGAGGCTACAAAAGCACAGATAAGTAGTGGGACAGACACCATATGGTCCGTGAAGCCTAAAATATTTACTTTTGGGCCGTTAGAGAAAAAGTTTTCTGATTCCTACAATGTGGAGTTGTCAATGTTTATTACCCCAGAATCTAACATAATAAATGATAACACCAGTCCTGGGAGTAATTATATTTTTGGAGGGCTAACTATGAGCCAGGCATTCTGCTAGTTCCCTTCGGTGGATGATCTCTGGGAATCCTCCAGTGATACCACTAAACAGGTCCTCAGAGAGGTGAGCAACTGCCCACAGTCACAGTCATGGGGTCTAAGACATCACCCTTGAGCTAACTGGCAGTTCAGAAATGAAAAGTGTTCTGCAGCAGTAAAGGCACCATTTCCAAACAGACTGTCTATCCAGCGCCTGGCATCATGCTGTGTGCTGGGATGCAACGTGATCGATAACAAGCGAGGGATGGTCTCCATCCTTGGGAAACCTGTGGACTTAGGGGAAAGACAGACCTCCATCTAGATCAGCTGGCGAGAGGAGCAGTCATTGAAGACAAAGGGCTCCCAGGAGGAAGAAGCATCTGAGAAGGTGAACTTTGAATTAGGTCTTTAATGATGAACAGAAATGTGATCATTGAAATAGAAGAGAGAGAAGAGCACCCCGGGAACAAGTTAAGCAATGGCTTGGATTGAAATAATTGCCAGACACCTGAGTCTCAGGTGAGTAAGGGGCAGAAGGGAGCAGAGGGTGGTCATAAATGACAATCGAGCTTGTTAGATACCGGAAGAGGAGAGGTTGGGATGTGACGCTGGAGACTTTGAAAATGTGTTTCCTTCCCTTATCTAGAAAGAGCCTCAGGTTTAACCATCCTCTTTCCATCTGGTAGGTAGTAGGTGCTCAATAAATGCTTCCAAGAATCAACTGTCAGCCCTAGCAGCAGGGAGCAAGCCTGAGTTTGTCTGTTCTTGCAGGATGCTCACATAGCAGCAGGCAGCAAAAACCACCCAGGTGACAATGACTCATGCACCTCGGACCTCCAGGCTTCCAAAGAGTTTCAAGTTCAAGGTTGACTCCATTGGGTCTCTGGAGAGAGGCTTTCCAGAAAAGGCTCCTACTTTCCTCCCTGTGCTCAGATGGCAGGACAGGGGTCCTGTGGACTGAAAGAAGTAGCCTTGAGGCATTGATTATTTGCTTGGGAGATGGGGAGAGCCCAGCCTTTGGGGCCATCAAATTCCAGCTCTGTAGGTTTCTGGTTGAGGGGCCTTGGGCAAGGTCCCTACTTTCTCAGAGCCTCGGTTCCCTCATATATAAAATGGAGACCGTGCCTATGTCATGGGGTTGTTATAACAGCAAATACAGCCTGCCATATAGTAAAGGCCCCATATTTGATTGGCTATTATTTTTATTATGATTAGTGATCAGATTTTTATATCAGTCAGCATTTCCTGCAACCATGCCAACACCCTGTGTGATTTATAAGAGCATTTATTTTTTGTTTCTCCTCATGGTTTCATGGATCAGTTGGGGTTGGCTCTGCAGGTGGGGTTTAACATGCTCCCCTCGTCTTTCATTTTGGGACCGGTGCTCACCGAAAACATGCTCCTCTAAAAGCAGGGAACAGACATTTCAAGAGGGGCGAGTGAAAAGTCAGGCCCCACCTAAGGCTTGCGCTAAGAACTGGCCCACAGTTATTTCAAAATACCCCATCGGCCAAAGCAAGACACATGACGCGGCCCAATAACGAGGGGGTGTACTCCACCCACAGTGAACTGTACAGCGAAGGTAGAGAAAGGAGGAAGAATTGTGAAACTACCACAGCTGCCAGGATTCCTAGCATGGCTGGTGGCCATATGATCCATCACCTACCCAACGCTGCCTTCTGTATTTTGCCTAGAAGGTTATCTCCAATCACAGAGCATCTTAGAGGATGCTAAGTGTCCGCAAGGACGCTGTGTGTTTTCTATCAGTAGGGTTCTGACTAGGTAGCATCTAGCTAGATTTCCAGACAAAGCGTAATTTGCTGCTGGAATGTGAAGACAGTCACCCTCACACCCCCACCGTGGGTCCCGCGTGAGGGAAATAAGAGACAGCCCCCATGTTGGATAATGACGGCCCAAATTCCAACACTCAGTGCCCAGCGCTGGCTGTTCAATTTCCTCTGGCTGAAATTTTTGGTTGTTCCTCTGCCAAAACCAGGGTGGCTATTTATTCTGGGCACCAATGGCTGTTATTAGCCATATTGATAAACAAGGCTTCCAAAATCATCTCAATACCAGGAACGGTTCATTTAAAACAATGGCAGCAACAACACCAATGACAAAATCGACAAGTCAGTCATGTGGTATCCACCCTGGCCCAGGGGAGCCTGGCGATGAGCTGATGAGTATTTTTGGGCGTAGACAACAGCGGGCCTGGCCCAGATCCACTCATTCCTTCAGTAGCGCTTCCCAGAGAGTTCCAATTATTTCCCAGTTTGTTCCAGATACACCACCTTATGTGGCTTCCTTCGGGCACTGAGATCTTCAAGAGATGATTGACGGGAAAAGCAGGAGGGAGGAAAGACATTCTTCATTTATTCACTTGCTCACTAGTTGCTGAGCGTTTTCAGTGTCCTGAGCTGGGGAGTGAAAGCTGAAGGACGAATTAGGTCCACTGTGCTGGCCATTTAGCACTGCAAATCCTGATTCAATGTATCTTTTTAGGGTAGGTAGTTGGCTTCCCATCAGCCCCTGCACTGCAGATGTTTGGCTCAAGCTAATCACAGCGATACGATTCTCTTGAGGATAATTGGTTTAGGAGTCAGCATGTGACCCAGTTATGCCCAATGAGAAGCGAGGGAAATATCTGCCAGTGGCCTTGGAGAAACTGTCCCGCGTGACTAAGAAGGAGCTGGAGGAAGGAGTGGAGGCTCTTCTCCAGAGCTTGCAGTTTGTGCAAATGTGACGCCTGCACTTCTGACAGCCATCTTGCCACGTGCCGGAAGGTAACAGATGAAACTCCGGCAACAGCAGAATGGAAAGATGAGAACTGCATCCTCAATGATATCATTGAGCTGCTAAGTCTTTAAGTGCCAAGGCCACTCTGTCCTTGGACTTCAGGCTCTCTGGGGTAAGAGGTTTCCTCCAGGATAGGTGGGGGTTTCTGTTATCTGCATCCCAAAGCATCCTACTCAATGCAGCGGTATTACTGTAGAACCTTGATTTATCTATAAAGGGGCAGGTACGGAGAAGTGGGTTAGTTTCTCAGCTGGGAAACATCTGAATTAGATTGTGAACCCAGGACTCTCTGCCTCCAGCTGTCTGTCCGCATAGGTGCTAGAGCTGGCCTCTGAGAATGCGCGTCATGCATAACGCATAATGTCGAGCATCCAGATTGGGCAGTGCTGGATGTGGAGGCGGTAGGGAGCTTATACCCAGAGAAAATGGTGAAGAACCTGTCAGAAGAGCAGAACACGGGGGTGTCTGGGTGACTCAGTTGGTTGAGCACCGACTGCGGCTCACGTCATGATCTTGCTGTTCGTGAGTTAGAGCCCCGCATTGGGCTTGCTGCTCTCAGTGCATAGCCTGCTTCTGATCTTCAGTCCCCCTCTCTCTGCCCCTCCCCCGCTCATGTTCTCTCTCAAAAATAAACAAAATATTAAAAAAAGAAGAAGAGCAGAACATGATAGTGGGGGTAGGGCCACACATGCTTTGCTAGTGCAGGGCTACAACCCCTCTCCCACCCACCACACGGTCCACAGCAAACAGCCGCATTACCTGGGGCCATTTGGTCCCGTGGAAAGCCCTTCCATTTTACATTCAGATTAGACCTGAGTTCGAATCCTGCCTCTGCTACTCCTTAGCCCTGTGACATTGGGTATGTCCTATCACCTCTGAGCCTGTTACTTAGTGGTTCTGAGGACTGGACATGATGGATGCACATTGCTGGACCCTTAGAAGATGCTCAGAGAATAATAACTATGAGGACAACTGTGGCAAGATTATTAAGAACTTTGAGAGTCACGTCGCAGAAAGAGTGCTGTTCTAATGGCAGGAAGACCCGGGTCCTAGTCCCAGCTCTGCCATGAGGAGCTGTGAGACCTCAGGCCATTCCTGCCTTCTCTGGCCCATTAGTTGCTCCCATCCGTAAAATGATGGGGTTCCACTTGACCAATTGTTTTCAAACCCTGCTCCATGGAGCTCTAGAGATTCATTGGCTCTATAATGAGGAACGACCCCTGGAGCAGGAATGGGACACACCCCCACCTGGGCTTCAACCACACAGTTCTTTTGTTATTTCTTTCATGGGACTGGGTTTTCTGGAAGATGCTCTTTGAAGAGAGGCTTCTGTTGCTTTAATTAAAAAGAAGCAGAAGAAGGAGAAGGAAGGGGGGGAGGAGGAGGAGGAGGAGGAGGAGGAGGAGGAGGAAGCAGCCTGAAATACTCAGACGACTGAATTCCTCCATCTATTCAGTGGTTGACTGTGAACTTTGGAGTTCAACCCACCGATTCGAAGGATGACTCTGACATTAACACCTTCATTAACTTGGGGAAAGCAAATCATCTCCGGAGCCAGTTTCTCATCATCTACCAGCCATTCATGGGAGTCTCTTTCCCCTCATCTCTGCCAGCAGGAGGTGTTATAGCTCTTTAAATGTCTGCCAGTTCAATGGGTACAAAATGGTATTTCATTGCTACTTTAACTTGCATTTCTGTAACTTGTAGAGAATTTAAGCACCTTTGCCTGTATTTATTTGTTGGCCACTCAGATTTCTTCTGTGAATTCTTATCCTTTGCTCATTTTTCTATGGGAACATTTATCACTTGTTAATCTGTGAGAGCTCTTTACTATAGTATGGACATTACCCTAATACGGTACGGATTTTCTTTTACCTGCATTACAGGTTTTTTCTAGAACAAGCATTTGTTCTTTTTATTTTGTTTTTATCCCATAATAATGTTTCCCACTGCCCTATCTTGTGAGGATTCAAGCATGAGGAGAATTCCTGGTATATAGTTCAGTAAATTATTTCTGTTATTTATAAGCTTTGGTGTGGGTACAGGATTCTGGAGTTTTCCAAATGTGTGCATGCTTAGATCCCATTGGCCAAAGCAAGTCACACGGTTGAGCCGAGAAAGAGAGGGGAAGCCCTGTGGTCACATGGTCAAGGATGTGGGCCCAGGGAGAGATAAGAATTGTGGCCACCGTTGCAACCTGCCACAATGGTCTGGCACAGAGATCAAGACTGCAGGTTGTGGAAATGGAAAGAGCTGGACTCTGGCACCTCTGGCTGCTGGGATTTCCACACCTCCCCCACTGCCCCCTTAGATGCCTCTACCAAAGCTGTTTTCCCACAAGCCTTTGTTGCAAGCCAGCTGCCGCCGCCAGAAATCTTTTTTCAACCTTGCCTACCAGCTGCTAACACTGTCTTTCTCTTTCAAGGATATTTGCATTAAAAAATCCTTGTTGCCTTTTCTGATGACAAGGGAGCACAAGCTCAGTGCACAGTGACAGAGACCCATATGTGTTAACTCCAGTCTGGGTGGAGACTTTCTGCTGTTCGCGTGTTCTTCTAGAAGCCCTTCGGTGCCCTTTTGAGATTTCTTCTCTTTGTCAAATACATGCTTTACACACGTACCCTTTACACTTAACAATGACGTGAGTGCTCTCCTGTGAAGAGTGTGGTCAGTGGCTAGTGCTTCAGAATCGTCTAGAAAGGAGAATATCAAAATGCAGATTCCTGCACCTCATTCCTAAAGAGTCCATTTTGAAAGGTCTTAAGGGAAGTCTAGGAGCCTGTGTTTTTAGCTAATTGTAGATGTGCAGTGCAGGTGACCCTTGACTACTGCAGGACTTGGACACACTGTACAGTCTAAGTTCCACATAGAACTTTTGACTCCCTTCAAATTTACTTATTTTTTTTTTACGTTTATTCATTTTTGAGAGAGAGACAGACAGAGCATGAGCGGGGGAGGGGCAGAGAGAGGGAGACACAGAAATCAGAAGCAGGCTCCAGGCTCCAAGCTGTCAGCACAGACCCCAACACGGGGCTCGAACTCACGTAAGATCATGACCTGAGCTGAAGTTGGACACTTAACTGACTGAGCCACGGGGGTGCCCCGACTTCCCTCAAATTTAAATACTAATAGCCTGCTGTTGTCTTACTGATCACACAACACACATTTTGTTTATTATATGGATTATATAATGTATTCTTACAATAATGTAAGTTAGAAAAAAGAAAATGGTATCAAGAACATCATAAGGAAGAGAAAATACATTTCAGTACTGTATTGTATTTATTGAAAAAAATCCATGTAGGGGCACCATGGTGTCTCAGTCAGTTAAATGTCCAACTCTTGGTTTCGGCTCAGGTCATGATCTCACGGTTTTGTGAGTTCAAGCCCAGCATTGGGCTCTGTGGAGGCAGTGCGGAGCCTGCTTGGGATTCTCTCTGTCTCCCTCTCTCTCTCCCTGCCCCTTCCCCACTCACACTGTCTCTGTCTCTCTCAAAATAAATAAATAAACCTTAAAAAAGATCCATGTATAAGTGGGCCCACACAGTTGTTCAAGAGTCAACTGTACTTGTACTTTAACAGGGGCTCCTTGCCTGGTGCCAATTTTGGGTGACAGTGGTGGGAGGGGCTGTATATCCAATGAAAGGAAGGACATGCCCCAAGGACACCTGCCTTTCCCAGAGGAAGGATCCTACACGACCTTCAAGCCCCAATGTGTTTGCCATCTGCCCAGTAACCAAAGAACCATTCACCTGAGTTCTGTTACTTCCCAGCTTCATGTCCTTACCAAGTGACCACCTCTCTGAGCCTCAGTCTACTCATCTGTAACATGGGAATCATACTGTCTGTGTGTTAGGGCCATCGAGAGAAGCTATGACCTCACACATGTAACACCGGCTCAGGGGTTAGGCTCAGGGTAGGTCTTCCAGAAACAGAACCTCCCTCCCCTGTCATGAGATGAGCAGATCAGGGACTCACTAGACGGCTTGGGGGAAAGCCAGAGAGTCCCTGAGGGAGCAGCAGGCAAGCCAGGTGCCTTGATGAGTTAATTATGGGAAATTAGGGCAAGTCAGGTTTCCGCCTCCAGGAATCTCATGTTAAGGTCGGGAGGAGAGTGCCGGATTTTAATCATTCTCCAGGGGCCAGAGACAAGAAAGGCTCTTCCTGCTGGGACAGATGATAAGTAGGGGAACCAATCAAAATATGCAAATACAGCTGAGGAAGAGGCTGGAGACACCTCCAGAGAGGGCCAACACCTTTTCTGGATGTTTGCTGGCTAGGGACTCTTAACCCAGTGTACAAACCTGAGAGAGGCATTCGTTACTCCTGACCTCAATTCTCTACCCTTCCCTGTATCGTCTCCTTTTCCAGTGTGACTTGCAGCGGCTGCCATTAAGAAGTGGCGTCTGTTTCCCTAAACGCCCTTGAACCTGGGCTGGCCCTGGCACTTGTTTTGACCTACAACACATGGTGGAAGTGGATATGGTGGTTCCCAGCATGGGGGTCAAGTGGACTGGGATACTTCCACTCTTTGTTTTGGAATCTTGACCAAACTCCATGAGGACCAGCCTAAGCTAGTCTTCTAGAGGATGGGAGACCCCCCCAGGGGGCCCCCAAATATGTGAGACAGCTCAACCCAGTCTAGCCAGCAGGGCCACCTACTTGACTCCAGCTGTCCTCAGAGCCATCAGTGAGCCCAGTGGAAGCCAGAACAACTCCGGCTACCTGTAGACATTGAGCAAAATAATCGCTTATGGTTTAAGCCAGGAGCTTCGGGGCAGTTCATTAGGTGACAATAGCTAACCTATACAGTGTATGTGTGATGATAATGATATAAGAATAATAAAAATGTAGGAAAAATGATCACATACCACATCATCGAGGACTGGGCCAGTGATAATATCTACCTATATCTATATCGGTATTTAATGCTCACAATGACCCATCTCATTTTACAGGGGAGGAAACTGAGGCTTGGTAAATGTTTATCTTAAGTGTCTGGCATCAGCTGCTATCATTAGAGAAGCCAGAGTTGGAACTTAGCTCTATCTGACTCCAAAGTTTGCCTTGTACTGTTTCCCAAGGGCACTGACTAATCCAAGGAGAAGCTGCCCAGGGCAAGGCCAGCTTCCCCAGGCCCCCCATGACCTAGCCCCTGGTTTCTCCCTTTGGATGCTTCTCCAAAAACACACATACCTTTGCCCAAGCCATTCTCTCTACCTTGACCTTCCTTTCTTTTTCATCCAAGAAACTCTTGTGCAACCTTCAACCCCCAGCTCTGTTATCACTCTTACTGACTCTTAGCAACAAGAGTTGCTAATAAATAGTCCCTTTCTCAAATAGGCACAACCCATAAACAAAGGAAATATCCCACGTGAATGGAACCCCAGAGGTGAGGGAGGAAGGAGAGTCTCAGTGTGGTTGGGACAGCAGTTCCGTGGTGTTCCTGAGAATCCCCCACTTCTCATGGTGGGTTGCTGGACAGCAGCTGTAGACCTGACATTGCACCCAGGTCTAGCCATGACCAGAGAAATCAGAGGGTTATTATTATTATTTTTTTAACCTTGTGTCTCATTTTGAGAGTCCAGGAGACCTCTCTGTGCAGCCTCCAGGCAGATTTCCCTCAAGTCTCCTTGTCCCGGACTTGGTCATGTGTCCTCCTCTGAGCCAATCACTGGCAGGACAAAGATTGCATCACTATCATTGGCTTGGACACATCCAGTCATCTCTGATGGAGTGGATGCAGGTGTGTCAACCACTACGGCCATGGGCCACGTCCTCAGGAAGCTGCCTTGACTTTTGAGGCTGGAGAAGGTGCCTCCTCTGAGATTCTCAGAGCTCGCCCACCTCGCACCCTATAACACAGCAATGCCCCATAACATGGGCCCCCTCCAGCACAGCTGGGGTCGCCATGTGTTATAGTGGCTGCTTGCTCAGTAAGGCCTCCCCTCTAACTTAGCTCTGTCATCCGGATCCATCGTCCCCTGCAGCACCCCCACACTCCCTACACTTAGAGTTACTTACCCCTCCTCCTCCACCGAACATGAACTTCATGACAGCAGGTGTTGTTTCCACCTCCTCCTTGGCTATACTGCCAGCCCCTAGCAGAGTCCCAGGCCCATTGAAGTGCCCAATAAATAGTTGTGTTGCCTGTGTCTTATTTGCTAAGACTGGAACTCTGGATCAGTGCAGTAGAAGGAGCTGCGAGAGAGATATTGCAGCATCACCTTCAAGAGCCCGTTTATGCAGATTTCCACCGGGAATGGCTTGAGCATCGGCTGGATGCCTGCTGAGCCTTCACCAGGCACGCGGCACCATCACCTTAAGGGCTCCGAGTAATAACCAGCAACTATGGGTGTTCATGGCTCACAAACACATGGCTTTGCTTACGTGTTAGCCCTCTGATCCTCACAGCAACTCCCAGAGCCGTGTGAGAACCTCATTTTGTAGATGAGTCCTGGAGGGGTTAAGGGACAAGCAGAGGCTTGGCTGTTAATTGCTGCGGCTGAGATTTGTGTACTGAGTCTGCCTTGACTTCACAATGGCGCTCTCTCTGATTCATAAAAAACACTAATAGGTTTCCGGCTTCCAACTCTGGCACCGTCTAGGTGACTGTCCTTGGGATAACATGTAACTGTTGGCCACCACCTGTACTGGATTTTGTGGAAGAAGCATTTTTTTACTCCCGTACAATAGTAAAAAACTTTTATTAAACAGGGTGCTTTGTACTGTTTTCCAGCAAATATTCACTCTCCCCTCCCTGGTCAATGAGGAGAGTGCATTTCCTCGCCCCATGGATGCGAGACTTGGCCATGTGGGTCGATGTGGCCAGAGGAATGTGGGCAAAGTGATGGTGTGCGAGTCCTAGGCAGTGGCCTCAGACATGGCAAGTTTCTGCCAGTTCTTGCTCTCCCTAAGAGAACAGCATTTTCAGATAAGAGTTGCCCCCTTACCCTGGGACCCCACCTGAGAAGACTCATGGGGCAGACCCAATTCTGACCCACCTACCCTTCAGACACATATACAGAGTGAAAAGTAACTCTCTGTTGGAGCCCACTGAGATTTGCAGGGGGATGTTTGTCACATGGCTTTATCATAGCAAACACTGATTGATACAAACACTCTGTTCCTGGATTATGCAAAGCATTTTCCATGCATTCACGTATTCAGTCTCCACAACAATCTCCGACGGGAATGCTATTACATTTATGCTGATCTATGATTCCTTGTGTCCATCCCTGCATCAGCAGAGCTGAGGGCACTGCCTGGCACATGATATAGAGACAATGAACATTTTTAGATGAATTAATAAAGAAAAAGTAGGAACTATGTGGCACTTTCCTGCTTTGTGGCCAACATCTGAGTAATAATAATGAACTGCTATGTGCCAGGCACTGCTGATGCTGATTTCATTAAGAAATTATCCCACCAAATATTTATCAAGCAGGTACTTCAATCTAGCATTGTTCTAGATGCTGGGAATAGAGCAGTGAACAAAACGGACCAAACCCCTGCCCTCCTGGGGATGAAAATCTACTCGGGCAAGATAGAAAACAAATAAAATATATAAACCCACGATATAATATATTTAGTAATAAACATCCTGAAAAACTAAATCAGAGCCAGGAAAGGAGATGAAGAGTGGTGAGGGTAGCGTTGTGGTTTCTAATGAGGTGGGGAGGGAAGACCTCTCAGAAGGGGTGGCTTCTAAACAGAGACATGGAAAAGGTGACTGAGAGTCATAAATGTCTGGGGCAAACTGACCGGTGGAAATAACAATTATTAATCCATTTATTTGATGGATGACTAAATGGGCTTGGAAGATTAAATTGCTTGCCCATTGTCAGATGGCTAGTGGCAGAGCTGGGACTTGGGCCAGTTTTCTGGACCCGGGTAAGCTGACCCCAGTGCCTATGCCCTTTATAGAGGGTCTTAATGGGGTTGCTGGGACTTAGCCCTGGGTCTGGGAATCCGTGCCCTCTGATCCCAGGGCCTCTGCCCTATACCCTGAGCTGTAGCTTCATCTGCCTTTCGGCTGATGACAGTGGAAAACCACTTTGGTTCCTAATGGATTCAGCACTCTCCAAATGCTCTGTCGTATTAGCCATGGAAATGGGCTTTGTCTTGTCCAGGAGTCAGCGCTTGATGAAATGAGCAGGCACTCAACCTCACTAAGCCAAAGGTGATTTAAAAACACTGCAAGAGCCAGCCTTAGACGGGGCTATGCAAAAAGTCTCTTTAATTTGTTGGGGGGAGGGGAGTCTGGTGGCTCTCTCCAGGGCCCTGGATTCCCGCTGTAGGTAGCTGGTAGGTCAGCATCCACCACCCACCCCAGCCTCCTCAGCTGCTGGTGCCTGAGACCGAGGTTAACCTGCAGAGAAGAAACAGGATCCAGATGCTGTCTCCCGGCTGCCAGTGGGCAGAGGCAGAGAAAAGGGATCAGACCTTCTTTGGAGATGTTAGCTCTGCTTCCTGCTTGTATGTTCTCAAAGATTCCTACCCCATCTTCCTTTCTTCCCTTTTCTCCTCACCTTTTGCCCCTCCTGGCCTGACCTGATCATCACCAAGCATCTGTGAGTGGAAGGGCTTCAGTCGAACACTGTACCATTTTGGGAAGCCACAAACCATCTGTATCTACGCAGTGCTTGAAATGTGACAAGCCCACGTTACACAGTAGATTGCATGCTCCCTAAGGGTAACATGTATGCTGGATGTTGCAGACTTAGCGCAAAATAAAAAAAGGCATAAAATATTTTACTAGTATTTTATATTGATTGCATGTAAAAATGCTAATACCTTTGGGACTCCTGGGGGGCTCAGTTGGTTAAGCATCCGACTTCAGCTCAGGTCATGATATCGTGGTTCGTGGGTTCGAGCCTCACATGGGGCTCTGTGCTGACAGCTCAGAGACAGGAGCCTGCTTTGGATCCTGTACCTCCCTCTCTCTTTGCTCCTCCCCTGCTCACGCTCTGTCTCTCTTTCAAAAAGAAATAACAAACATTAAAAATAAACAAATAAACCTTCTCGGGGAAGGGTCCCCACTGGACTCCTGCTTTGCTGACTTCCTCTGCTCAGTGCTCCCTGCAGCCTCACCTCTGGGTTGCCAGAGCCCAGCATGGCACCCAGCCCATAGTCAACACTCAGTATAGATTTTGGGCCAAAACACATCTGCTTGGCACAAGTTTCCCAGAAGACAAAACACCTGCAGCCAAAAGAAACCCAAGCAGTGGATTCCAAGGCCACAGACTGAAGATGGGTAGGGGCCGGCCGCAGGTGCACCGGCTCCATCCTGTGACCTTCAACGAGCCTGGACAAGTAAGAGCCCAGCTCCTAAAAACAGAGACCCCTTAGCCTTCCCCTTTAGGAGTCTCAGGGGGCCTCCTAGCTTGAATGTCCCTGGAAGAGACACTGAGAGAAGAAGCGGGGATCTTTGGGGAAGAGCAGGAGAGGGGAGGGAGCCAGGAAGGGAAGGAAACCAGCGTAGCCTGTGTTAAAGAGCTGGTAAGTGCGGCGGGCAGCCCCTCTGGGGGATTCTGGGGCAGATAGGGTATAATGTGCACAGAGTCGTCCCACCCCAAGGACAGGCACCCAGCGCATTGACCCACTTAGTATCATTTGCCAATTCCCTAGTACTTGCGGCTGAGAGACCCAGGCTTGCGCAAGAAACTACTACCTATAAGAGAATGATCAGTGCACAGGAATGCGGGCCGGACATAGCAGCAGCCACAGAGGGTCTGAGGGTCTCCTCCCCGAACCATGAATGCATCTCTAGTGGAAAACATCTCGGATATCTGGAAAAGCCCTGCCCATGGGTGGGGGAGAGAATGAGCTCTGGAACCATGCATCCTGGGCTTAAATCCCAGCTCTGCTGGGCTCACGGTCTATGTTCTCTGCTGCCGAAGAGGGTTTACACCCAGCAAAGGGAGATCGCAGAAAAGGCCGAGCCTGAGTGGCGGGTGTGGAGGTGGCCTGGTTATTCTTAGCGAGGAACGAGGAGAGGAAAAAGATGCTTTGGGCTGCCAGGGCCGCATAGCACCTTTCAGGGGGAGCAGCCAGACCACAGGCCTTCCTGGCTCACCAAGTTTGGTTGGAAATTCTTTCCACCCCAGGCGGTGGGGAATGCAGGGAATTCGGGGTGGGCCTGCCAGGGCCTTCAGAGCCCCTTAAATAAAATTTCTCAGCTCTGGTGTCAGAACAGTGGTCAGACGGGATGAGGGCTGTTCGAACAGCCGGGCCTGGCAAGCAGGACTCTGGAGGCTGGGCTCCTGGCCCATCTGTAGTTTTCCTTCTCATCTGAAAGCTTCGATTCATGCAAGGGCTGGCCCAAGGAGGGCAAGGGTTGCTGAAAAGGTACGTGTCCTCAGAACCAAGGAGGAAGGAAGGACGTTGCCACCACCTTGCCGATCCCCACAGCTTTCAAAGGTTCAGGAAAAGCTGAATGGCATTGACCTGGCTCTTTGGTCTAAACTGTTGTTGCCCTCCAGGAGGGGATCCAAGGCCCTTTTCTAGGGCAGCAGAATGGGTAAGAGCACAGACTGGACTCAAAAGAGTTCTGGGTTCACATCCCATCTCTGTCACTAAGAAGCTGTGTAGCACTGGATCATTTAACATGTAAACATTAATTAAAAGGGAGCCCCACTAAAAGGGAGTCAGGAGGCCAGAAGGAAGAGTCTAGCGGGGTGGGGGTGGGGTTGGAGAGAGTATAACTCAAATATCAGTTATAAGAATTGTCAATTACAGACTCTCAACAGAAGAGTCAGGAAATAATCGTCAATTACAGGCCCCAACAGGGAAAGATGTACATTATAACCCTTGTAAGAAATCTACTACCCCAGACACTCAGCTAGTGAGAAACCGTCAGCCCTGAACCCCTGCTTTGTTTAAGGGACTTTCATGCAGAACAACCGGACTAACTTCCTCATTCTCCATAAAGCGTTTCTCTCCTTTGTTTGTTGCACTTGCCCCTGGTTTTACTGGATTGCAATTCTCTACTATTTCTGAATAAACCCATTTCGCTGGTAAGGTAATGTTTATTCTTCAGATGAACAGACGTTGCTGTGCCTTGGTTTCCTTAACCAAACATCCCCACATTATGGGGTTGCTGTGAGGGTTAAATGAGCATACAGTTCTCAGAGCCGAGCCAGGTTTACCAGAAGTACTTGGTAGATGGTTTGATGCATGAGTCTGGCATAGCAAAAGATTCCACTAATAGCAACTGTTATGGGTACTGGCTGCTTTTTCATCTGTCTCGTCTACTGTAGAGTGTTTAAGAATCACAGACAAGAAGGAGGACAGGTCTGGCCTGGAAACTCCGATTTACTCATTAGGCATCTGGAGAGTGGCTCAGGCTCCTCATCTATAAAATGGGAATAATCACAGGAGCCACTTCATGGAGTTGTGATGAGGATTAAGTAAACGAACTGAAGTTCCTTAGCCACAGCACCTAGCACACAGGAAGCACATGGCACTTATTTTTGTTATTACTTGTTATTTGTGTTTCTTAGAATTACTCGTCAATCTGCACTCAGTCATCAAACATTTTTGTTGCAGGCTTCAGCTCTGGGAGAACAATCGGATGTGCTATTAGCCTCCCGGGGCGAATTCTAAGGATCTGTGTGTTTCCCCTCAGGAAAGGGGTTTGTTTCCAGAAGGGAGAGAAGGATGGGAAGGCAGATGTGACAATGTCCACTCCCGCTCCTACGTTCTTAGATCTTCCGGTACGGTTGTGGGGATGCGCTGGTACCCAAGATGGACATTAATGATGCCAGGGAACAGGGCTCAAACCCAGTCTTTCTGACTCTGAGTCTCTGCTGTCTGGGAAGCCAGGAGCACTGTAGCACATGGAAGGGGCCCTACATTCTATGGAGAAGAAGAGGCGGTTTCCCATCCTGTGAATCTGGGCTGGGTCATTAGGAACCTTGCAGCAATACCGGCCACAGCAAGCAGTGTCTCCCCAGGGCAGGTCGAGGACCCCTTGGGATGAGCCTCTCCAGGAAAATAGGTTCCTCTCGTTAAGTGAACTTGGTACCTGCCTCCTCATCTCACACCAAAGGGAGTTGCTGTTTGAAGGTCTTGAGAAACCCCCCAGTAAGGAACCCTTTCATTTGAACTTAACCCCTGTAGTTATCTTGTAACACCTACCAACACCTGCCCCTGTAATTTACTAAGACCTCAGGGAATGCCAGCACAGGGCAATGTGTTCAAGATCTCTGCAGGCCAAGGAGTGGCCCAGCTTGGAGAGAAAGCCCCCACCCCGGGGAGGGGGGCTTTTTGGAAACTCCCCTGCCTCTGACTCTGTGTGGGCGGGTTCCAGCCTTGCAAAGCAGCTCTGTGCAGCAAGGTTGGCTGAGCGGGATAAAGTGGCAACATTCACAAAAAGTCCTGCTGCAGGCCTTTTCAAATTATCTAGCCTCTCAGGAGAAACCAACTGGGAGGCGAGGCCCAGAAATGGGTGGAATGCAGTGCATCATAATAACCACTGGGGAAAAAAATCCAACCGGCAAATAATTTGGAGAATTATTGAGTGCCAGAACCCCAAAGCTATAAACAGGATGTTTGAAAAGATTTCAAGCATAAAGGTCACAATCTGCAATTTAAATGGATAGTTTGTTGCCTTTTTTCTTGGTTATGGTTGGATGCCACCAATTAGTAGAAGTGTGTGTGTGTGTGTGTGTGTGTGTGTGTGTGTGTGTGTGTGTAGAGGTTTTTCAAAGTGCTTCTCAATCAGGCTGGGTTGGTTGACAGCCTGGAGCCCACACAGGGGTGGGCACATCCTTTATAGCATGAGAACAAGCAGAGCTCATGCCCCACAGCAAGGGCCTTCTTCCTCTTTCTTGAAAACAAAAAACAAAAAACAAAAAAAACCCAAAAAACCCCACACACAGCATAAAACTCTTACTGCTCCCAGCTCTCCTGCAGTGATTTTTACCCTGAAGAAAGGGATTATGGAAAACTCATCCCTGGGGTGGGGTTGCCCCCAAGGTTCAACCTAGTCCAGTGATTGTTATTTACAAAAAATTTGTTTTAATATTTATTTTTATTTTTGGGAGAGCGCAAGTCGGGGAGGGGCATCGAGAGGGGGACAGAGGATGTGAGGCAGGCTCTGAGCTGACATGCTGACAGCACTGAGCCTGATATGGGGCTTGAGCTCAAGGACCACGAAATCATGACCTGAGCTGAAGTCCGATGCTCAAACAACGGAGCCACTAAGGTGCCCCTACATTTCTTTTTCAGTTTGTTTGTTTGTTTACTTATTTATCTGAGAGAGATAGAGAACAAGCGGGGAAGGGGCAGGGAGAGAGGGAGACAGAGAATCCCAGGAGGCTCTGTGCTGACAGATGCGGGGCTCGAAGTCATGAACCTAGAGATCATGACCTGAGCTGAAACCAAGAGTCTGAAGCTTAACCGCGGAGCCATCCAGGTGCCCCCAGTGGTCTTTATTAACCCGAGTTGTACTTACCAACTTGGTGAGGGCAACTTTCAGCTTGAAGCTTGGTGTTTTTCTCACAAGCCTTTGTTTAACGGACAAATGCCAAAGGTGGTTATTTTGCGGCTTGGGGAGAGAGCCTGTGTGTCCTTCTCAAGGTTGGGACCCTCTCTATTGCTGTGGGAGGGTGTTTGTGACAGTGTTAGGCAGACGGGGTAAACTTGGAGTGGCTGTCAGGACAGTGTTTCCTTCAACGCACAGGTGAATCGCCTGGACACCTTCGTTGAGCATTTGCTAAACTCCATAGCTGTTTATGTGTGTGTGTGTGTGTGTGTGTTTTGTTGTTGTTTTGTTTTGTTTTTGCATTGGTGTCTACTCTGTGTGGCCCAATGGCCGGCAGGGGCCTTCAGTTGACACCAGCCCCTTCAATGGCCACATGCCCTAGATTAACAGTCTGTGGTCATTAGGTAAATGTTGGTCCCTGATGGGACTTCACCAAAGGCCCTTGTGATGAGCTTTCTCTCTACCAAATCCTGCCTTTTTTGTCCTAGCTTTAGACTGGGAACCCCAAAGCCTTCTACCTGTGGACCCTAATAAAGGCATGTGCCCCTTGCACTCTGCCTTGACCTCCCCTCTGGGCTCCTCAAGGTGGCTGATCCTCCCTGACTGGTGAGTAATGCATGAACTCTATTTCAGACTTCCCAGATTCCTCAAACCCCTGGGGCTGTGCTTAACAAATGTTAATTTAACAAAGTCACGACAATCTTTTCGAAATGCAGATTCTGCTTCCCTCAATCTGTGAGAAAATTAAGGATTCTGCATTTCCAGCAAGTCCCTGGGTGAGCCTGGTTTCCAGAACATTTTTTTTTTTAACATTTCTTTATTATTGTGAGAGACAGAGTGTGAGCAGGGGAGGGGCAGAGAGAGAGGGGGAGACACAGAATCTGAAGCGGGCTCCAGGTTTCCGAGCTGTCAGCACAGAGCCAGATGTGGGGCTCGAACCCATGAACTACGAGATCATGACCTGAGCTGAGCTGAAGTTGGATGTGAAGAGCAAAAAAAATTAAGTCCTCTATTAAGAGAAACCTCGGGCTGCACGTAGCCCCAGTCCCAGTCCCAGGAAAAGTCTCAGGCTGTTCAAGGCTAAAGCCATCCTCAGACTGCCCTCAGTTCAGCTAATCAAAAAGTAAAAAGAAACATTCCTATGGTCTGAGTCAAGGCTGAGAACTGCAGATACAAACTAGCCCATTTTTCACCACTTGTCTGAACCCCACGTGGGCCCTTTGAACTCACTTCACAATTGGTCATTTTCAAAGGATTCTCAAAAGTCATGATTGGGTCCCACCAGAAGTAATGAACACCTCACAGATACTGAATGGTCGAAGCTGTAATTGTAATTGGTGCATATGTGATGATGCTACATGTGCTGTAACACTCCCATCCCTTACTCCTTAAAAACCCTGTTCGCTATTGTTCTTGGCTTCACCTTGCTGCCATGACACCGGCAGGCTGGTGAGCCCCTGCTCGAGCTTGTAATAAAGACCCTTTTGTACTTGCATCGGTGCTGGCTCCTTGGAGGTCTCTGGGACTCGTGATTCGGGCACAGCAGATGCTTCATCGACTGAGCCACCCAGGTGCCCCTCAAGAACACTTTTGACTGGGAAAGCTCTAGACTAGCACCGTCCCATGGAATGTTCTGGGCTGATGGTGGGGTTCTATATCCATGCTGCCCAATACAGTAGCCATCAGGTACATGTGGCTATTGAGTACTTGAAAGGTGGCAGGTGAGACTAGAAAAATGAATTTTAAATGTAACTTAAGTTTAATTATTTTTTAAAGGTTTATTTTTTTCAATGTTTACTTTTGAGAGACAGAGAGCATGAGCAGGGAAGGGGCAGAGAAAGAGAGGGAGACAGAGAATCTGAAGCAGACTCCAGGCTCTGAGCTGTCAGCACAGAGCCGGACATGGGGCTTGAACTCACTAGCCAGGAGATAATGACCTGAGCTGAAGTTGAACGCTTAACCAAATGAGCCACCCAGGTGCCCCAATTTTAATTATTTTAAATCTCAATAGCTAAGTCAGGCTAGAGGCTGCTTCATTGGACAGCAACAAGTGCAGACCGAGCTCTGTATGGGCAAGGACCTTATTCCTATTTCACTCTTGCGTCCCCATTAGCAGAGTGCCTGCTTTATACCAGGTCCTTAATAAATATTTATTGACTGGGGCACCTGGGTGGCTCAGGCGGTTAAGCGTCTTAAGCGTCCGACTTGGGCTCAGGTCATGATCTCACGGTTTGTGAGTTCAAGCCCCACATCAGGCTCTGTACTCTCAGCATAGAGCCTGCTTCAGATCCTCTGTTCCACTGCCCCTCCTTGTATAAATACAAAAAATAAGTATTTATTGACTACCTTATTGCAAAATGTAATTGAAGAGAGTTTTAAACCTTATATGTTAGGACCCTACGGTTGTTAAGTGACCAAAATACACCCTATGGTTGTGAGATCAAAACCACCTTGAGCTTGAATCTGCCAAAGACTTCGTGGGCTCTTATGACACAACTGTGGAAAGATCCACAGCTAATATTGGGGAGGGTTGGAGCCAGAACTAATTCAACAACATACTTTGTCTCTAGCCTTTCATCTGCGTGATGGTTCATTCCCTCAAGCGTGTCATCCTCACTGGATTCAAACCAATATCACAGGTAGCTCTGGACGTCTAAACATAGAACCTCCTTGATGAGGTTTTGGGGTGATGGTGGGGTTCGTGGAGTCTGGAGCCGACGACCAAGAAAGAATTCTTGAAGACGTCTTTGGTGCAAAAAGGTGGTTTTATTAAAGCACAGGGACAGGACCGTGGGCCGGAAGTGCTGCCCAGGGACCCTGAAGGGAGACTGGTTGTACACTTGGGAGTTGGGGGAGGTCAAGTCTAGGGAAAGTGTCCAATGGGATTTTCATATGCTAAAGAAGACTCCCAGGTAATCGGAGGCCCAGCTATTGTCAAGCTAAGGTTTTTTTTCCCTCTAGCAAAGCATTAACATTAAGACAGCGGGGAGCTCCTGGCGAAACATTTTACTCTGCCTGCCTCAAGCAGTTACCAATGGGCTGCAGGTTATAAGGAAATTTAATTTTACCTGCCATTTCCTTCTGCCTTTGTCTCCCACATCACTATGGAGGGATGATGTTGGGGCTTCGGGAAACTGAGTCTACAGGTGTCCAGAGATTAGGCTATTGACAAGACTACCTTTTTCTTGAAATGTACCTAGATACTTGCAAACTGATGGAGACTTGGGTCCTGCATGAGTGTGAGCTCTCTCAGTTAACCATTTGTTTTCTGCTTTCCTTTGTTCTTGGGCAGCCAGGAGGACCTGAGGAATGTCACACACACCCCATCTGAGGGTCCGGGGTGTTTGTGGCCTTGCCTTATGCTCCCTCATCACTCCTGACCCCATGAAATAGGATTGTTTCCCACCAACTAGTCAGAAAACTCCTGGGGAATTTCTCTGATTGGCTGAGCTTGGGTCCTGGCCGATTCCTGAACCAATCCCTGTGGGCGGGGCCTTGGGATTCTAAGATTGGCCAAGCGAGACTCAAGAGCTGTCCCTTCCACCTTCGGGCTGGCTTCCTCTGGATACACAGGTTAGAGTGGAAGGAAGCAGTTCTCACAAAGATGGGGTGTGCTCTCCTGGGCAGCTAGAACAATTAGTGTGGACAGAGGGGAGGAGGGACGGCTCCCAGCTTCTGTAAATGGTTGTTGAAAGCCATGTCTTTGAGCTACACTGAGGACATGGAATTGCCTTCTCGGATTATATCAAAAGGCATAAATAAGAAAACAAGATTCCATTTTCCAAACTGGTTTCACTGTACTCTCCTGTCCCTGCTGTGTTAGTGAAGCCGTGGGATTCTAGAAACCAAGCCCCCTCAAGGGAAGGTGCCATTTGAAATGGAAAGATGAGCAGGAGTTTGTTGGATGGAGAAGTGGAAAGAGGGAAAGAACATTCCAGGGAGGGGAATAGCATATGCAAAGGCAAGGTAGTGACGGAGTGTGGGGAGGTGTGAAGAGTCGGCTAGACGGGGGCACACGGGAATTGTGGGAAAGGAAGCAGGAAGTAGATTTGAGGCCGGGCTGCAGGAGGCCTTGGGCTCTAAGTGAAGGAGCCTGGGTTTTCAGCTGTGAGAAACAGGAAGCCGTTTGGAGGACCTCAGCAGGGGCGGGGTGTAGTCAGAGCTGTGTATGTTCTAAGAGATTGCTGTGGCTGTATTCGGAGGATGGACAAGCTGGTGATGGGAGGCAGGGTGCCAAGGATGAGGCTGTCCCAAAGTATCTTGAAGGACCGGCTGCCTCCAGGGTGGGCGGTGGAATACCAAGCTGTATTCAGGCTGCTGGTGTCCTTTCTCCCCGCCTTCTGCTCGGACATTGACCTGGCTGGACCCAGTTCTCATCTGGGCCACTTGCGAGCATTGGACAGGTTTCCCTGAGCCCTGAGCCTCAGTTTTCTCATCTGGAAAATGGGAGTAGGAATACCCAGAATGCAGGGTAAAATGAATGTGATTGATGGCCCCAGACCAGTAGACCCCAGATCTGCACCCAGTAGGAGATCAACAAATGTTGCTGTTTTTTTTAAATGTTTATTAATTTTTGAGAGAGAGACACACACAGAGTGTTGAGCAGTGGAGGGGGAGAGAGAGAGGGAGACACAGAACCTGAAGTAGGCTCCAGGCTCTGAGCTGTCAACACAGAGCCTGACACCGGGCTCGAACTCACAAACTGTGAAATCGTGATCTGAGCCGATGGCAGAGGCTTAACTGACTGAGCCACCCAGGCACCCCATTGCTGTTGTTTTTTATGCATTGTGGCTCCTGAGTTTATTTGCATGGAGAAAGGTTGAACACTGAAGACATGGGGAAAAAATAACATTCAAAACATGGAAGCTTCTGGGAAGCCCAAGTGACTCAGTCGATTGTCTAACTTCAGCTCTGGTTGTGATCTCGAGGTTTGTGGGTTCGAGCCCCACATCAGGCTCACTGCTGTCAGCACAGAGTCTGCTTTGGATTCTCTGTCTCCCTCTCTCTCTGCCCCCTGTGCATGTGCACGTGTGCTCTCTCTCTTTCTAAAAGAAACATTTAAAAACAAAACAAAAAACACCAAAGCTTCTCGGAGCAGCTCTGTAACCAGGTCAGGCTGACTTCTCCTGAGCTCCAAGGTAACAAAACCCCCTTCAACCCACAAGCCCATGGCTCACTCTCCTCCTAGGATGCTTGTGTGTCTAAGTTGGAAGATGCCAGAGAGGCTGGTTTCCAAAAGCATTTGTCTGGAGGAAGAACGGGAGAGAAGGAGGGCATCGGGCTGCATTTTAGACTGGGTCTTGGACTGACCTGTTTGGCAGGCCTGACAAACACATGTCCCAGTGGAAAAATCCCAGGGTAGAGCCAGGATAACCCAGGCTGAGACCTCCAACTCCTGTGAATTGAGGAAAATTACCTCACCTGGGTGGGCCTAAGTTTCTCCATTTAGAGGCTGGGAACAGTACTGACAACATGGGGCTGTTGTAGGGATTAAATCAGCTAATCCATGCGACACATGGGTCGCATGGCTGTGCCTCCAGTTTGGGATCAGGAATGTGCATTTATTTAAAAATATTTTTTAAATGTTTATTTGTTTTTGAGAAAGAGAGAGAGAGAGAGAGCACAAGTGGGGTAAGGGCAGAGAGAGAAGGAGACACAGAATCCAAAGCAGGCTCCAGGCTCTGAGCTGTCAGCACAGAGCCCCCATGAGGGTCTCGAATTCACTGATGGTGAGATCATGACCTGAGCCGAAGTTGGACGCTTAACAGACCGAGCCCCTCAGGCGCCCCAGAAATGTGCACTTGTTGAGTCCCTCTGATGTGTAAGCTCCTTCCTCAGTGCTAGCAATACATAGACAAATAAGATAAGGATCCTGGCTTCATGGGTAGGCTGGGGGCACAGACACCCGACTAATAAATGAGGTTGTAAGATAGTCACTGTTCAGGGGCGCCTGGGTGGCTTAGTCGGTTAAGCATCCGACTTTCGCTTAGGTCATGATCTCGAGGTTTGTGGGTTCGAGCCCCGCGTTGGGCTCTGTGCTGACTGCCAGCTCAGAGCCTGAAGCCTGTCTTCCAATTCTGTATCTCCCTCTCTCTCTGACCCTCCCCTGCTCACGCTGTCTCTCTCTCTCTCTCCTAGAAATAAATTAAAAAAAAAAAATTAAAAAAAAAAAAAGATAGTCACTGTTCAGTACTGCCCCCTCTGTAAGAGATGTGTCAGCGTCTGTGGAATATGTTTTTTCCACGGAAGTAAAGGTATATTTCACGATGATATTCATGTCTCGAGCTGAGCTGTGGCCTGAGGATCTTCCTGCACAGACCTCCTTCCTTCCTAGGACCCTTCCCAGGTATCAGACCCATCAATCCCATGCCCTTCTGATTTTATCCATTCCGATACTTCCTGCATCACAGAGGATCTGAACTCGGCGAGCCGGACCTCCTGTGGCAGTGAGGCTCACAATGATGCCTGATGTGTGAGTAAGTAGGGAAAGAAATAGGGAATAGCACCTCTGGAGGAAGAATTGAGGGGAGAGGGTATGGCTGGTGAGGGAATGACTCTTGTCCCGTCGGGTCTTCAGTCTTAGGCGAGTCACTTAACTCCTCTGCGCCTGTTTCCTCTGCTGAAATTGGGAGTCATGAAGTTATTCTTTCCTAGGGCTGCTGGATTAAATGAGATAATCTATGCCCAATGGCTTAGAGTGGGTCCTTGAGAAAGCCCGAGTACAGGACCAGCAGCGCACCTGCCTGGAGTCCCGTGGGGGCCAGATCAGCCTCGCCTTTCTGGGGCCTCTGCAGACTCTCAGAGAGCTCCTGTGGCTCCTATTGCAGAAATGAGACCTCGGGTGGGGGGTGGCACATGCCTCTCTCTGCTCTGCCCGCAAGTACGGCTCGAGGAGAAGGGTCCACCTCACAGGTATTTTGGCTGGGGTGTGTGGTGTCACCATGGCAGGCTGACCGTTATCTGGGTCATCTGATCACAGGAAACTGCCAAATCAGATAATTTGGGTGGTTCGCCTGTCTCTCTGGATCAGGTGTCCTGAGTAATGGCTCTTGTCTCCACCTGGCTGGGTCCTCGGCAGACAATCCCCCCTTTCAGGGAGGCTGAAACGAAAGCTGGTTTCAGCTGCTGTGTTCAAGGTCAAGGCCTAGGAGAGGCTGTTAATTTAGAAGCCCACAGTTACCCTCTTTATTCCATGGGTCCCTCCACGATGGTGCATAAGCATCGGCAATGAATAAAGGCTAAAATGCCGCAATTGGCAAATTTTTTACATTAAACATTTTAATTGTGTCATAGATGACCATAAATGTACAAACAGTAAGTGTACAGCTCGTGCCTTTTCACAAGGACACACCCTGAAACCAGTACTCGGACTGACAGAGAGGGACACATTCAGTGCCCGGAAGCCCCCCGCCCCCAAGCCTACGTCCAACCCCTCCCTGAAGCATAAATGCTATTTCTGACTTCTGGCATCCTGGTTAGTTTTGCAGTTTTCGAACTTTATGGGAATATCAGCAGACAACAACTTCAGGTCTGCTTTTGGTTTGTTTCATGTGCGCTGTAGGTGACATTCATCTGTGCGGTCGTGGTGACAGCAGTGTGCTCATTCTCATTGCTGGATGGTGTTCTGTTGGATGAATGTAACACTATTCGTCCATTCTTCTGTTGATGGACATTTGAGTCGGCTCCAGTTCAGGGCTATTACACACAGCGCATTCTAGTTGGGATATTTTTGTGAAGATACATGCGTGTGTATGTGTGTGAGGCTTCAGATTTTTTACTATTTAAAAAATATAAAATAGAAAGGGATGCCCTTATGACATTATTCTTCCCTATCTCTTTCATGGTGATATAAATATGCCTTGGGGTTAGGAAAGGAAGGGGTGAAGCCACATTAGGATGCGCCCTGCTGCCTCTGGGATCCGTGTCTCTGTTTTAGCAGGTCCCCCATGTGACCATTGTGGGTTCCCTGGAAGGAAGCGAGGGTTTCTGCAGGTTTTGTGAGAAGCCGCATACATCGCCTTACCCGGAGGGGCCCCTCCACACACCTCCCACGCTCAGTGCTGCCTCCCATGGTCCCCACGACCTCAGACAACTTACCCAACCTCTCTAACCTCAGGGGTTCCATCTGTAAAGACCAGTTAGAAACGGTTGATCTTTGGGGTGCTTGGCTGGCTCAGTTGTTAGCACATGCAACTCTTGATTTGGGGGTTGTAGTTTTGAGTCCCACGTTGGGTATAGAGATTGCTTAAAAATGAAATCTTTAAAAAAAACAAAGAAAGAAATGGCTCATTGTCTGAGATGTCTCCAGTTCTCAAATAATTTGAAATTAATAGCCATCAACAAATAATTATGATATAAAATATAAATAGTTATCATTTGTCGAGTAGGATTTGCTTCCATTGCTCTAAACAATTTACACTCATAATCTCATTTCATTCTTCCCAGATTTATTATCCCTATTCTAATGTTCAGGAAATTGAGGCTCAGAGAGATTCAACCCCTTACGAGACACACAGCAAATATCAGAACGGGGGTAGGAATTAGGCCTTTATGTTCAACTGCTACCTGTTTTTTTTTTTTTCTTTAACAAACTATTTCAGGCATACAAAACAAGTCAGGAAAATAATAAAACTTCTGTGTATCCACCAAACTGCGTTAGGAATTGCACACTAAACATGGTTAAAGCTCTCTGGAATCTTCCCCACCCTTCCCCATCCCTCACAGCCATAACCCCTCTCCTGAACTTGATGTTCACTGTTTCTATGCTTTTACTCTATGTGTCTGTGCTCATAAAAATATATTGAGTTGTTTTGCATCGTTTTGAACTGTATTAAATGGTGTTATCGTGTGTGTCCTTTGGCAACTAGCTTTTTTTTTTTCCACTCAAAGCTGTAATCTTTGAGATGTATCCATGATGATACGTAGACTTCTAGTTCATTAATTTTTCACTGGTATATGGAGCCTTCCCTTTAAGAAAACACCAGAGTGGATCCCTCTCTTTTGCTGCTGGGCATTCAGATTCCTCCCAGCATACTGCCATTAAAAGGTGCTGCTGTATACATTCTTCTACTTTTATGTACCTGTGTCTCTTTTACTGAATTTTTAATGGGTGATCGATCATACCAGATTTTCTTTTAATCTGTGTATATCTGCGATCCCACTGGACAGTTTGATTCATTCATCCGTTTTTTTTGTTTGTTTGTTTGTTTTTTTCGCAGAGCACCTATGCTACAGACTGAATGTATGTGTTCCTCCAAAATTTGTACAGTGAAACCTAATTCCTAATGTGATGGTGCAGGGTGGCAAGGCCTTTGGAAGGTGAGTGGGTGGAGCCCTACGAGTGGGATTCTTGTCCTTACAAAAGAGACCACAGAGAAATCCCTCAGACTCTTCTACCCTAAGAGGACGCAGCAAGAAAATGGCTGTTTGTGAAGCAGGAAGTGGGCGCTCACCAGACGCCAAATCTGCCGATGCCTGATCTTGGACTTCCCAGCCCCCCGAACTGTAAGAAATAAATGTCTACTGTTCACAAGCCACCTAGTCTTCCGTATTTTTGTTACTGAAGCCCGCACGGACTAAGACAGCCTACTATGGGCCCAGCACTGTGTTGAGTGCCAGGGACACAGAAATGGCTGAAAGACACAGCTCTTGATCTCTGGGAGTCTGTGTGCCCACCAACCACCATCCGATGGGACAGGAAGATGCGGGGGGGGGGCACTCATGGGAGGGCTTTGAAGGGAGGGGCCAGGGAGCAGAGAGGGAATGCATGCAGATAGCAGAAATGCAGGATTGCAGACGGAGCGATCAGCCCATCCTGGGCATCCTGCCCAAACTCCTTACAAATTACGGGACCTTCTCCTCTGTGTAGCTGCACCAGTACAAAGTCACGGTGACCTTTGCAAGCCCCTTTTCTCAACCTTATTCTGTCTTCCACACATTAACAGCAATGTGTGAGTCAGTTGTTTAGTGCCTGAAAAAAAAACTGGATTCTGGGAAAGCGACACATGCTTGAATTCCGGAATTCGGTCCAGAGCCCTGGACGAAGGGCATCCATACTTTGCCTTGCATTTGTCTTCTTGATCTGGAATCCTGATAATAATAGGTCATGGCTCATGTGCACAATACATGAGCAATACATGCACTGTAGTGCAGTCTATACGTGCCTACCATTTAATCTGCACAAAATCCTCATAAGTGGGAACTACCATTCTCTAGCTTTACGAAGATGAGGCCCAGGGAGGTTAATTAATTTACCCGAGGCCACCCAGCTCTGGCTGACTCCAGCATCCTTCATGTTAAAAGCTCTGCTAGGATTTGCCTGACATTTCTGGAGGCCAGTCCCCTCCTCTCCACTTGAGAAAACTACAATCAAAGGGGATTTGCTTACCACCAGACACAGCCGCTCACTACTCTAACATTCTCTCCACTTACACCAGCTACTCGGGAAATTAGAGCAAATCCTATTTTTAGATGCCGCAGTTCAAAGGACAGTGATGTATTGGTTGGCGACTTGTTTTACAAACGTAGCTTAGAGGTGTTCCCTGGTCTTATGCACAGAAACTCTCTTACATCACTGTTTTGATCTTTATAATTTATTTCAAAGATGGCTTCGTTTCTTTTCTTTCCTCCATGAATGCTGCAACAGACTTGGGCCAGAAGCAGTAAGTAAGATTCTGAGCTGAAATAGAATGTGTGGAGGGAGAAGCAACCTGGAACACAAATGGTGGCCAGGATAAGGAGTGAGCAGAGCCAGTCCTCAGCAACAGTTAGAGTTTGTCCAGCGGTTGGGTCTAGATGAAGTGGACCTTGTCCCTTCCTGCCCAAATAGACCACGTGTGTGTTTTAGAGAAAACATCCTACGACTTTACTACTTACTTTTTATGACTAATCCCAGTCTCCTGGGTTCAAAGGCCGGCAGTGGGGCTAAACGATGTTTGTAGGGGGACCTGGCAACCCAAGAATTAGGTTGGGGGAGGAAAAAGGAGAATCAGTAGCCCTCCCCCCCAACATGGCGGCATATGCTTTCTGACCAAGTTGACCCCAGAGGGCAGTGGGGGAAGGGCACTTTTTTCAAGAAACGGTCCTGGGTCAACTAGACATCAACATGGGGGAAAACAAACTTGTCTCCAGACCCCACCCCCCGACTTTTCACTGCTACAAAACCCTTCAATGCTCTGTTCTTACGTGCTTGTATGATGAAGGCTGCACGGACTCTCCCTTCACTGTTACGGCTTATAGAGTGTGCCACTCTCAGAGTGGTTTCCAATCCGTAATTTCCCCCCAAAACATAGGGAGTAGTCAGGGAAGACGCTGTCCGTCCCTTCATGGATGCTGAAGCCGACTCTAAAGGGTGAGTGACCAACCCAAAGACGCTTGCCTAGCACTTGAACTTCACTTGTTTGATTCCAAGCCCGGGGCTCTTTCTGCTCCTCCAGGAAATGGAGGCCTGTTCCTGAGGGGACTTAGAGAGGGGTAGGGGGAAGCGGGCTGTGATAGAACTGGATGGGGATGGCTGGAGAGGAACAGCACTTTCCTCAGACCGCCCCCCCCCCCCGCCCACCTTGCAGTGGGCTCCTTGGCCGGGTGTTAGTCCCTAGAACTCCCCTAGAAGGAGGTTTGTCCCCTAGGCAGAGCAAGGGGGATCTGAGCTGGGGCGGAACGAGGAGGGTGTGGGAAAGGTGCCGAGCCTGCCCTTTGGAATTGTGCTGGTCACCGGGTGGGCGGGGCCAGAAGAGCTGGGGTCCGATCCCAGCTCCGCATGAGCTTGCCGTGTATCCTCGGGCAGAGGCTTTCATCTCCCCGGGCCTCAGCTTCTTCATCTCTAAACGGACTAATTTCAATACCTCTCACCTCAGGCGGTTGTTAAGAATTAGTGGGACGTGTGTGTGCCTGTCACTTAGGAAGGACTCAACAGTTGTTGGCCATCAGTAGGAGTGTGACTCAGATCACTCCTCCTTGCTAATAAAAGGCAACAGTTGCTATTAATTGAGCGCTTGCTTGTCTTTATCTCATGTGATCCTTGTGACGACTCCAGGGATTGCGTCCCTAAGGCCCTGTGTTGCAGACGTGAACCAGGGGCTCTGAGAGTTGAGAGCCGCTCAGGACAGAGCCCGCATTTGGACCTTGGTCGCCCGCCCTTGGAAGACCCTGTCCTGCCTCTGTTCCTCTGCGGCTGGCCCTGTGGGAGTGCTTTGCTCCAGACGGGCTTGGCCAGGCAAGGAGGTGTGTGTGGCATCAGCAGCCCCTGTACCCCAGGCAAGCGAATGAATTTGGCCTTCAAAGAGGAGGCGCAGGAGTAGTGAGAGATGGGAAGACATCAGAGCAGGGGCTTGTGCGCTGGTAACTGGGTGAGATGCACACATCTCCAACCGGGCAGGCTATCTTTTCTTTTCTTTTTTTAAAATTTATTATTTATTTATTGAGTGAGAGAGAGAGAGAATGAGTAGGGAGGGGTGGAGAGAGGGAGAGAGAGAGAGAGAGAGAGAGAGAGAGAATCCCAAGCAGGCTCCATGCCATTGGCTCAGAGCCCAACATGAGGCCCAAACTCAACGAATTGGGAGATCGTGACCTGAGCTGAAACTGAGAGTCAGGAGCTCAACCAACTGAGCCACCCAGGCGCCCCCCTGTAAGGCTTTCTACTGGAGCAGTAGAGTAACTGCATCTGGAGTTGTTGAGGTTGGGGAAATCGGGGCGGGGGTGGGGGTACAGCCTTAGCAAAGGATTCATGAGTTGCACTCGTCAGGAGCTCCCCATCTCCTCATACGAAATGGTGTCCGTGGGATGATTCCCTTGTGCCAACAGCCTTAGCGTGCGGTATAGTAACAGGACAGGAGGAACTTGATCGAGGTCTTAATAATCATTATCTCCGGATGGTGGGAATAGAGTTGAGTTGATTTGCTTTCCTTCACATGTTTTGGTATTTTCTGAAATACCTACATTAGGCAAGAATGAATTTTATAATTGGGAAAACAGTGTGCTCTAATTACAGGGATGCAGATAGGGCTTCCCCTTCGTCCCAGAATTCACAGATACTGGTTTGGGAGTCGGAAGGTCTGGGGCCAGCTCTGATGCTTTCGGGGGAACTTCTTAACCCCCACCCTCGCCCTTGGGGACCCAAATCTCTCATTTGAAAAAATGGATTTGGAACCAGCTAGGGTTGTTTCCATGACTTAAAGGGATGATGTATTTGAAACGACATTGGTCAGGTGTTTGGCATTTAGCAGGCCATCGTTCACTGGGTGGTTCTCAGCAGCTCCCTTCCGGAGATTTGCTGGAGACCCTTCAAAGGGGGGCAGTATCGCTATCACTCCCACTGTACAGAGGAGGATACAGAGGCTCAGAGGGGTGCTGAGACCCCAGGTCACAGAGCTCAGAAGGAATCTTCTGCTACAGGCTCAGAGAGGGTAAGTGATCAGCCAGAGGTCACACAGCTTCAGCCCACTTCCTGTTAAAACAAGAAACTAAGTGCCAACAGACCCACCTGCCCTTTGCGGGGTGTTGGCTATTTGTGAGGTAATGTGCGAAGCCCTCTGAACGCAGCAGCAAACCCTCTACCGAGTACTTGGCGCTTGCTCAGTTCCCCGCAGCCTGGCACGTCGCCTAATCGGCTCCGTTAATTCTCCGACCCACCCCGGACGCGGGTCTGCGAGCCCATTTTACAGGCAGGCAGGGCGAGGCCGGGAGGCCTGGCGGAGCGCCGGGCGGCGCGCAAGGAGTTAAGCGGCGGCAGTGCTGTGGCTCCGCGCGAGGAGCGCGCCCGGTCGAGGCGCGCTGCTGGCGGCGGCGGCGGCGGCGGCGGCGGCGCGGGGAGCTCGGGCCGGAGACGGGAAGTCCGGGCGGCGAGCGCGGGAGGCGAGGCGGCCGGAGCCCCGCGCCCAGCCGCCGCCCGCGCCCCGCGCGCCCCGGCGCTCGCCATCCCCGGGCCCGGTGCCCGCGCGGGGCCTCGTCGCGGCGCGGGGCGCCCGCAGTGCCGCCCGCCCGCTCGCTCGCCCGCCCGGGCGCC
Source organism: Hyaena hyaena (assembly GCF_003009895.1). Lineage (NCBI taxonomy): Eukaryota > Metazoa > Chordata > Mammalia > Carnivora > Hyaenidae > Hyaena > Hyaena hyaena. The sequence continues at coordinate 13,539,902 of NW_024080632.1, forward strand.
GGAGGCTCGCGGGAGCCCGGCTGCCACTTCGCGCGCCGCCGCCCGCCTCCCCGGCTCGCCGGCTGGCGTCGCCACCGCCTCCTCGGGCCCCGGCCGCCGCTGTCGCCGCTGCTGCAATCCAGGACGCACGCTCTGCCACTTTCCCGCTGGCGGCGCGGCGCGCGGGGTGCCCCTCGCGCCGGCCGCGGAGAGCGAGCCCCGCGGGCCCCGGGCGGAGCGGGCGCGGCGGCGCAAGAGGAAATCCGGACTCGGCTTTCCTTGATGCCACTGCAGCAACCGGCAGCTGGGAAGGCGCCCCCGGAGCGGGACGCGCGAGTGGGCGAGGGAGAGACCCCGGCGCCCGCTGGGCTCCGCTGGCAGAGTTTGCAAGCGGCCGAGACCCCAGGTAAGGGCGGGGGCGCCCGGACCGGGTAGGAGGGCTCCAGCCGGGAGCGGGGCGCCGAGCTGCTGCGACCCGATTCCTGCCCCCAAAACGGGCTTCCGGGTCCGGCCGCGTCCCCGCAGGCTGGGGGCTTGGCGCCCGGACTCAGGTGTGTGAGGCAAGCCGAGTGGTGACAACCCAGCACGGGTAAATGACAAACTTTCTCTCCTCTGGCAGAGGGTGGGACGTTCCAGCTCATCCGGGCGTCCTTCCTGCGGGCACCCCGCTGGGTCCCCGAAGGCAGGCACTGGAGGCTTCTCAGGCTGAGCTGGGCCAGGGGGAAGGTCGTGGGCCCCTTTAATTTAATTCACGGATTACCCCTTTCTCGGCCAGTTGGGAGTTCCGAGGGGGAGGGAACTGGTCATATTTCCAGTCTGGCTTTACGAGGTGCTTGCTGCGGTGGTACCTGTGCGTGCGGTTTGCTGGCACCCGGAGCCAGCGTCCAGGGCTGCCCAGGGGATGGGCTTTTTGTGAGGGCTTTGCAGGCTTGCTTGGGTCCATTCCTGCCCTGTGCTTGTCTGGAGGTGGGGAGAGACCTGGGGACAGGGCAGCCCACGCAGTCAGAAACCCACGGCCCCCAGTGTCATCACAGGAAGGAACTCATCTCCTTGGCAGACACATGAGGAGAGGTTGGGGATCACCTTCCATTAACTGCAGCTCCTTAGCTGAGCGAAAGATTTGCGGGGAGTTACCTGGGCCGCGCAGTGAGACCATTCAGAGCCTGGGGAGGGACACACTTCGTGTGGAAAGGGGGCTGGGAGGGTCAGCTGGGTAGAGGCTCCTGACTCCCTCATCTGTGGCTCTGAGAAAGCAGGCAGCACCCCCCCCCCCCATCTAGATCCCCTGAGGCTCTGCCCAGCAAAGCACGTAGCTCATGAGTTTGGCCAGATTCTTCCTTCTAGTGAAAAGCATGGTCCCAAGAGGCCACCTGGTCTCGGAGGATCATCTTGGAGCCACCCCTGTGGTCACAGCCTTCTAGATGCATCCAGCATCGTGTAGCTGGGGTTACAGCCTAGGGCTCGGGTCATCTCGATGGACTGGTTGGTCGGTAAGGCGGGTAGCAGAAGTGCTTCTGACCGTGTCTTGAAGGTTAGAAATAGTTTGCTCGTCCTGCATCTGCTTCTGGGGAACAGCATTGCTGTGTGATTCCGGGGCCCTTCTTGAGGTATGAGGTAGGGGTTCTGATTTGGGACCCCGCTGGGAGCTGGGCCACGGAGACTTGAGCTCAGAGGCTGGTGCTTACTGTCCCGGGGAAGCCTCATCCGTGGGTCAGAAGACGGAGCTGCAAGACTGCAGGAGGTTTGCTGTGTGACTTTGGGCAAATTGCTAGACGTCCCTGGGCTCTGGTTGCCACCTCTGCAAAATGAAGAGATTTTATGTGTCCTCAGAGGTCCTAGTTCAGACGCTCTTCAGCCCTGAGCGGTCGTCACGGATGAGATTTTCAAAATCGTGTCATGTAAAGTTCAGTGTTTAAGAGGCCCAGGACCTCTATGCATTGGAGTCTGTCCAGTCGCTTCACCCTCCAAATCTGGGGTGCCTCTGTAAGGCAGGGGGTTCACTGCTCCTGCTGGGAACAGTGTTGGTGGGGGGCTGAGATGGTGCGTGGAAAGTGCTTACTGTGGAGTCTGGTGAAGACTAGGGATCCGTGGACACAGGCAGGCAGCAGCAGGGCTGTCTGGTTTTGGGTCTTGTGTGTGTGTGAGCAAAGGGGTGCTGTCCCCCGCCAGGCTGTCCCCCATCCCACCTGAGCACCAGGTGATGGCGCCTGGGGGGCAGGGCCCTTGTTCTCTCCAATCAGCTAACACCTGCAATCCCCACCTCCTTGCTGCCTCCTCATCAAAGCTCTGCTGGGCCAGCAGCTCCTGGAGAGGAGCTCAGGGAGGTCTGGGAGGGATGAGCACCCAGCTGCTGCGTCGCCATGACAACAGAAGGTGGAGGTAAGCTGTCTCAGTGGCTTCAACTTTGCGGCTGTGTGTAGGGACCCATTCAGTATGTCTGGATGTCAGGCACCCTGTCTGCTGAGGCTTTTGGAGCCGGCAAAGCTGCTGTTCCCTACAGGATCAGCTGCGCCGGGGGAAAGTGCTGTGTGTGTGTGTGTGTGTGTGTGTGTGTGTGTGTGTCTGGGGTAAGGGAGAAGGGTTTCTGAGATTGTGGGGAAAGGCAGTAGACTGGTCAGTCTTCTTTCTTTCTGAGTGGTTCCGAGGCTTGGGACACCTGTGTCCTTCCCCGAACGAGGGCTCCCCTGGGTCCGTGCTGAGCCCGTGGGTGCAGAAGGCAGACCTCATCTGGGCCGACTTGGAGAGAGTTCATGGGCATGCGGCAGGGACTGAGACAGTAGCCGTTCTGCGGGGTGTTCGCTCAGTCTGTGGGCTTGACTTTCAGGACTCTGAGAAAATGAGCGGTTTGCTTTCTTGGTGGAGTAGGACGTGGGTGTGTGTGTAGATGCATGTGTGAGCACGTGTGTAAATGCATTCTCATGCAGGCTTGTGCACATGTGCTCCTATGAGGCTGACTTCCGCTGAGACCTTACATGTGTGTGCACACACATGTCAGTCTGGGTGCGTACTCATGAGATGGCTGATCCTTATGTATGTGTGCACATACATGTCAGTCTGGGTGTGTACTTGTGAGATTGCTTATCCTTATGTGTGTGTGCACATACATGTCAGTCTGGGTGTGTACTTGTGAGATGGCTTGTCCATGGATTTATGAGTGTGTGTATGTGCACGTGTCTGCAAGGGACTGTGTGCCTGTGTGAGTCAGAGCAGGTGTGGGAGTGTGTACACGCTTGGGAGTGCGCAGCAGCGGGTGTGTGTGAATTGAACACGTGTCTGTGATCCAGCAGGTGCCCCGCTGCTCGGTGTCACACACGCACCTGATGGGTCCGGGTGGCGATGCTTGGGTAGGAGAGGCCGGGCGGGCTGCCTGGGTGCGTCATGCTTTTGCAGCTGTACGTGCTGCCTGCGCCTGCCCGTGTGAGTGTTTGTGAGCGCCTGCATGCGTGTGCAAAGATGTGAGTGTGAACTTGTGGCACGTCCTTAGAGCCTGCATGTTCTTCAGCATTGTGTCTCTGTGTGCACGTGCGTATACAGCATCACACACTTGCTTGTCTCTTGTACATGTGTGGACCTGTTGGGATGTAACCTCTGTGAGTGTGTCTGCGTCCGTGTGTGTTTCTGTGGGTGTGTACCTGCGTGTATGGCAGGGTGAACTTTCTGTGCCTTCCTGTGTGGATATGCATGTGTCTGAGTGTGTGTGCCTGTGTGTGGCATTGCACACTTGATTGTATCTCCACGTGTTACATGTGTGTTTCTGAGTGTCAGTATCTGTTGTGTTGGCTGCAGAGTCCATTTGAGTGTGTCTCCATGTGCAGGTGTTTCTGAACACGTGTTTGCGGGGATTGCAGTGTAACTTTTGCACACATCTCCTGTGGAGGAGTGAGGTTCTGAGTGTGTGTGCCTGGGATGTGTTTGCCCATCTGTGGGGGTGGTAGGATTTATGTGCGTGTAGTGTGTGTGTGTGTATGTGTGTGTGTGTGTGTTCTGACCGTGTGCATGTCTGCGGGTGTGTCTGAGTGTCCACAGGGGTGTAAAGTCCTGGGGGGGCAGGTAGAAGCACTACCAAGAGCTTCTCAGCAGAAAACCGCTCTGAACCTTTAAAACTACTCTTTGGGATGCTTGGGTGGCTCAGTCGGTTGAGCGTCTGACTTCAGCTCAGGTCATGGTCTTATGGTCTGTGGGTTCTCGCCCCATGTCGGGTTCTCTGCTCTCAGCGCCTGTCCCTCCCCCACTTGGGCTCTTGCTCTTCAAAATAAATGAAACATTAAGAAAGGATAAATCCTTTCTTCACTCTGCCCCCCAGGTCGGGACTGTGCTTGTGCTATGCACCCCAAGTGTTCATTCAGTGACCTGTGCCAGCTCCGAGCAGGTTGTTGTGACGTTGCCTGTGCATGTGCATATTTTCAAGTGCCTTTGCTCTGACATCCCTGGACCCCCTTGATTCCCTTGGCACCCACCCCGTGCCTCGAGTCTCTCTTGCCCAAAGCTTGTGCTTAGGACAGTTGCTGAAAAACTCACAGATGTTAAGAGCGCAGGTATAATTTTAGGCAGAAGGTCTGAAAATAGGCAGCCTAGGATACACTGAACATCTCAACAGCAGTGCTTCTAATTAGGAGCAACTTGTTTTCCTTAAATAAACAAATCAAGTGAGGAAAGAAATTGCCCGAGATTAATGGCTTCCCGGAACAGGTCCAGATGTTGAAAGGATGGGAATGGGGTCCCCAAGGATTGCAAGTGTATAGTGCTCGGGGTCTCTTCCGGGTTTTGACCACATGCTGATAGCAAGAGCAGGAGAGGAAGCCGGTGCGGAGGGCAGGGCTGGTGTGGGGCCCCCTTTCTGAGCTTCAGCTGGTGTTTGGTTATTGGGGTAGGAGTCACTGGCCCCCATTGCTCTTCCCTGTACCCCCGCCCTTAGCTGTGAGACTCTGCCATTTTTCCCACTCCAGGGTCTCCTTCACTTTGGGTTTGGCCATGTGACTGACTTTGGTCATTAGTGAGAGGTGGACGTGACCATGGGTCCATTCCAAGCTTAGGTCTCAGGGGGCCTTGTGCGTTTCTGCCGCAGCTAAGGGAAGAACCCCCCGCCCCCTTTCCTGGGCAGCTGCTACCCCTCAGCCTGGCCCCAGAACGAACACACGTCCAACCACCCTGTGCCCAAACCTCAGTAAAAAGCCTAGTTCAGCCAGCCTCCTTCCTGCTGGCCACAAGCAGGTTAGCGAGGTAAACGCTCCTTATTGTGTGTTCCTGGGGTTATACGGTTGTTTGTTACGCACTGTTACTGTTTCTAGCTGACTGATGCAGTTAGTAGCAGTCTGTATTTCCTCCTGTTTCGCTGCATCATGAATACCTGTGCTTCTGACCATGGATATCCCCCTTCCTACCTGGCTTTCTGCTCATCCCAACATCAGCAGTGATAATGATGATAACGTATAATGTTTTGGGGAGTGTTGACCTCACACCATGCCTGTATGTCCTCAGAGGTGGTTTTCTGTTATTGTCTTCTGCTCTAATCTACAACAGGTTGCCCATCTCACAGCCCAGAAGAGGCATACCTGGAATTTGCACCCAGATTCCCTGATATCAGAGACCATGTTTTTTGTTTTTTTTAATCTTTTTCATGTTTGTTTATTTATTTTGAGAGGGAGAGAGAGCACAAGCAGGGGAGGGGAAGAGACAGAGGGGGAGAGAGAATCCCAGGGAGGTTCCATGCTTTCAGTGCAGGACCTGATACCAGGCTCAATCTTGCGAACCATGAGATCATGACCTGAGCTGAAATCAAGAGCCGATGTCTAACCGACCAAGCCACACAGGCACCCCAGAGACCATGTTTTTAAAAAACTATGATGTCATATTGCCTCCCCAATGCCAGCAGACGTTTTTGACCCAACTGACGGCATAGCATACACTTGGCCTTTTCCCTTGAACTCACCTGGAGGTTGTATAGGCAGGAATGAATCATGAACCATCGAAGTGGGAAGGGTCAAGGGATGATTTGTTTGTTCATTCATTCAGATGTTAATTCATTCACGTATTCATTCATTCACAAATTCATTCATTTAGCATCCATGATTGCTGATGATCAGCATTTGCTCAGAATCTTATAACTGTTATACTCTGTGCTGGGCACTGAAGATTCAGAGGTGAGAGACCCCAGTTCTGTCCCAGGAGCTTACAATGTGGAGAGGAAGAAGGAGGTACAAGAGACTAGGATCCAGCTTCATCTTGACCTCTTCCTGGGGTGAGTTTCAGCCCTTCCATCCTGGGCTGTTGGAAGACCAAAGGAAGTCATGCTGATCAAGCTCTTCACACAGTGCCTGGCACAGGGGAAGCCCCAATAAACAGCAGTTCTTTCTCATATTCTTTCACTTCCTCTTCTTTCTTATGGAGGAGACAGTTGAATGTCACAGCCAGAGCAGTGGCGAGATGGGAGAAGCCAGCGGTCATGGGTAATAACTGTCTTTGAAACTGTGAGGTTTTTCAGGATGTGGGATTTAGTGCTAAAACCAGGAGAGTCCCATGCAAACCAGGAAACACTACTTACCTTAGTCCTAGAGGAGGTGTTGGACCCCACTTGGAATGATTCAGAACAGAGCGTGGGAATCACAGGCCAGATCCAGTCCACTGACTGCCTTTATAAATAAAGTTTTATTGGGACACAGACGAGCCGTTCATTTATATATTGTCTATAACTGCTTTCCACCTATAACTGCAGAGTTGAGTAGTTGTGACAGAGTCCATATGGCCCTGCACAGCCTAATATGTTTACTATCAGATCCTTACAGGAAAAAAAAATGCCGACCTCCGTGCTGAAAAGCCCAGCCAGCGTCCTGGGTGTCGGCCGGGAGCAGGGAGATAGGAAGTCAGTGCACTTGGCTCAATCGCTGTGGATGGGGTGGTACGTGGGGCCTGCCTCCAGGGGCTCAGGAAGAGGGTAGCTACTCCAGAGGTTTATGAGCTGGGAGAATTCTTAGATGGGGAGACGTAGACCCAGAGAAGGGAAGAGACCAGGGCCAGCCAGCCAGTGGGAAGCAGGTGACTATGGTCTTCATACCTGGAAATCGGGAGGATAGCTGTGTGGTGTTCACAGCTCCAGCAAATGCATCCTGGAGTCCTAGGTGGCAGGAGGGCCTGACCCAGCGTACCTCTCACGTCTAGGCATTCAAGTTTCTAGCTCAGCTCTCAGATGTGTTGTTAGGGTTTGCTGATTCCTTTAAATTCTGTGTTGTCCCATGAGTGTGGGTGAAGAGAAGAGCCTGTGGATGGGAAGTGAAGGATCTGGGTCCCCACTCTGCCACCCATTGACTTTGTGGCCTTGAGCAAGTCTCTTCCCCTCCTGGGGCCTCAGTTTTTCCATCCGTAGAATGGGAGAAGAATGAAACGTAATTGCTAAAGACTTGACCAGTAAGGCCTTTTATGGTCCCATTTTCTTTCTCCTAAGCGGAGTAGCCCCAGAGTCTTAAAATACTGGCCTCCGCTCCAAGCCTGTTGTTTAGGACCCTGTTTTGTGGACCCTCCCGAGGATGAGGATGAGGATGGAGATGCTTCTGGGAATTGTCCTCAGGGCTGCTGTTTGTGGGGTGTGTCAGAGCTTCACTTCTGCTCTCACGAGTCCTTGTGACAGTCCTGTGAGTTAGAGGACTCCTGTCTCTACTCTTCAGGTGAGGACACAGAGGCTCAGAGAAGTTCATTCACTTGGCAGGTCACACAGCCAGGAAGTGGCAGAGTTGGGGTTTGAGCCTAGGTGCGTCTGACCCCAGAGCCTGTGTGCCCAGCCTCTTCTGTGTCCCCTCTCTGCTGGGTGGCCACTGTCTTTCCCAGGTGGAGGCGGTGAGTTTATTTCAGGAGCCTCTCAAAAGAAGGCTGCTTTCTCTTCCCTCTGATTTATGAACGTGGGAGTGTCATGAACCAGACCAGGCTCCATCCTCACAGACTCGATGCTCGCCAGCGCAGATCAGTGGGCGAGGCTGCAGTCCAGGTGGGCATGAGTGACCATGCACAGCCAGAGAGTCCCCCTTGGGGACACTGAAGGGCAGATGACTCACATGGGCATCAGGTGCTACAGGGCCATGTGCACTGGCAGGTTCACAGTCCCTGGTCCTCCGGAAGCTGGGGCCACACGACATTGGCCATGACAAACCGTGTAGAAGTTTCTTGAGATGGCAGGCCATTCATGTTTCTCCGTCTCTTAGATTGTCCCCAAGGTGAGCTGCATGGTGCCGAGATGGCCCTGATGTCTCACTGCACAGAGTGTCCATTGATGAGCCAATGGCCTGAGTTCTTTGTTGTTTGGACACCCACCCTGTGGGACAAGGAGAAAATCCAGAATCTCTGGAACCATCAGACTCGCGTTCATTCTTGTAAAGCTTTTGAGCATATCGCTGTAATAACCATGGGCTGTATTTCTTGGAAACTCTGCTGTATAAAAAAAATAGAACAAGAAAGTCATTCCGTTTCATTACCACAGCGTCTATATCAGAAAAGAGCCAGCATTTCTCGCTCAGAGCCTGTTTACTCTTACTTTGCACACTCTTCTGATAAGCTCAGTGACCTGATTTACCAGGATGGTAGCCTATCGAGGGAGCAGATTAGACATGTGTGGGTGGTAGAGAACGCACAGTGACCACAACCCTGAGTAACAGCTTGGCAGCCTGAGAACAGGGCACAAATGAAGAGATTATAAACATAAGCATGAAGGAGGACTAGGGTGGCTTGGTCGGTTAAGCGTATGACTTCGGCTCAGGTCATGGTCTCGCAGTTTGTGCGTTCAAGCCCCGCGTCAGGCTTGCTGCTGTCAGCACTGAGTCTGGACCCTGCTTGGGATCCTCTGGCTCCCTCTCTCTGCTTCTCCCCCACTTGGGCACACATGAACTCTCTCTCTCAAAAATAAATATTTTAAAAAAGTAAAAAAGAAGCATGAAAACAAAAGAATCACAGCCCCGGGGAATTTAGTGCTGGGGGTCAAATGACCGCCCCCCCACCTCCGTTTTCTGCTTATCTCAGCATTACAGAAACATACAACCAGTTAAGAAACAATGTAATACACTGTGTCCTATGGGAGAACAGCAAAGATGTTGGCTTCTGTGATGCGGTTAAGGAACAGTGAGCCCCATTGAGTGGGCAGGGTGGAGGGTGAAGAATCATTCATTGTATCAAATATTTCAGTCACTGCGTTAACTGATACATGTTGCTGTATATGATGGATGCCTCAGGTGTCTGAAAACTCACTTAGATGGAACTCTTCATTTCTTGCAGTGTTGAGTGAGTGACACCTTCCGTACCTAGAAGAGTGTCTGGCTCATGGTGGGCGCTCAAGAAATAAACGTTCTTTGAAATCAGGCCAATCTGGGTTTTTCCGATGCCTGTCTCTTCACAGTGGCCAGTGGTCCCATCTCTGGCCTGGATGTTCTCATCTGTAAAAGGGGGAGGGGCAGCTGCAAATGAGCTAAAGCTGCTGCTATAAAACCAGAGCACCCCTGTCTGTTTGGTGTCTGACTTGGGATGTTAGCTTGCATCTCATGTATTTCAGTTGGGAGCCAGCCACCCACGGAGACCAGGCTGGCGACAGCGCTGAGATGTGGGGTTCCGGCTGTCCGGTGGTTTGTGTGCAGAAAGGCCTGCCAGCACAGGGCCCTGGGATGGAGTTGGGTGATGAGTCAGACTCGTAGATGCCACAGCCTCAGAGAACTACAGCAGCATCTTCTACATACATGTCCACTAGCCTGCCTCACTCCGGTCTGATTTTGGAGTAGGGAACCAAAATCTTGGTCTGCACAGTCGAACGGGCTTGAGTTCGATTCTCAGCTCTACCACTTACAACCTGGGTGATCTTTGGCAAGTAGTTTGAGCTCATTGTGCCTCCATTTCCCCATCTTTAAAACGGGAACAATCATGCTAGCCATGATAGGTTGTTACGGGGATTCAGTGAGATCGTGCCCAGTGTAGAGGAAGTACGCAGTGTGATCATCTGAGCCGGAAGACAAGCCATTTTCTTGAATGGGCGTCACTTAGATTCCTTCTAGCATTAAAGTTTCATGGGCCTCTGTTCAGGACCAGTGGGGGAGAGGAGTCTGCCATTTTCTGCACCTTCCTCAAACCAACTGGGGCATCTCCAGGAAGTTTTCTCTTTGCACTTGAGCTTCCTCTTCCATTCAAAAGCATTCTTGGGCATCTATTCATTTCCCCAGTATTTCTCTGTTGGGTGCCTACCTCCTACCAGATCTTCCAGGTTCTGTGCTAGACCCTGGACAGTGACTCCAACGACAAACTATCCAACAACAACAAACCTAGAAAGACACAGTCTAGAGGGGCAGAGCTGGGATTTGAATGCAGGTCCAAACCTAGAGCCCATGCTCTTTCTCAGCATGGTGTCATGCCTAGGGCGCCATGCACGCCCCAAGGCAGACGTGCAAGCAGATTTTGAGACAAGCTGGGAGACTATGGGTTGGGGCTGTGGACGCGGTCAAGGGAAGTCCAGGTGTTGAGAGACTCCGTGACATGCTGATACCAGGCCCTCCCATCCATCAAGATTCACCCATTTCTTTGCTCAACAAGTTTGTATTTGAGCCCTTTCTGGGTGCAAGCCCTGCGAAGACAGGGGAGAGAAAAACAAGACGCAGTCCTGGGTATGATTACAACTCAAAGTAACTGTCAGGAGAGAAGGTTCCTGACATCTGTATGGCACAGGTGAGGGCCTTTTAAAGGAAGGCTGCCTCGAGAAAGAGAAAAATGAGCTGGGATCTGAAGGCTGAGCAGGATTAACCAGGTGAAGGATGGGAAGACCGAGGAAGCAGCGTGTAAAGGTCCTGGGGCAGGAAGGAGAGTGGCATGAACCAAATGCACGGACGCTGTGGCTTTTCAGGTGGTGAGGAGCTGGTACACAGTGAAAGCGGACAGTTCTCAGGGCCTTGGGGGCCGCACATGTGTTTGCTCTTTATCTTTCTAGCGGTGGAAAGCCTTGTAAAGATTTTAAGCACAGAGTGTGAAATGATTCCATTAAACCCCGATCAGAGCAGCAAGAAAAACCCTGCACCCCCATGTGAGGTGGGAGCCCATTGAAATCCGAACAATGAGGATGCTGAGCGGATAGCAGTGATTTCAGGATTTCAGCTTCATCATGCAAAACACACAGCTTTCCGAGGGAGAAGTGAGCTTTGGGAAAAAGAGTCAACAAATTAGTTTTTTTATCTGCTTTAAGTTCCTGAAGTGCCCTGTCTTCCTTCAATTGTCACCTGATGGCCTGTGGGCTATTTTAACTTTTATTAGAGAATATTTTTTTAATTAAAGGAGTTTTTTTCTTTTTGAAAAACAAATCCCAGCTGTGTTTTGAAGCTTTGATTTTTCTCCTTATGGCATCTGAACCATTTTAAATAATAATTCAAGATTTCATCACGCTGCCACCTCCCCTCCTCCCTTCCTGGTCTCCTCAACACGCCACAGTACCACCAGCAGCTCTGAACATACGTCATTCCTAAAGTCCTCAACCCTCTGCTCCGAGGGGCATGGGGACAGCCCTGTAAGAGACTTGTAAGATTTCTGACCTTTGTGCTTTAGCGTTAGGGCATGAATTTGTGCTTAAATTCATGTGTTCCCAGTTCACAGCTGTGTGGCCCTGGGTAATTTACTTCATTCCCCACACACTGCAATTGATTATTCATGTAAAATGGAAATAATGGTAGTGTTTATACTCATCAGGATTCTTTTGGTCATAAGAGACAGAAAGTGTAACTTAAATTTATCATTGCATCCTTATTCTCAGGCATAAAAGGGAATATCTTGGCTCGTGTAATCAGCAGCTTAGCTTCAGGTGTGGCTGGATCCAGGTGCTCAACCATGTTCCAGCTCTCTGTCTCTTTCTCCTTCACATTCTTTTGGACTCTCCTTGTGTGGGCTTCCGACCCAGGCTGGCTCTGGCTGTCTTCTGGGCACAAATGCCCATCAGTAGCTCCATGTTTACATTGTGCCAGCTTCAAGCCCAGTGCTGGAACTGAGCCTTGGGGCCTCCTGGAACCAGTCACCACGGCCAAAGAAACAGACGCTATGTAAGTTGGCCCCAATCTAAGTCACGTGACCCCTGGAGCCTTGTGTGTGTGTGGGGGGTGAAGACTCTTTGTTGCTTCCTGAGCCGCAAAGCCCAACAGTGGGAGAGGGATGGGTCCCCGAAGGCAAATCAGGACCCAGGGAACTGGAGACGGGGATGTGAATGCTGGTCAGGCTAAAATGACCTCTTGGCCGACTGTCTGCTTGTCACCAGCTGCTGTGACGTGGAAATAGGTTCAAGCTTCAGGGTCCTCAGTAAGTGCTGACTCTCGTTAGCACTGCTACGGCGGTGCTTGCTGCCAGCACATTGATTGTAGGGGCCAGCGGGGGCTCTGCAGGTGGTTAGGATGGTGAGAGATTACCCCCCCTAGCCAGGAGGCTCAGCCTGGACACCCCAGGTTGACTGCTGCGAGCCTCGTACCTGTCACTTCCCTTCCACTCTGGTCCCTGAAAGCCATGTCTCATAATGGGCCCCCCTCACGTGTCCCTTGACCAGCTATAAGCTGTGATGGCTCAGGGGAGGTGGGGAGGGTTGCTTATGTGCCCCCCCCCCAGGGATGGGTGGGTCCCTGGGAAAGGAGACAGAGCAGAGGGACCATAGTGAACTAGACAAGCTGCTGCTTCATCACCAGGGGTTCTCGCTTCTAGTCCCAGCTCAGTGTCAGCTGGGAGTGCAGAGCCCTGGGTGGCCCCCTCTCTCCACTGTTTTTTCCAAGAGAATTCCAAGGTTGGTGTTTGCTTATTTATTTAGTTTTTGAGAGAGAGAGAAAAAAGAGCAGTAGAGGGACAGAGAGAAACAGGGAGAGAGAGAATCCCAAGGAGGCTCCACATTGTCAGCGCAGAGCCTGACACGGGGCTTGAACCCATGAACTGTGAGGTCATGACCTGAGCCAAAATCAAGGGTTGGATGCTTAACTGCCTGAGCCCCCCAGCGCCCTGAGAATTCTAAGACTTTATGCAAAATTCACCCCGTTGTAAATGTTGGCCACCAAATTCAGATGTTCTTGTTTTATTTTTTTGTTTTGCTTTTAAAACATAATTTTTGTGTTTATTAGTATATGCAAACAGAGAAGCTTCCCCCCCATCCCTCCTCACACTAAAAAAGCAGCACAGGGGCGCCTGGGGGGCTCAGTCGGTTAAGTGTCCAGCTTCAGCTCAGGTCATGATCTCACAATTTGTGAGTTTGAGCCCCACACTGGGCTCTGTGCTGACAGCTCAGAGCCTGGAGCCTGCTTCAGATCCTGTGTCTCCCTCTGTCTGTGCCTCTCCCCTGCTTGAGCTTTGTCTCTCTCTCAAAAATAAATAAATTTAAAAAATTAAAAAAATGCACAATTAACTGTCCTAGATTTTAAAATGCCATTTGTCAAGTTATTAGAAAAATAAATTTTTAGTCTGAGTATACTGTGGTCCCTTTGTATAGTAGGAAATACTGATTGCAAAACGCAGGGCAGACTGAGCAAGCATCTGTGGGTATATTTGGACCAGCGTGGTAAAGTCAGGCGTCCCCACCTAAGGGGACACAGAGCCTGTCCTGCCTGAACCCTAGAGAGCTTGTGTTGTGGATGACTCAGAAGACACACCGGGTCAGTGTTCTAGAATCCTGGGTCCTGCGTTTAGTGTCCTCCCGGATGGTCCCGGGGGAACCTTTATACCGTGAGCTGCACCATTTGTAACAGGCTCAGTGGCTGGAATTCTGTGGGAACAGCCGCTTAGAAGCAATTCATTTTGCTGCCTGAGATTATTAATGTTTCCTCTGATTTCCTGCTTCACACTATTGATTTCCTGGTATAAACCTTTCCCTGCAGAGGCTGAAAAGGTGATTCAACTGCCATCCCTCCAGGTAACGGGGGATTCAATCCTGGCTCCCGCTCTCTGCTGTGTGACTGAGGGCAGGTCACTTTACCTCTCTGAGTGTCCGTGTTCTCTCTGGTAACAGAGGGATCCTCGTAGCTCCTGTCTCCTAAGGAGGTGTTGGGCGCATAGTAGGTCCTCTGCAAAGCTTAGCTTCTCCTGGGAGGTGGTTCTGCCCCTTCTACATACTGAGCACCCACTCTCTGCTGGGCCCTTTCCCAGCACAGACCCCCTTTTCTGCTCACAGCCGCCCTGAGGCTAGCGGCTTTACCATCACTGTCATCTTGTGTGCGGGTGTGGAAACAGGCTCTGAGCGGTGAGAAGATTTGCCAAGGTTACACAGTGAGGACATGGCAGGGCTGAATTTGAACTCCAGCCTGTGTGCATCCAGAGGTCCTGTCTCTTCTGAGAGGGGCCTACCTTAGTGAATCCATTGTATATATACTAAACTGTGGGTGTCAAGGACCCCTTAGGTGTGGAGTCTAGACCCAGCTCTGCTACTAACATGCTGTGTCACCTCGGGAAAATTTCTTAACCTCTCTGGCTCTTTTTTCTCTAGCTCCTGAATCTCGTCTTCCCTTCCACCTCAGGGCCTTTGCACATGCTGTGTCAGGTGGCCAGCATGCTTCCCTCTCCATGTCTACCCTTCTTCACCTGGTTAATTGCAATTTCTCCTTTGGGTCTTGGCTGGAGCATTACTTCCGAGAATTCCTACGAGGCTCCCTTAGACCAGGTCAGATCTCCCCTGCCATAAGCTCTCCAAACTCTGGATCCTTCTGTCAGGGTCTGTGATTACAGCACTGAATGACAATTTAACTACCCTGTGTTGCCTCTCCAGACTGTCTGCTCTGGGTGAGGGTCAGAAAACCACTGAGCTCCTTTCCTGAGCTCACGCTCCAAGCCAGCCACTCGGTGCAGCAAAAGGTTGTGGTTATTTGCTGAAATTTAAAAGGAAGGTGGAAGGCACCTGGGCAGCTCTGTCAGTTAAGCGTCCAACTCTTGGTTTCGGCTCAGGTCATGATCTCGCAGTTTGTGAGTTCAAGCCCCATATCAGGCTCCCTGCTGACAGTGCAGAGCCTGCTTGGGATTCTCTCTCTCTCCCTCTCTCTGCCCCTCCTCTACTCGTGCGCTGTCTCTCAAAATAAATAAATAAAGCTTAAAAATAAAGGAGGGTTGAGGACCCTAATGCATTGTTGGCGAGAGCATGAATTAGCATGGTCACTTTGCACAACGACTTGGCAGTATTTGCTGAAGTGGCGTGAGACTGCCTCTAATCTTCTTTTCCACTTTGAGATAATAGACTCAACAAAAATCACGGTCTGTGTAGATATTCTCTGCTTCATGGCGAATCTATCACTATAGGTATATAACAACACGTGTATATTTTTATAATATGATAATAGTGAAAAAACCCAAAAGCTAGCCAAATGCCCTTTTGTGGTAGAAGAGACAAGTCAGAGGAAGTTCTGTCGCACCATGGACTAACACAAGGCAGCGAAAAGGAATACAGTGCAGCTACCTGCCACCAAAGGGTGGATCATGGAATAATGCCAGGTGAACAAGGATTTCACCGATGATCCTATAGTACAAAATTCTCGTTATAACAAGCTTGAAATGGAAGCTGAACTTCAGTTTCTTTGGGATGCCTGCACACCGAACTTAAACCATTATATGGAAACCAAGGAAGAGACACCTGGGTGGCTCAGTCAGTTAGGCATCTGACTTCGGCTCAGGTCATGATCTCACGGTTCATGGGTTTGAGCCCCGCGTCGGGCTCTGTGCTGACAGCCAGCTCAGAGCCTGGAGCCTGTTTTGGATTCTGTGTCTCCCTCTCTCTCTGACCCTCCCCTGCTCACACTGCCTCTCTCTCTCTCTCAGAAATAAATAGAACATTTAAAAACATTAAAAAAAAAAAAAGAAACCAAGGAAGACATGGCCATGGTAGTCGGGATGGTGGTTACCTTGGATGGGGAAGGGGCTCAGAAGGGGCTTCTGTGGTGCGGGTGACACTCTGTTTCTTGTCCCGAAAGACGTGTGTGCGTTCATTATGGCATAATTCACCGAATTGTCCATATTTGTTTTGTGTTTTCTGCTGTTACGTGGGTCACGGGTCCCACGAAAATGTCCCTGTGTCCTCCTCCCTGGTCATTACCTCTGGGGGCGTCCCTGCCTGAAACTTACGACATGGGCCTGATGCACAGAGAACGTTCTCCACCACCCTGTTCTAAGCCCAGTCATTGTCTCCGTCTAGCACAACACGTCGCTTCTGGCGTGGAGCATGCCCCTGTGTGTCCGGCAAGCCTCGAGGGTGCCACATTCACAGGTGCAGAAAGCACCCAGACGGTTTTCGCTTTCACACAGGAGCCACCTGGCTGGAGGACCTGTCTAGCCCCTTTTTTCAGAATGTGATAAGGTTGGAGAGCCGATCGCCCCAGAAAAAGTAAAAAGAAGAAAATATGGAAGAAAGAGACAAAACCTGAGAAGTGTTTTTGAGTTTCTAGCTTTGTAGGCTACCAGCAGACGGGCAGATAGGCTGTCCTGGATGGGGTCAGATAACAGGGCGGGGACGGGAAATGAATAAGGACATGGGGCCCTGAGGTGGGGCAGTGAGTGCTGCCCAGGGTGGGCTGGCCTCTGGGTCCAGAAGAATCAGGTCTTTGGACTTGCTGTCCTGGCTGTCTGCCCACGGCATTGACCCCCCTTTCTGTGCCGACGGGAGGGTGGGCCTGGATCCCGATCTTGAATCTGGGCCCTGGCTGGAAGGCAGAAACGCTGTGACTGGTACAGGACCTTGGAGCTTGGAGCAGAATGGAGTGGGGTTGAGGTCCTCCAGGGGCTTCCAGAAGTCTGGCTCATGGTTTTGGGTTATTAACTCCTTGATGACGAGCCTCATCCATCCATTTAGGAAACATATGCACATCTCCTGCTCACCGTTCTGTCAGCAAACGTGAATTACATTTACCTTGGACTGGACTCTGCAAAGCATCAGGCATACACTTGGGGCGATCTATTGGGTTTGGTTTGTCTGGGATTTTCTGTTTTGATTTTTTTTTTTTTTTTTTGAGAAAGAGAGAGAGGGCATGAGAAAGAGGAAGAGGAGAGAGAGAGAGAGAGAGAGAGAAAAAAGAGCGGGGCTCACCCAAAGCGGGGCTTGTGCTCACCTGAAGTGGGGCTTGAGCTCACCTGATGCAGGACTTGAACTCACAAACCGTGAGATCATGACCTGAGCCAAAGTTGGATGCTCAATCGACTGTGTCACCCAGGTGCCCCTGGGATTTTCTGTTTTAGCACTAAGTCTGAGCATCCTGGAGACTCTCAGTCCCAGGTACACCTGGATGGTTGGCCCATGGTGAACTAAGTGCTTCTGATGCCCACTTTGACAGAGCTCACAGCCTGGGGGAGGAGGCAGGTGATTACAAACCAGGAAATCAGCACTTCAGTGGAGGAAGCACAGGGTGGTGTGAAAGCCCAGAGGAGACCTCTCACCCAGCCAAGGGTGTCCAGGAAGACTTCCTGGAGGAGGTGGCATCTAAACTGAGGCCTTCAGGAGGAACAGGGTCAGGCAGGAGTGAAGAGTTGGAGGGGGGAAGGGAGGTGGAGCTCCTGACGGGTGAGAGAGGAGGAGATTGGCAGGGGGTGGGGGGAGAGGGCAGTTAAGAATGGATATAAAGAGACCACTTGGTAGGACCACTTAATTATCCTTCCAGATGCTCAGGCTCAAAGCTTCATCTCTGACTCCTTGCTTCCTCTTCTGCTCCCCAAGGGATCTTCAGTAAATCTGACCGTTCTCACCTCCTCCATGGCCATCCTGGCCTCCTGGCCCAGCTCTGCTCTTCCTCCACGGCCCTTCCTATCTTCCAGTCTGCCCTTTGGTTGACTGACTTACTTAGTTTACTCTCTGCTGCTTTCCCAGAGAACAGCGTTTCTCTCAGCCTAGAGGCTATTGGTGTTTTGGACCGGATAAATCTTTGTTGAATGGACGTCCCGTGCATTGTTGGATGTTGAGCAGTATCCCTGGCCTCTACCTGCTGGGTGCCAGTAACACCCCCTCCCCAGGTACTGACAGCTGCAGACACATCTCCAGATGTGGGCAGGTGTCCCCGGGAGGGGAAGGGGGCAGAATCGCCCCCAGTTAAGAACTGTTGCACCAGGGGCGCCTGGAGAGGCTGAGTCGGTTAAGCGACTGACTTCAGCTCAGGTCATGATCTCGCGATCCATGGGTTCGAGCCCCACGTCGGGCTCTGTGCTGACAGCTCAGAGCCTCGAGCCTGCTTCGGATTCTGTGTCTCCCTCTCTCTCTGCCCACACACACACTCTCTCTCAAAAATAAATAAAACATTTTAAAAAATATATTAAAAAAAAACCCATTACACTGGAGTGTTGGTTTTACGTCCAGGTCCTTCACTGTGGTCTCCCCCCAGGGCCCGGAATGCGAAGCCTGGCTCAGTGATGCCCGCCGAACACGAGCTGGCTGAGTGGTAGCAGCCCGGGCCTGTAGGGAAGGGAAGGGCTTGGGCAAGAGTTAAGCGGTAGACTTGATCGATAAGTAGAGCTGCACTTATGTTTGTCACGGTGATAATCCAGGTCCTCCTCCTCGTAATCCTCTTCGGGCTGACACTTCTTTCATCGTATGACAGAGGAGGGTCAGACAGGTTAAGTGACATGAGGAGAAGTCTCACAGGAAGGGGTGGTGGAACCAGGCTAGAACCTGGGTCTTTAGGAACCAAATGCAGAGTCTTTTTCGAGCGTCAGACGCCCTCCTGTAGTAACAACTGCCATTTTTGGAGCACTTGCTACCTGCCAGCCACCGTGCCTTGGATGGATCGCCTGATTTAAAAACATTTTTTAAAGTTCATTTATTTATTTCAAGAGAGAGACAGTGCAAGAGGGGGAGGGGCAGCGAGAGAGGAAGAGAGGATCCCAAGTAGGCTCTGTACTGCAGCACAGACCCCGACACGGGGCTCAGACTCTCAAAACCACGAGACCCTTCCCTGAGCCAACACCGAGAGTCAGACACTTAACTGACTGAGCCACGCCGGCGCCCGCCCGGGATGGACTTACACTGAAGCCTCTGATGACATGATGAGATTACTGTCCTAATCCTGTTTTTATCAGTGGGGACTCTGAGGGTCAGAGAGGTGGAGTGAGTTGCCCAGAGTCAAGCACAGCCAGGGATGGCTGTCTGACTCTGGAGTCTGAGGCTGACTTCTAAGCAAGTACAGCTCCTCCCCAGCCCCCTCCAGATACTGGCATCACCCCAAAGAGTCTTACCTTTCCCTTTTGTCTGCTGAGGGCAAGTAATCAAAGAATTCCCACTGACACATTAATTATCAAGGCTGCGGTTCCAAGAGTCCTGCCTGTAAAATTCACAAGGCCCCCTGGCCACCTGAAACCTCTCCCTCCTTAACCTTGATCTCAGCCAAGCCGGTGGCAGGGGCGGGGACTGGGCTGAATGGGGCGGGGAGGGGGGGTTACAGCAGACCTGCCTGGGAGGTAAAGTCAGCAACCCTCCCGAGCAAATGGAGGGGCTTTTATTCTTTTCAGCCAAAGATCATAGGACTCCGTGTTGGCTTGATTCAGCGCTGCGATAGAAGGGGGCCCCCACGTTTTCTCTTCTCCTCCCGCCTTCTCTGCAGAAGCTTTCCCAGTGCGCCTGGAGTGTAAGCATTTAATAGACACCAGCATTGCCTAAGGTTTCCCACCCAGCCCCTAAGTTGTGTTCACGGCCCACTTTACAGATATGGAAGCTGAGACCCAGCCTTTGCGAGAGACAGATGGGTTCTCTCTCTCTCTCTCTCTCTCTCTCTCTCTTTTTTTAATGTTTGTTTATTTATTTATTTTGAGAGAGAGCTCGTGCGCAAGCAAGGGGCAGAGAGAGAGAATCCTAAGCAGGCTTTGTACCCAGCACAGAGCCCGACACAGGGCTTGATCCCACGAACTATGACATTATGACCTGAGCCGCAATCAAGAGTCACTTAGCTGACTGAGCCACCCAGGTGCCCCTGGAAGCCAAAGCCTCCTGAGTACCTCTTTGTACAACTGCAGGCAGACCGTGTTTCCTTAATAGGGCCTCCCCGTTAGGCTCTATGCTCCCTATATGGAAATTTAGTGAGCAAGTACTTATTAGTCACCTATATGTGCCAGGCACTGTCCTCAGCACTTTACGTGGGTGGTAACTGTGGCCGAGTGTGGCCAGGCTGGGCACGCACTCTGGGCAGACCTCCGCGAGCTCTGGAAGAAAAGCTCCTTTGTTGGAGCCATGAACCAGCCTCCCAGTGTAGCCGCTGGAAGGTTTGCAGTGTGGCCCCCGGTCCCTGCCTGTCAAGCCCTCCTTTGACCTGAATTCAAGGGTCAACTGTACACATAACATAAAGTTTGCCATCTGAACCATTTAAAAAAAATTTTAATGTTTATTTTTGAGAGAGAGAGAGAGAGACGACAGAGTGTAAGCAGGGGAGGGTCAGAGAGAGGGAGACGCAGAATCCGAAGCAGGCTCCAGGCTCTGAACTAGCTGTCAGCATAGAGCCTGATGCGGGGCTCGAACCCACAAACCGTGAGATCATGACCTGAGCCGGTCAGACACTTAACCAACTGAGCCACCCAGGTGCCCCGAACCATTTTTAACCATACAGTTCAGTGATACTAAAACAGTTGACCTTGAACGATTCTGGGGTTAGGGGTACTGACACCCCCCCTTGCAATTGAAAATCTGCATATAACTTGACTCCCTCACAACTTAATTACGCATAGCCTACTGTTGACTAGAAGTCTTATTGATAACAGAAACCGTTGATTTATACATATTTTGCATGTTATATGTATTATATACTATAATCTTAAAATAAGCTACAGAAATGGTTATTAAGGAAATCATCGGGAAGAGAAAATACATTTACATACTGTACCATGTGTATTGAAAAAAATCTGCGTGTAAATGGACCCATGTGGCCCAAATCGTGTTGTTCGCAGGGGTCGCCTGTACGTAAGGTTGGGCTTCTGTCCCCACCATCCTTCTCCAGAACCATTTTCTTGTTCACAGGGGATGAGCTGCGATCATCTAACCTACCCTCTCAGTTGCCCAGGTCCACAGCCAGACAGAATCACATTCACGGCTTGGCACCCAGGCCTCACTGTGCCTGGTGCCCCCTTCCGCCTGGCTGTCTCTCCAGGCACCTCCCAGAATGCCTTGCACGTAAGGGCCCGCCACACACATACTGAGTGACTGCACGCCCGCCAGGGACTCCACCGAGGCGCTCCCTGGGACGAATCCAGTTCCCTTTCTAATCTCGGGGAGTTTGGGAGATGAAAACGTACTCCGTAGGTTAATGGCCAATTAATTGCTCTCTTTGGCCAGATAACACCTCTCATCGTTTCTTCCCCCCGCCCCCCCCCCGCCCAGAAATTGGATTCGCCTCCGCTGGGGTCTGACCAGCTTGTTCTGGTAATTGCCTTCCCTCTGCCCCCACGCCCTCCCCCTGCCCACACTGGAGCCAGACTGGGGTCGCTGCTTGGTGATGAGAGGGCTGCTGATCCCCTTTCGCGGGCGGCACTGCCCTCCTGGACCCGCCTCAAGGCATCTGGGTGCTTCGGTCTCCCTCACAATGAGGGCATTTAGCCGAACTCTCTTCCCTGGGGACCCTCAGAGGCAGAAACCGGGGAATAGCGGTGGGAGAAGGAGAGGAAACAAAACCCAGCAGAACTGCCCATTCCGAAGGCCATGCCAGCATCAGATTTCAGGGATTTTTTTTAGGGGGTGCCTCTGCGTGGCTGGTTTTCCCCACGGGCGGGCTGATCGGCGATGGTGCCCAAGGAAGGGCAGAGTCAGAGGCCCCATTCAGACAGGCCACGGCAAGGGTCCAGGCTGAGCGCGGCAGCATGGGGGCCAGGAGAACAAGGGCCCTGTGTTTCTGGGCGCAGGGCTGGGCAGCACAGGCTCCCTGGCTCCAGGCCGGCGCTGCACATAATCAGAAACCCATGATGTGGCTGGAGAGCTCCCGGGCGGGGCGGCAGCTGTGTGATGTAGCCGTGAGCTGGGTCGGCACAGTGGGGTGAGAGCTGGCTGGGGGGTGAGCATTGCCGCCTGTCGGTGGCCAGCCTGCTCGGGATAAAGATGCCTTCAAGAATGAGCCGGGTCCCTCCCAGGGCCCTGAGGGGAGGGCTTGGGTTTTCTTCCCCCACCCCCTCCCGGAGAGGGAGACAAGGAGAAGTCCAGGGAAGGGGTTGCAGACTCTCATGCACTTGTGGGCCAGGCAGGTTTGTTACAGATCTGGCGGGGTTTGAGGTTCGGAGCCCATGCCACATCCGACGGCTCCGTTTACCACAGCTGGCCGGCGAGCTAGCCTCGGGTGCCGGCTCGTCCACCCGCGAGCTGAGTAACCTCAGACAAGCAATGGAATCTCGTGCCTCAGTTTCCCCACATGGACATCTGAGTCGGTGCCAGTGCTTCCATGGTAGGGCTCTTGGGAGGGTTCAACCATTAACACACAAAAGCTATTAGCACGGTGCTGGCTTCATTTTTCTCTCTCTCTCTCTTTTTTTTTTTAATTTTTGTTTTCTTTTTTATTTCTAGGAGAGAGAGAGAGACAGCGTGAGCAGGGGAGGGTTAGAGAGAGAGGGAGTCACAGACCGAAACAGGCTCCAGGCCCCGAGCTGGCAGTCAGCACAGAGCCCGACGCGGGGCTCAAACCCACGAACCGTGAGATCATGACCTAAGCGAAAGTCGGACGCTTAACCGACTAAGCCACCCAGGCGCCCCTCATTTTCTCTCTTAAGAGATGCAGGAGTCCTGGGTTTGTATCAAGAGCTCCAGAGCATTTAAGGTGGGCAATGAATTCAAATAGAAAAGTAGGTAAGTACGGTTTGTCCCTTGGCTGTCTGTAGCCTACAGCCTGTGGGCCACCCCGGGCGGACTCTGGCTGAGGGATTTGGGCAGACCCAGGCTCCAGCGCTGGCTCTTCCACAGCCTGGTTCTGGAGCTTGAAGTGACTTGACTTGCCTGTGTCACATTTGCATTGTCTGCGGTATCTGTCAGGAGCCTGGCGGAAGGGATCACTCACATTGGGCAGTGGATGAGGGCTTAACAATGGGGGGTGGGTCGGCGTGGGGAAATCTCAAGGGATGGGACAGCACCCCAGGGTTAGTAACAGAGGAGGCTCCTACCTGTGCTGGTTCTGCGTGGTGACAGGAAATAGCTGTGTAGAAAGGACCACTTCTGGGAGCTGGGGTCTTTGCCAGGGGGGCTCGGCCAACCTTTGGGGTCTTACAGACAGAGTGGTGTTGGGGGAAGGGGTCCATGCAGGCCATTCCCCAGGCAGAGAGCGTGGCGGCCAAAGGGGAGACGGTGATGTTCCTGCCAGCCTCAGTTCTGGAAGGCTTTCCTTCGTCTCGGTGAAGCACCATGCTCCACACCTACCTAGTGGTAGCAAGAGGTTGAGGATATTCTCGTCATTACTGAGGGAGGGAAGGCAGATGCAGTGCACGGGAGAGCGGAGCCCCCCCCCCCCCCCCGGGTGCTGGAAGGTTTATTAGATTCCTGTTGCAGCTGTAACAAATCATAAGGCCAACTTGATGGGTTAAGACGGCATGCATTGATTCTCTTACAGTTCTGGAGGTCAGAGGCCAAAATGGTGTCTCACGGGGTTAAAATCAAGGTGTTGGGAGGGCAAAGGCTTTGGGCGACTCTAGGGGGAGGTCATCTCCTGGTCTTTTCCAGCTTCTAGAAGCTGCCCACATGCCTTAGCTCATGACCCCCTTCCATCTTGCAAGCTGGTGATCACCAGATCATGACGCTCTGGTCCCTGCTTCTGTTGTCATATCTGCTTCTCTGACTCTGCCTTTCTTGCTTGTCTCTTACGAGGACCTTTATGATGACACTGGGCCCACTGGATAATTTACGATAACCTCCCTGACCTCAGGACCCTTAATTCATGCGCAAAGTCCCTTTCACATGTGAGGTGACAGAGTCACAGGTCCAGGACATGGACATCTTTGGAGCCACTATTCTGCCCACCACTAAAGCATTCTAAAATCTTCTCAGAGGGAACATCCCCAGAAATCCCGAATCCCCTCTGTTAATGTCCCATTTTTTGGATTAATGATGTTCCCAGACTCCAGCACTTCTTGATCTGGCCTCAAGAATTTTCCTAGCTGGGGCGCCTGGGTGGCTCAGTCGGTTAAGCATCCGGCTTCGGCTCAGGCCATGATCTCACAGTTCGTGGGTTTGAGCCCCACGTCTGGCTCTGTGCTGACAGCTCAGAGCCTGGAGCCTGCTTCGGATTCTGTGTCTCCCTCTCTCTGCCCCTCCCATGCTTGCATGCTCTTGCTCTCTCCCTCTCTCAAAGCTTAATAACTATACATTAAAAAAAAGAATTTCCCCAAATCTGCGTATCTGTCCATCAGTGAATCCACATCATCTTACTGTTTTACTCAGCGTCATCGTAAGCAACAATACAAGTAAAACCAAGACTTGGTGTTCATTCGTAATTTTTCTCGCTATTCCCATTAAAACAATTGCATAACTATTGACATTTTAAGAAAAGTTGGTATGCGAACCACCCAGAAGTGCCTTGCAGAATTCTGCAAGAATGTGGGCACCACACGGTGGGGAAGTCTGGATCGCCGTATTAAAAGGCAAATGTGTTGCCTGCGTGGCGGATATGCCGTGAATCCCAGCCTGCTGGCTGTGCCGTGATTGCGTTAGTCAAGGTTCTTTGAGAAACAGAATATGTACGTGTATGTACGTGTTAAGACAGAGGCTGGGAGAGACGAGATTTGCTCTAAGGGATTGCCTCACGCAGCGATGGAAGTGGAGACATCCCCTGATCTGTGGTCGGCAGCCTGGAGCCCTAGAGGAGCCGATGGTGTGGGGTTCCAGTCTGAATTGAGTCTGAAGACAGAAGGAGATGGGGTGGGGCTGGGGGGCTGGGGGGCAGTGGGGGGGCAGGGAGAGAATGCGCCCCATACCCCACCTTTTTGTTCTACTGATGTGTACAAAGGATCGGCCAAGGTCCACCCACACCCCCAGATTGCTGAGGAGGGAAATCTGCTTTCTGTCCACTGATTCAAATGTTTATCTCATCCAGAAACACCCCCCACAGACACCCCCAGAGTAATGTTTGCCCAAAGGTCTGGGCATCCTAGGGCCCGGTCCAGTCGACACCTAAAATAAGCCATGGCAGTGACATTGTGGGATGAACTCAGAGGAAGGAGTGAAGGGACCGGGGCTTGGGTTCTGGGTCTGCTCTGTAATGTAGGGCAAGTCTCATTCTGTCCGCAGGCCTCAGTTTCCTCATCTGTGCAATGGAACCGTTCCTCATGTTCTCTCTAGCTCAGACATGCAAAGCTTTTGCTCTTAGCCCCTTAGTGCATTAGTAATGAGAATGGAGCATGGGGCAGACAGACTTTCACGTGGATGGTTAGCGTATGAGGTACTGTTAGGGGCACCGTAGGGGTCCACCCTGCCCCAGGACCAGCTTTCCATGTTCTTCCTGGGCCTCACCTCACACCATATGTATCCATCGTGGCTCTTAGTAGGGGAGACCAAGCTTTATTCAGCCTTGCCGCCATCACGCCCGACCTGGAATAGGGACTCGATGCATTATCTAGTTGTTGAAGGACCAACTGACTGAGAGAAGAAAAGGAAAAGGTGTGACACTCCCAAGAGGTCAGCGCTTACTGAGAAGCCCCTCCTAGGGCTAGAACCCCCCCCCAAAAAAAACCCCCAAAAAACTCAATGGTGAGCATGTCGGTTCTGTGAATCAGATAGACCTGGGTTCAAATCCCAGAGCCACCAGCTAGGAGCCGCCTGACGTTGGCAGGTTACTTCACCTGCCTGAGCCTCAGTGTTCTGATGGACAATGGGGATGCTAACAAAAGCGAGTTCCTGGGGCACCTGGGTGGCTTAGTTGGGTAAGTGTACAACTCTCCATTTTGGCTCAGGTCATGATCTCATGGTTCATGAGTTTGAGCCCCGCATCGGGCTCTGTGCTGACAGCTCAGAGTCTGCTTGGGATTCCCTTTCTCTCTCTCTCTCTGCCCCTTTCCCATCTCAGAATAAATAAATAAACTTAAAGAAAAAAAAGAAGTGAGTTCCTAAATTTGCTGAGATTTAAGTGAGATAATCCATGCAGAGTACCCCGCCCAGAGCCTGGCACATACTGCTCTATAAATAGAAACAATGGGAACTGCTGTTATTACCTTGCCACCCACTTTGTCTGCGGAAGACATAGATGATAAGATAAGAGCCTGTGCCTCTCCAGGGCCATGCAGGGCATGTGGGGAACTTTTGGAGTCCCCATGTGTAAGGAGGCATGTTGGGGGAGGTCTCTGAAATATACATTGACTCCCCCCACTGTTCCACACCAACAAGCTCTCTGGTGTGGTTCAAATGGTGCTCAGATGTAATATTCCAAAACTATTTTTAAGATGGTTCTTAAAAGCCTGCCAAAACTAAAAACCCCACGTGAACGAGAAATATCATTGCTAATTGGCTTTACGTTATGCGAATAGAGCGTCAGATGGAGAGGAAATGAAGGCAGTAGATTTAGTTCCTCACAAAGAGGAGGAGGAGTAGCATGTGCTGGGTACACACTTCACTCTGCTGCTTACGGCCAGGTGACCTCAGAACAGCCACTTAGGGTCTCTGAACTGTTGCCTCCTCTGTGTCGTGGGTCACTCCCCGGGTAAGCAGTCAGGCCGGTTCAGGACCTAGTAAACCCAATGAGTAGTAGCTGTTAGATGTGTTTAAAACAGTACTGGTGAAGCAGCTGGCACGTAGTAGGCAGTTCCTAAGTGCCGGCTGTGGGATTTGAACCCAGCTCTGCCTGGTTCACAGAGCCCACGTGCTCACCGCTGAATTATCCGGGGGCTTCCAGTTCCGGGAGGGGCTTTTCAGTAAGCGTTGACCTCTTGAGATTGTCATGCGTTTTCTTGCCAGTTTTCTTTCATGCCAGTTGGTGTTTCAACAACCAGCTAACAATTGGTTACTTTCCTTATAAGCTGGACCCAGTAGCAGAGGGGTCTGTGGATGAATTTGGGTTGGGTTTGAGCAGTGCCTTTCCAAGAATGGGTTGAACCATTTCAGGAACCAGCACATTTAGGAACCTGGTTTGACAGACCGCTTCATTCCGTTGAGGCGGACAGGTGTGGGTGGTGGGTCTCAAGGAATCTATTTAAGGCCAACAAATTTGAGTTTGCCAGAAATACCCACTTCCTTAAATCTCTGTAACTGCAGATCAGATGTGGAGCCTCTCCTGGGCTGCAAGAAACTTCGCCATTGCCGGGGCTCCCTCGCCCTGGATGGGTAGATGTCCCCAGGGACTCACCCTGTCCACCTTCCACCATCAAACCCTGCCCCCAGCCCTCATGTTTCCTCCAAGCCTGGAAACCTTGCTCATTCGGGGCCAAGCTTGGAGCGGGGGAACCGGGGCCCAGGTTGGCATTTCTGGTTCTGGGGTCTTCGCCTCGCCTGTGGCATTGCCGAGACTGTGCAGATGGGCACCTGTTGAGGTTGGATGAGACCCCCAGATGTCTCACTTTTGCTTGAGGGGCTTGTTTGTTTAATTAGTAGACTTTGTTTGGAAGTGGGCCTTTCTAGGCGTCTAGAGAAATTGATCAGGAAGTACAGAGTTCAGGAAACAGCCTTTCAACCCTGATCCACCCCTGCCCTGCCTTCCTCAATGATCCGTGTCTTCTGTTAGTGTGCTCCCTGTTACAGCCGATGAGCCAATCCTGATACATCATCATTACCCAGAGCCCGTAGTTGAGAGGTCACTCTGTGTTATATGTTCTATAGGCTTTGGCCACTGTGTGATGACGTATGTCCACCATCATAGGGAATAGCTTCGTGCCCTAAAACTCCTGCATTCCCTCCCTCCCCCCACCCCTAGCAACCACGGACCTTTTTACTATCTCTGTAGTTTTGCCTTTTCTGTGTTTTGCAAATTAATTAATTTAGCCTCCAAAATTTTTTTTAAAAAGTGGAATATTTTATGTAAAAAGCCAGATGTCTGCTATCTGTTGAAGAATTGTGGTATCCCCGATAACCTCAGGCCGGAGCTGAGTCCAAGGACTGCCCTCCCACAGGGGTGTGGGCCCTTGCCATTCTCTCCCCCTTGCCTCTGTATGCGTGGCCCCATCTTTCTTTGTCAGCCCCTCTAGGCATTTGGGTTTCAGAACCTGCTCCAGCCTCCCACGGAGACCAGAAGAGCCTCTGGTTTGTGGGTGGCTTCTGTTTCCTGCCCTGCTAATGTATCCCTGAGAACAGGTCGCACAGCGAGCCTGGACGCCTGCTTGAAATAGGGAAGGCGGAAACCTAGGGAAATCAGGCACAAATGTGTTCCCCCCTGGAAGTCGTTTTGTAAGCTGTGGGAGGCGCCTCTGAAACATGCAAACAGCCAGCTGCAGGGCCCTCTCAGCATATTGTGGTTTTTTTGTTGTGTTCTCTATACAGCCTGAAGCTACCGGCTATCTGAGGCCCCGGACCCTGGTGTGGACTACGCGCAAAGTCCATCAGTGGCTGCCGCCACTTTGGGTCAATTATTTATGCTAATGCTGCAATTCACCCTACTGACCTCCTTCCCAGGGTGTCCGGGAACCAGACACCCAGAGATTCAATTGCCCCTGGAGTGGTGGGTGGTGGAGTGGAGGTGGCGGGTGCACAGGGAGGCTCTGGGAAGTTCAAGGCCAGAGCATTGCGGAGACACAGCCAGAACCGAGGACGATGCTTTAATCTGGCTGCAAGGTTTTGCTTCGGAGAAAACCCTGCATCTCTAAGCAGTGAAACGCGAGCTTGCATGATGTGAGCATCCTCCCTTCTTCCCCCACCACAAGCCCCACTGTGGTCCTTACGCTCAGGGCCTCCAGGACAGGCCGAGGAGTGGTCAAAAGAGCACTTGTTGTGGAGTCCAGTATCTGTCTCCTTTGTGCTGTGTTATCTTAGGCAAGTTGCTTTGTCTCTCTGAGTCTCCATTTCCATCTCTCTCTCTTTTTTAATGTTTTATTTATTTCTAGGAGAGAGAGAGAGACAGCATGAGCAGGGGAGGGTCAGAGAGAGAGGGAGTGACAAACTCTGAAACAGGCTCCAGGCTCTGAGCTGGCAGTCAGTACAGAGCCCGACGCGAGGCTCGAACCCACGAACCGCGAGATCATGACCTGAGTGAAAGTCGGACGCTTAACCTACTAAGCCACCCGGGCGCCCCTCCATTTCCATCTCTGGATGGAAAAGAAGGTGGCAGTAATGTCCTACAGGAGCATGAATGGGGTTCTCATAGCCCAGGGGCTCCTCCCTGTCTCTCATCCCGGCCCTGTGTCCATCCTCACAGCACTGACATTCTGACCCTGTCCAGGACATCATACTCAAATCCTCGCTCTCCATATTTATTCACCCTACAGGTATTTACTGAGCATCTACTGTGTGCCAGCCACTGTCCTACACACCAGGGACACAGCAGTCCCAGCCCTTGGGGAACCATCTGTCCCATTTGTGACCTTCTCTGTATCTTCATCCTCACCTCCAACTACCCTGATCCAGGCCACCTCCAAGGGTTCCTGGGACACCCTCCACACCACAGCCAGAGTTCTTCCTGAATCACTGATCTGATTAACCCAGGGCTCCCTGCTGCCCCTGGTATAAAATGGAAACTCACTCGCACCAGCCTCCTTAGCCTCCTTTCTGTCCGAGACTGATGGAGCCCCTTTCGCCCCTGAATGCTTGCCTTTGCTGTTCCCTCTCCTTAATGTGACATCATCTTCTTTTCAGGTGTCACTCTTGCTACCTCACTGTCCACCCAGACCTCCCCAGCCCTGTCTGTGTCCCTAGCACAACCCTGATGAGAATGACAGCCAACACACACGCACCATGTTTTCTGTGTATCCGACTCTGTGCCCATTTTACAGATGAAAGAACCAAGGTACGGAGAGGAAAGTGGCTCTGCTGGGGCTCCACAATAGTACAGTTGCCTCTGGCCACTCCATCGTGAGTCCCCTGGAGCAGGGACCGTGTCTTGCTTGTCTGTGCATCTGCAGCACACAGGACCTGGCACGTAGTAGGTGCTCCACCAACTCGCTGAATGATGAATGACTGTCTTGCGAAATCAATGAGTTCATCATGGGCCAAGCCCTACTTGAATTGCTCGGGACTGCCTGCTCATAAGGGGTTCTTATTATTCCATGTGGATGCTGAGTGGGTTCAGCCAAGGGAGGAATCCAGTGTCCCTGCCCCGGAGAGGCCCTGGCGGCCGCTGAAGCCCCTCTCGCCAGGGAATGTGGGTGTGGGAGGAAGGTCCTTGCCATCGCTTGTTTTTGTCAGCGTTGACTATCTTCCAGTACAGACGGCCTCTGGCGGGGAGTGGAGTCCAAGGGTCTGAGGTCGTTGTGGGGATTTCTGCCTGCGGGGACTTCAGAGGTTATCCTGGCACCGAGACACGGGATCTGCCTGACCAAGGCCATGCCGGAGCCTCACTGGAGATAGGAGACATGGGCATGGGGACATGGGAGCCACGGCTCATGGCGGCTGTCTAGTTAATTTAGGAGCTTGCTGGACCAGGCGTGAGGGCTGCTGGCTCTTTGGAGGCTGCCGTGAGGTTCTTTTCAAGACCCAGGGTGAAGGTGAACGTGGGTTCTGCAGGCGGGTGGCAGGTGGGACAGGCAGGAGAGAGAGGGCTGCTGTAAGGGCTCATTTCAGAGCCCGAGGTCTGGGGTGTACACCACTTGCTTTCCATCGTCTCCTGGTTATGGTGTTGCTGGATGTGATGTGATATGATATATACTACAGTATTCGACACTACCCTGTATTATCAGTGCTGTGCTATCGGTGCTCTACTGTCCATACTGCATTATTTATACTAAACTATCCTATGCTGTATTCTATATCTATATAATACTGTCTATACTATACTGTGTTAATACTATACTATCTATGCTGCATTGTATCTACTACCATATACGGTCTATACCATGCCATCTATATTATACTATACCATACTAAACAGTTTTTACTATGCTTAATATACTGTGCTATACACCATGCTATCTGTACTATACTATACTATACTATCGTCTATATTCTCTCATCTATATTACACTACACTATACTATTTATACCATGCTATATCCTATACTATTTTTACTATACTATACTCTACTGTACTATCTATAGGATATTATATCATCTATACTGTATAGTTTGCCATCTATACTATGCTATCTGTGCTATACTACCTATTCTATACTATGCTGTTTATACTATATTATCTGTACTGTACTATCTGTACTACATTATACTATCTATGCTATACCATCTGTATTATACTACGTTATACTAAACTATTTATACTATGCTATATACTGTATTGTCTGTATTATACTATACTATTTATATTGTCTATTAAACCATCTCACTATATAGTTTGCCATCTATACTATTCTGTGTGATACTATTTATTCTGCATTATACTGTTTATACTACCTGTATTATACTATACTATCTACACCATATACTATACCATCTATATTATACTGTACTATACTAAACTGTTTATTTTTTTTTATTTTTTTTTTACAAATAGTTTATTGTCAAATTAGTTTCTACATAACACTCAGTGCTCATCCCCAAAGTGCCCTCCTTCATGCCCATCTCCCCCTCCCCCCCACATCCATCAGTCCTCAGTTTTTGTCAGCATTCAAGAGTCTCTCATGGTTTGCCTCTCTCCCTTTCCCCCACCATTTCCGCCCTTCTTCTCCCCCTTGGTCCTCCGTCAAGTTCCTCCTAATCCTCCTATACATGCAAACATATGGTATTTGTCCTTCTCTGCCTGACTTATTTCGCTCAGCATAACACCCTCAAGGTCCATCCATGTTGCTACACATGGCCAGATTTCATTGTTTCTCATTGCCATGTAGTATTCCATGGTATAGATAAACCACATCTTCTTGATCCATTCATCTGTTGATGGACACTTAGGCTCTTTCCATGTTTTAGCTATTGTGGAGAGTGCTGCTATGAACATTGGGGTACATGTGCTCCTATGCATCAGCATTTCTGTATCCCTTGGGTAAATTCCTAGCAGTGCTATTGCTGGGTCATAAGGGAGTTCTATTGTTAGTTTCCTGAGGAACCTCCACACTGTTTTCCAGAGGGGCTGTACCATAAACTGTTTATTTTATGCTCTATACTATACTATCTATACTGTATACTATACCGTGTATAGTATATTGTACTGTACTAAACTGTACTATGCTCTATACCATACTATCTGTCCTGTACTAAACCATCTATACTGTGCTATCTGTGCTATGCTATTTCTTCTGTACTATACTGTTTATACTATTCTTTACCCTCTATAGTACACTATATATACTAAACCATCCATACTAGGCTATATATTATACTATCTATACTGTACTGTCTATTTTATACTATACTGCTTATATTATATCATGTAATAAATGCAGGATTCCACAGAAACAGAATGGTAGAATGATCAGGAACACAAAGTTGGGAGGTGGATGCCTGGGTTCAAATCCCAGCTCTGCCACTGATGAGCCATGCAGCCCTCAGCTTTGTCCCTTTACCTCTCTGAACCTCAGTTTCCCCATCTGTAAATAGAAGTACTATTTCCAAGCCACCTCGTAGAGCTCTTGTGGGAAAATGTCATAGTGCATTTAGGGGCTGTTATGGATTGAATGGTGTTCCCCCCTACCCCCTAGAATTCATAGGTTGAAATCCTAACCCTCCAGTATCTCAGGATGTGACCTTAACTGGAAATGGGGTCATTGTAGTTAACATTCATTAAATCAGGATGAGGTCATAGTGGAGTGGGGAGGGG
Source organism: Hyaena hyaena (assembly GCF_003009895.1). NCBI lineage: Eukaryota > Metazoa > Chordata > Mammalia > Carnivora > Hyaenidae > Hyaena > Hyaena hyaena. The sequence continues at coordinate 13,572,592 of NW_024080632.1, forward strand.
GCCTAATGTGATATGACTGGAGTGCGTATGGAAAGGGGGAAGTTTGACTCAGACGCACAGGCAGAATGCCATGTGGACGTGAGGGCAGAGATCAGTGCAGTGCTTCTGAGATACTCCAGGGAACACCAGACATTGCCAGCAGCCCAGCAGAAGCCGGGCGAGAGGCGTGGAACAGACTTACCCTTGTGGCCTCGGAAGGAGCCTCTTGGATTTCCAGCTCCCAGACAGAGAATAAACCCATGTTGTGGAAGTCCCCCAGCCTGTGGCGCTTGGTGAGCAACCCTAGCAAACAAACACAGGGGCTCAGCACAGAGCCTGGAGCAGAGTGAGAGCCCACTGCATGGTGCCTGTCGTTATTTATCACTGGTACGTTCTGCCGTGCTGTTCCTCTGTTGCTCATGCTAGGTCAAGAGCTGGTCAGAGCCAGGAGTTGTCCTTCCTGGTGAGGCTGTGTGACTTGGGTAAATCACTTTCCCTCTCTGGGCCTCTCAGTTCCCTAATGTGTAAAGTGGATGCTCTCTGTGATTAGAATAACAGGCCCCCTTGCATGCAGAGCTCACTCCAGCTTCCGCTGTGCCCTCTGTTCCTGGACTCTCCCAATGGCCCCTGTCATTGCTGTCCTCCCCGTTTGACAGATGAGGACACTGAGGCTCACAGAGGGAAGAAGTTACCTGCCCAAGGTCATACTGAAGCCAAGTGGCAGACGAGGCTCCAACACAAGACTCCTTGCCAAGGCCATTGGTCACAGAGCTCTGGTGAGGGTGGAAATAAAGAGGGTGGTCTCAGAGTCCCTTCAGGTGTGAAGACAGGATTGGCCGTATTGCTGTCATTTCCTCCTTTGGGCTTACCCAGTGTCTCTCTTAGCTCCCGTCATTCCCCAAGCTCTTGGAGTCCTGCCCATTCACCGGGGATGATAAGGTGGGGGAGGGGGTCACAGATCCCTCTTTAGATTCACATATGGGATAATTGACTGCATGCACTTTGGCAGAGGGATTTGGAGTTGGGTCGGTGGGAGGTACATCAATGCCTCTAACCTGCTTCCCACACAGATAAAAGTGATGTCCCTTGTCCCCAGGGCTCACCAAGCTGTCATTCTAACTCCACATGTATGAATCACGTTCTGCTTTTTGGGGAAAGAAAAGAAAAAAAGCTATTATGTTCTGCATCTTGGCATATGTTTTCCCCAAAGTGCCAAGGAAATCCCATTTCTGACAAACAATAGGCAGCCGTCAGAACAGCTGGGGTGTGTATTCCCCACTAGGGTGCGTATTCCCCGCTGGGGTGCGAATTCCCCGCTAGGGTGTGTATTTCCCTGCTAGGGTGCGTATTTCCCCGCTGGGGTGCGTATTCCCCGCTGGGGTGCGTATTCCCCGCTAGGGTGAGTATTCCCCGCTGGGGTGCGAATTCCCCGCTAGGGTGCGTATTTCCCCGCTAGGGTGCGTATTCCCCGCTGGGGTGCGTGCGTATTCCCCGCTAGGGTGCGTATTCCCCGCTGGGGTGTGTATTCCCCGCTGGGGTGCGTATTCCCCGCTGGGGTGCGTATTCCCTGATGGGAGGCGTATTCCCCGCTAGGGTGCGTATTCCCCTCTAGGGTGCGTATTCCCCGCTAGGGTGCGTATTCCCCGCTGGGGTGCGTATTCCCCGCTGGGGTGCGTATTTCCCCGCTAGGGTGCGTATTCCCCGCTGGGGTGCGAATTCCCCGCAAGGGTGCGTATTTCCCCGCTGGGGTGCGTATTCCCCGCTGGGGTGAGTATTCCCCTCTGGTGTGTGTATTCCCCGCTGGGGTGCGTATTCCCTGCTGGGGTGCATATTCCCTGATGGGAGGCGTATTCCCCGCTAGGGTGCGTATTCCCCGCTGGGGTGCGTGCGTATTCCCCGCTGGGGTGCGTATTTCCCGCTAGGGTGCATATTCCCTGCTAGGGTGCGTATTCCCCAATAGGGGAGGGACTCGACTCTTGTCCTCCCCCCACATTCTGAAGAAAACATTCCTTTCATTTTCTGGGAGGGTTAGGGGCTCTGTCTTTCCCTTTCCCATTTCTAGATCAGCTGTGTGCAGACCTGGGGACTTACAGGAACATTTCTTTCTTTCTTTTTTTTTTTTTAATTTTTATTTATTTCTAGGAGAGAGAGAGACAGACAGCGTGAGCAGGGGAGGGTCAGAGAGAGAGGGAGACACAGACTCTGAAACAGGCTCCAGGCTCTGAGCTGGCAGTCAGCACAGAGCCCGACGCGGGGCTCGAACCCACGAACCGTGAGATCAGGACCTAAGCGAAAGTCGGACGCTTAACCGACTAAGCCACCCAGGCGCCCCTACAGGAACATTTCTGAAGGATTGTAGAGTCAGGCAGACTGGGTAGAAGGACCCAGGACTTAGTAGGTGGCTTTTTCCCCCATCAGTATCATCCATTCACTGCACAGCAAAAACCATCAACAAAACAAAAAGGCAGCCTACTGAATGGGAGGACATATCTGCAAATGACATATCTAATAAGGGATGATACTCAAGATATATAAAGAACGTATACAACTCAACACCAAAAAGAAAAAAAAAAAAGATCTGTTTAAAAAAATGAGCAGAGGCACTGAATACACATTCTTCCAAGGAAGTTATCCAGGTGGTCAACAGACACATGAAAAGATGCTCAACATCACTCATCATCAAGGAAGTGCAAGTTAAAACCATAATGAGGTCACCTCACACCAGTCAGAATGGTGACTATCGAAAAAAACAAGAAAACTGGGTGGCTCAGTCAGTTAAGTGTCTGACTTCTGCTCAGGTCATGATCTCATGGTTTGTGAGTTCAAGCCCTACATCAGGCTCTGTGAGCTCCAGAGTCTGGACCTGCTTCAGATTCTGTGTGTGTGTCTCTCTCTGCCCCTGCCCCACTAATGCTCAGTCTGTCTTTCTCTCAAAAATAAACATTAACATTTTAAAAAAGAAAAGAAAACAAGACATAACAAGTGTTGGTGAGGATGTAGAGAAAAAGGAACCTTTGTGCACTGTTGGTGGGAATGTAAATTGGTGCAGTCGCTGTGGAAAACAGTATGGTGGTTCTTTAAAAATATTAAAGCTGGAGATAGCATATCATCCAGTAATTCCACTGCTGGGTATTTACCCAAAGAAAACAAAAACCCTCATTTGGAAAGATATATGCCCCCCATGTTTGTATTGCAGCATATTTAAAATAGCCAAGATATGGAAGCAACTGAAGCGTCTATCAGTAGATGAATGGATACAGATGTCACACACACACACTGGAATATTACGCAGCTGTTAAGAAAGAATGAAATCTTGGCCATACATGACAACATGGATGGACCCAGAAGGTATTAGGCTAAGTGAAGTAAGTACGAGAAAGACAAGTACCATATGACTTCACTTACTTGTGGAGTTTAAAGGACAAAATGAACAAATGAATGAACAAATAAAAGAGCAGAAACAGGCTCGTAAATACAGACCACGGACTGGTGGTTTGCCAGAGGCGAGGTGGGTGGGGCCAGGAGATGAGTGAAATAGGTAAATGGAATTAAGAGATACAAACATCCAGTGCAGGGAATAAATAATATTGTAATGCCGTTAGATAGTGGTGGGTGGTGACCACTCCCTGCGGGAAGCATGGAGGGAAAAGAAATCCTTTGTTCATTGAACATCCAGAGGAAGGGTAGTAATACCTGCACTGGACAGGCAGGGAAATGCCTTCAAGAGAGACTGAGCGACACCCCCACGGACATGAAGCTGGTAGTGGTAGGATGGGTATCTGAACCCAGATGGGTCTGACCTGATCCCAGTCTAGGCTGGGGTGCCTGGGTGGCTCAGTCGGTTAAGCATCCGACTTCGGCTCAGGTCATGATCTCATAATCCGTGAGTTCTAGCCCTGCATCAGGCTCTGTGCTGACAGCTCAGGGCCTGGAAACACTAGCAAATTAAAAACGAATAAAAAATAAGTAAAAAGCCTAGGCTGTTCTAAGTGAGGTCAGCTGAGTAACCCCCCCCATCCCACCAACGATGTCCATGTTCTCATCCCTTGAACCCATGAATGCACTACCTGCCGTGGTCAGAAGGACTTTGCAGATGTAATTACGGTAAGGATCTCACAATGGGGATGTTGTTCTGGAAGGGCCCAGAGTCCTTATTAGAGGGAGGCAAGAGGGTGAGAGGGGAGATGTGAAGTCAGTTGAGGTCAGACAGACACCAGGAAGGGGCCACAAGCCAGGGACTGTGGGTGGGCCCCCTGGGAGCCACAAGGAAGTAGATTCTCTGAGAGGACTTCCAGAGGAGCTGGCCGCATGGAAGTCTAATGGAAGAAATTACCGCAGCCACAGGGAAGGAATTGGCTACGCGCAGAGAAGAAATAAAAGGTGCTAAACTAAAAGAGTAAAGAACATCTTGAGAGCTTATCAATGTAAGAGAGGTTTCCCAGCAGTGTTGAATGAATGAATGAATGATATGACATTACTGCTGGCCTGGGTGACATTACAGTGGGGTTCCAGTCTTCTCCCAGCCCTGGACCCCGTGAAGGAGTGGTTGGCATTGCCGTTGTGATCTAGTGGTCTTCATTAATTTATTTTTATTTATTTTATTTATATTTTTTTAAGTAGGCTTCATGCCCAGTGGGGAGCCCAGCACAGGGCTTGAACTCATGACCCTGAGATCAAGAGTCAGATGCTTAACAGACTGAGCCACCCAGATACCCCTTCTTTCATTTATTTAAACTCCAGATCTTCAGGGAAGGGAAATTGAAGAATTTTTTATGAAGGTACACCCTACATACAGTAAAATCAAATATTAGTACATTTTACAAACACATAGAACCAGGTCACCATCACCAAGGTCAAGATACAGAATATCTTTCCTCACCCAGCAAGTTCCTTTGCACCCCTTCCTGACTGATACCCCTCAGGGGTAACCCGCCATTCTGATTTCTGTCACCGAAGATTAGTTTGCCTGTCCTTGAACTTCATATAAAGAGCATCACGCGGTGTCTTTTCTTTTGTGCACGCTTCCTTAGCTCTTATGTCTGTGAGATATACCCATGTTGTTGCACATTTCAGCCGTTCAAGTTCATTCACTTTGCTGTTGAAGGACGTGTGGGTTGTTCTCCAGTTTGAGGCCGTAATGAACAGAGCTGCTGGGATTGTTCTCGTACAAGTCCTGTGGTAGATAGAAGCGCTCATTTCTCGTAGGTGCATGCCTGAAGTGACATTGCAGGATCATGGGGCACGTGGGCATTTAGCTTCAGTAGACTCCCCGGTTCTCTGGCCTGGAGCTAATCTTAGGATTAGCCTTCTCTGCCCACATCAGCTTTCTTTCCAGAAAATCCATTCCCTATCACTATGCTGCGCTGGTAACCGGGATGATGAGACACAGAGGTGCGAGCCCAGGAGAGCATCATCTGACCTGGTGCTTTAGAGCAGGTGGGACCGAGGTATCAGTGGAGAAGAAAGGGGGGGCTCTCTCCTTTTCACTCAGGGCTCGTTCTTTCTATGTTGGACCCCGCCCCCATTTTGCTGAGGTGGTAAGACAGAAGTTTGGGTTCGGCTGAGTGTGCGGTGGAGATTTCTTCCAAACTTACTTTTCTTCTCACTTCCTTTGAGATTTTTGCCACATTTGCATGCTTTTCTTTGAATTGAGTTACTTTTTTACTAAAAACTACTTATTGAAGGAGTTAACTTACCTGCAAATATGAAATCAATTTCTTTCCCTAAGTAGAGGTTAATCATGATAAACACTTAGGAAAGGAAAACCAAGTCGATCAGTTCTAACCAGATACTATCGCCAGCCTGGAGCCACGCCCCTGATGCTTTTCTCTGTCTTCATGGCAGATTGGCAAGTATCATGGACTCGTTAAAGAACTAGTAGCACCAAAGCAAGACTTTCTTTTTTTATTTTTAAGTTTATTAATTTATTTTCAGAGAGAAAGTGAGAGAGCAAGAGCAGGAGAGGGGCAGAGAGAGGGGGGGAGAGAGGAAAACCCAAGCGGGCCCTGTGCTGTCAGCGAGGAACTCAATGCAGGGTTCTGTCCCAACTGTGAGATCATGACCTGAGCTGAAATCAAGAACCGGGCACTTAACTGGCTGAGCCACCCGGGTGTCCCGAGACTTTCTTTAAGATCTCATCAGACATTGAAATAAAATTAAAAAAGAAGAACTTTCTCACTTTGGGATTGAATGTTATTTAGTGTCGGAATCTTCTGTCAGGCCAAGGTCAGGTCCACACCTTGCAAAACACTGGAGTCCTAAACAGTCATCTGTGTTTGAATCCTACCCTAGCTCTATAATATTGCATCAGTGAGGCCGCCTCTCTGAGCCTCAACTCCTTCGTTTGTACAAGGGGATCATCATGGCGCCTGCTTTGGAGGCCTGTGGGGTTCCCACTGAATGACCCTGATCTTGGTATTATCATGATGGGGACATCTCATGAATCTTGTGGCTGGCAGCAGAAACAAACACCCAGGACGTTCCTACATTGCCATTCTGTTAGGGCTCTCCTTCCTAAGCAAAGTCATCTGTTAGCTTCAGCAAAGTCGTCTGCCATTCTGGGGGAGTGTTTATTGCCCTTGGGATCCTGCCAAGGTTAAGTGGAGAATATGGTGCCGGTGAAATTCGCACTTTGTCATTTGTTCATGGGCCCAGACATGAAATCTCATCCACTGGAGGGTAAACAGGCTCTCCGTGCACCTACTATCGGGAAGATTGTGATGTGGGGAGGGGTGTGTCCCCGTCAGACCCCTCCGGGTTCCAAACCTGGTGCCACCGTCCGCTCACTGTGCGCCTCTGGGTCTCAGTGTGCTTTTCTGTAAATGGGAATTTTCAGGCCTATCTCCTCAAGACCTAAGAATGACTGGATTAGATAATGCACAAAATGCAAGAGCCAGACATTTAATTAACACAAACGGTTATAATTATTCTTTGTTGAGGAAGCCATGGGCTGCCTTTAAAATCTCTGCAGAGTCCATTCTGCCTCTTGGATTCCTGATCATCCCAAATCTTTGTTTTAGAAAGCTTTTGGGGCGCCTTGGGGATTCAGTCGGTGTTGCGTCTGACTCTTGGTTTCGGCTCAGGTCATGATCTCGCGGTTCGTGAGTTTGAGGCCCTCATCTGTGCTGACAGTGAGGAACCTGCTTGGGATTCTCTCTCTCTCCCTTTCTCTCTGCCCCTCCCCTGCTCAAGTTCTCTCTCTCTCTCTCTCTCTCTCAAAACAAATAAATAAACTCTAAAAAAAAACCCAACAAAAAAGGAAAGCTCTTCCCTTTCAACTATAATTCTGTCCTAGATTTCTGTTCCCCACAGCCTAGACCACAGATTTTCACAACTCCTGGGTGGAAATTCTGCAACTGCTACGGCCTTAGGTAAGACTGTCTTATGTAGACAGTGGCAAAAACACAACTCAAATGGACTTTCTAAGAAGAGAGTATTTATTTTGGCTCACAGACACAGAAACCCACAAGTATGTGTCCTGCTTCGGGTGTGGCTTGATCCAGGTGCAAACAAAAACCATCAGGTCTTAGCTTCTCTGCATCTCTACCTTTCCCTAGTCCTTGGCTCTCTGAGAGTAGCAAGATGTTCCCAGGAAGCCAAGATCGCTTTTCCTGGATGCCCTGACCCACTGGGGACCGGGACTGTAGTCGGGACCCGTTTTTGGAGCTGAATCTGGGGTTAGCCCAACTCAAACCACCCTGGGTGGAGGAGGTGTGGATTCTATAGGGAACTGATGCTGGAAGGAGGGAGCGAGGGCTGAAAGAATGCTGGGGGGTTGCAGTCAAAGTGTCCTGACACCTTTCTGAGACAAAGAAATGACACCTTTTCCATTAGAGATCTAGCAGTGCAGTAGGATTGAAGGAGCTTCTCGCTCGCTCGCTCTCTCTCCTTGTTCCCGGTGCTGTGTGGCCTGAAAATAACAAGGTTGGAGTCAGAGTGATGAATGGGGCAAGACGGACTCAGCACTAATTTTGCCTGGAAGCCGTAGCTATTTTGGGCCCCTGCTGAGGCCTGGCTTAGCCCTGCTGGTTAGAGAGCAGGGCTCATGAGGTCAAGGGCATAAAAAGGGAGCAGAAACAAGGGACTGGAGGTAGAAGTTTTGGGGCCTGCTCATGTTCTGCCTCTTTTGACCTGGAGCCCTCAGGTGAGTCCCTCACCCTCCCTGGGCCAGCATCTCCATGTCCTTTTTGCTTCTGTCCCCACCTCCCTCACTAGGCATCCCTACATATCTCGGGTCACAGCCTGCCTTCTCACCCCGAGACTGGGTTGGATGTCCCTCCGTGTGCTTCTGTAGCTTTAGGCTTCCAGGTATGAGTCCCGTTTCTCCCAACTTTTCAGTGAATGAATTGGGGCAAGGCTGTCAACCTCACTGTGCCTCAGTTTTCTCATCCGTCAAATGGGGATAAGGTGAGAAGTACCTGTCTCATGGGGTTGTTGCAGTCAGTTACACTGTGCAACTTATGTAAACATTCAACACAGGAACTGGGTTCAGGAAATCCTAGTTTAAAATAAAGATCCTTCTGACCTGCAGGTAGAATACTGAGCCAAAGAAATGAAGTTTCTAGTCCCGTCACGTAAGATCCATGAACTGCGGCTTTGCAGCATTCTCTCCTCTATGTCATTACTAACTTCCTCCCTAGCATATAGTACATGCTCAATAAAACTTGTGGACTAAATGACCCAGGTCTGATGTTCTAGGGGATTCCCCTGGCTCTGTGGAGAGCCCCAAATTGTGCAGTTGGGTTTGTCCACAGGTCCTCACCAGAAATGCCAACCTTGAAAGACCAGTGTAAAAGGGGGTGTGGGGGACTTGGGTATAAGTGGAGCTTTGCTAAAATTGTTTCCTGTCGCTTCAGTTCCATGATCAGCTCCTTCCAGCCCCTACCCACCTGGAGTTCGCTAACATGCAAATACCCACTTGTGAGTCCCTGATGACTACAGGGTGTCACTGACTTTAAGAGTCATTAGAAGCGCAGCGTGTTGTGCAGGACAAGACACTGGCCTGGTAATTCCTGCAGGGTCGGGAATGGAGGAATGAAGGAGTCACCAAGACGCCCCCTCCCTGGCCGAGAGGAAAGTCAGCCCGAGAGGGCGTCTTTCACTCTGCCCAGAGCTTGACCTGCAGCGGCTTTATATAAACTTGACTGACAGTAGTGCTAACAGTAAATAAATAGAACGCCCCAAACAAGGCCCTGTCTGTTGAGCAGACCATTAACGACCCGAGGGAGGTTATTTCACTTGGCAGCCTCCCCGATGGGTGGCTGAGAAGCCCGAGGATGCAGGCTGGGCTCCTGGAAACTTCTTGTAGTGGGAAGGGAAAAATAAACGGCACAGGACCCGTGGGGGCTGGCTTGTTTGTCTCTCCCCCAAGGCGTGCTCAAAGCTGTGTGTCGGCAGTGTTCTTTGGCCAAAGCAAACGTCCTGGGTGTAGGGTGTGTGTGTGTGTCTGAGACCAGACCGTCTTTTCAACCTTACCTTTATTTTTGTGTGTTATTGAGTTTAAGTCAGTTTATTACTTAGGTTCATAAACTTGCTCCAGGTGGGCCCTGCCACTCTGTGTCCAGGGCTGCTCTGTGGTCACAACACATCTGGGGACACAGAAGGCGAGGATGAGGATGATGGTAATAATGTCAACGGTGATGGCGACGGTGATGATGATGTGACTGTCAGTGATGATGGTGATGATGATGGTGACAGTGGTGATGGTGGTGATGATGGTGATGACGGTGACTGATAATGGTGACAGTGAGGACAGAATGACAGTGACGATGATGATGGTGACAATGGTGATGGTGACGATGGTGACAAGAACAAAATCCACAAAGCACACTGGGTACGCAGCATTCTTCTAAGTGATTTTGTTTAACTTACTAACTTGTCTAATCCCCACCACTTCCCTATGAGCGAGGGTCTGTGGTCCTGAATCCATCATCTGCTGGCCGTGTAATGCTGGGCAAGCGATTTCATCTCCCAGAACCTCGGTTTCCCCATCTGTAAAATGGAATAAAAATCGCACATCTCTGGAACACACTCAGTATTTGATGTACATGTCCAAGACATAAAGGTGACTGTCATAGCCCCTGATCGGGTGCTCCTGTCAAGCCTGCGAAGGAGGAGGGTTATGAGGACTCCAGGCTTCCAGGACAGGGACAAACTCTCCCAGGAAGGAGCAGCTGAGCTGGGGTTCGAAGCCGGGCACGGACTGCCCGTCCCGCTGGCCTGCAGAAGTTACTTTAGTCAGATCCATGGGGTGCCTGGGCTAAGTCCACGGGAGCCCAGCGTGGCCCCAGAGCAGGCTGGACTCAGTCAGCCCCCCCGGCAGGCCCTCAGCCGAGTGGCCGGGACCGCCCACAGGGTCGGGGAGGGTAACGCGGGAGAGGCCGGAGCTTGGGGCACCCGGAACGAGCCACCTGGTACCTGGAGACCCTGGATGCCAGAGCCACAGTTCGCCCGCTCCCTCACCTCCCACCTACCGAGGCCGTGCAGCGGCAGCCGTGATGCTTCTTTGGAGTGTTGTTCCCAGCTCCACAGATCCCCAAACAGCTGCCCAGATCTGCTGAGCCGTACCTTCCCCTGTGGGGCCACCGGCTCCTGTGATATGAGGCCGTCAGCGTAGGTACACACCAGGGTCTGAGGCCTTCCTGTGAAGCAAAGAATAGAACATGTGTCATTCATAATCACATTTATATTTATTTCATGTTGGAATGACAACATTTTAGGTTTTTGGGTTTAAGCGCATGATTAAAACTCATTCTGGCTGTCTTGACGCGGCTTCTCGGACATTTTAGGTGATGCACACGGCTTACGTTGTGGTTCTCTGCTCTAGAGCTCATGGTGAATGGAGATCTCACCGTTTAACAACTGAACAGCTTGCTTAAGAGTTTCAGACCTGAACTCAGATCTCCAGAAGCCCCTCACCAGCTGTGTGACCTTGGGCAACTCACTGCCCCTCTCTGGGCCTTCATTTCCTCAACTGTTAAATAAAGGCAATAAGAGGACCTACCTCCTAGGGTTGTTTTGTGGGTCAATGAGAGACGGTGTGGACGGTGGCGTTGAGTGATTATCCCATAACTGAGAGCCGTTGTTGTCATTTAAAGGAGCTGGTCAGCACCAACCCTGAGAGCCCAAACCTTTCCAGCCCCAGGAATGGACTTGTTATTACTTTCCCTTCTGTGACCGGAAAGGTTTTTGTTTCTTTTCTTTTAAGTTTACGTATTTATTTTGAGAGTGACAGAGAGAGCATACGTGCGGGAGGGGCACAGAGAGAGAGAGAATCCCAAGCAGGCTCTGTGCAGTCAGTGTGGAGCTCGACACGGGGCTTGATCTCGTGAACTGTGAGATCATGACCTGAGCCGAGATCAAGCGTTGGATGCTCAACCAACTGAACTGCCCAGGCGCCCCTTTGTTTCTTAAACAAACTCTATGAGTTTAAGATTATTTTTCCCACTAAATTAAAAAAAAAAACTATCAGAGACACTAATAATTCTTGATGAGAAATTCGGCTTCTCTTGAGAAGGGATGGTCTGTAGCACTGAGTGAATCTGATTCCAGCCCCAAAACACAGGGTTGTACCTCTGTTCAGGATTAGTGTGTAATTTCTAGGGTTTTAAAAATCCTAAGATGTCCCATGGACTCCTGTGGTGCCATCAGTCACCTTTAAGAGTTTGGGACTATGGGAGGGGGAGGAGGACCATGATCTCTGTTAATCTCCTCATTGTACAGATAGGGGAACAGATAACCAGAGAGGTTAGGCAACCTGCCCAGCGTCACACAGCAAGTAGGTGGCAGAGGTCCTTTGGCTGTGGTCTTTGCTCATGGCCACTTGCTATAGTGCATCATGGCACCTGGTCATCCCAACAGTCTTTAAATTATTCCTATTTATCTATTTATTTATTTTTCATGTTTTATTTATTTCTGAGAAAGAGACAGCATGAGCAGGGGAGGGTCAGAGAGAGAGAGAGGGAGATACAGAATCTGAAACAGGCTCCAGGCTCCGAGCTGTCAGCACAGAGCCCAACATGGAGCTTGAACCCACAAACCACGAGATCATGACCTAAGCTGAAGTTGGACTCTTAGCTGACTGAGCCACCCAGGTACCCCTATTCCTATTTAAAGATGAGGAAACAGGATCAGAGAGGCAAAGTCACTTGCCTACCATCACACAGCATCAAGTGGCTGAAATGGAATTCAGTACAGTGTATATACTAGAATGAATAGGGCCCCCCACAAATTCACGTCCATCAGGAACCTCAGAACTGAACCTTCTGTGGAAACAAGTGTCATGAGTTAAGGTGCAGCCCTTACTGAGATCAAGTGGGTCCCAACCCAGTGACTGGTGTCCTTATAAGAGAAAACAGAGACAAACACCCAGAGAGAACACATGTGAAGGTGGAGACAGTTAGTTGATGCATCTATAAGCCATCAAACGCCAGAGATTGCCAGAAACCACCAGAAGTTAGGAGACAGGCATGGAACGGGTACCTCCTCAGAACCTCGGGAAGGAACCAGTCCTTCCGACTGCTCAGCTTTGGACTTCTGGCCTCTGGATCTAGGAGAAGACACGTTTCTGCTGTTTTAACCCCCCTAGTTTGGTCATTTCTCACAGCGGCCCTAGGAAACAAATACTCCAGGCGTGATAGGCTTGCTGCCCCTTCCCATTAAAAGCCCCAGCTTGTTGCAGGGAGCTGTGACGTGTGCCCTCCTCCTGTCCCCGGACCCTCCCCGCAGCCCGCGGCGGCTGGCCAGCCTCGGAGCCGCGCCCCCGGCTCTGGGCTGTGAGAAAGGCCCCTGCGGTTCAGCTGTGCGTCCTGTCCGCTGCTTGCATTGTGAGCCCTTGAAAATTACTGTTTTCAGTTGAAAAGAGGTTCCAGAGAGCTCTTCATCTGCTCAGCAGGAGCTGTGGATGCTCTTGAATTAACGAGGGGAAGCAGAACCTTCTAGGACTGATGGCCTGGACCCCCGCCCCCTTTGTCCTGGCCCTCGGTCAGGCCTGGGAGGGACAGCGGGGCCTCTCAGTGGTTCCCAGAGGAGTGGTTTTAGCTGAGAACACCGGGTCAGAGCCTCCTGTGTTCGGTGTGTCTGTTTAGAAGGGGTCAGGCGACGCTGAATTAGGCTGTGTGGTTTCCAAGGGGTCAGCAGCCTTCTGACGCCTATTCAGAGGGGCCTGAGGGGCCTCTTACCCAACTTGGCAGCCTGTCATTGGTCAACACACATAGTGGACCTTCATTTGATGCAGTCAAATGGGCAGGAGGCCATTGAGGAGTAGCTGGCGTCTGGCTCACTCTGTGTGTGTGTGGGGGTGGAGTGGGGAGACTGGTTGGAATGTGAACACCCTCGCTGTGTTGGTTGATCTGATGTAAACTCACCTCTGTCTCTGGTTTCCACCTTAGCTCGGGCCGTTCTCCCCTCGGCCTATTGGCACATCCATCCAACCAGTACTTACTGTGCACGGGCTGTTTTCCAGAGTCCAGTAAAAGCCCTTTACGGCATGGTTTCATTTAGTCACTACAGAAACCCTGGGCTGCATTATTGTCATTGTCCCCATTTTATAGATAACAAAATCAAGGCTCGGTCCCTTGCCCAAGCTCACAGAGCTGGTAAATGGCCAAGCGGAGTTCGGATGCCGGCCCATCTTACACCAAAGTCCGCGCTCCTGACTGTATTAATCTTGCGTTTCGACCGCATTTCCCTCCCCTGAGCTGAGTAGTAATTGGAGGGATAAAAACAGGTTTGATTCAAGACCATGGTGACAGGGAAGGGAGACAGACACGGGATAGCACAGCTCAACTGGGAAGACAACTGGGGGCGCATGGCTGAAACCAGGGTCGGGGTGGCCAGTGTTGGAAGAGTGGGAAACATCTGGAACAACAGGGCAGGATTCGGGCTAAACCGGGCCAGCAGGACTCGTGCTGAGGGCGGGCAGGTGATCAGACTTACCCGGGGTGGGGGGGGCGGTGGGGGATAAGGAACCCAATTAGGTATTGAAGGTGGTCAGGTATGGGGGATGGGGATTCTGCTAATCTCACTTGACAGGCTCCTTGCTAAAATTGGACAATGCAGAGACGCCTACTTGAAGACAAGTTCAGGGAAGGCTGAGTAGGGCTTCGCGAAGCAGAGAATCTTGGTCACTATTTATTCCCCGTCGTGTCCTTAAAAAAATACTTAAGGCTGCAGCTGCCATAAGCAGAGTTTGATAATTAAGACATTGGGCTCTGGTGTCAGACATGCTTAGGCTCAAACCCTCACTCTACCGCCCGCTGGCTGAGTGCCTCGGTTTCCATACCTGTAAAATGGAGACCATTGTGGCCCTCAATCCTGGGGCTGGGTGCGGTGATGTGGGAACAGCTGGGCATGTGGTTCAAATCCACACACGGTGGCTGGAATCTGATTATCGGACAGTGTCCTCCAAACCAAGGCAGCTTTCTGCCCTGATTAGCCCATCCCGCAGATGGCTTTGAGCCTCTAAAATGTGAATGTGTTGAGGGGCGCCTGGGTGGTTCAGTCAGGTGCCTGACTTTGGCTCAGGTCGTGGTCTCATAGTTTCGTGAGTTCGAGCCCCGCCTCGGGCTCTGTGCTGACAGCTCAGAGCCTGGAGCCTGCTTCGGATTCTGGGTTTTCCCCTCTCTTTGTCCCTCCCCTCCCCGCACTCTGTCTCTCTCTCAAAAGTAAATAAACATTGAAAAAAATACGAATGTGTCAGGCACTGTGGAAAGAGTCAGGGATACAGAGCTGAGAAAGATAGAGTCCATCTCTTTAGGTGGCTCCTGGAAGGTAGAGGGATACTGAGCTGGGCTTGCTTGTGTGAATCTTTGTGTGTGTGGGTGATTCTTACCTGGGGGTGATTTTGTCCCCCTGTACACATTGGACAATGTCTGGAGACATTTTTAAAGTTTATTTTTGAGAGAGAGAGAGAGCGTGCGTGGGGAAACAGCAGAGAGAGAGGGGGAGACAGAGGATCCCAAGGAGACTCCACACTGTCAGCAGAGAGCCTGATGCAGGGCTGAAACCTACAAACTGCAAGATCGTGGCCCGAGCTGAAGTTGAACCGCTCAACGGACTGAGTCACCCGGGCGCCCCAGGAGACATTGTTGACTGCCATGACTGATGGAGGGGCCCTGGAAGGCTGCATGTCTGCCAGGATACTTGGAAACATCCTACAGTGCATAGGTGAGCCCCTCAACAGCCAGGCATCCCAGCCCCAGATGTCGGCGGTGCCAAGGCTGAGAGACGCAGGTGCGTGCACAAGTGAGGGCAGTGAGCACCTCTGCGCAGAGCCCCTAACTCCGTGGGACCGGGAGGCAGCCTGTGCCGGAACCCCCCTCCTTCAGCCTGCCCTCTCCCATCAGCTGCTTCCAGCCAGAGAATCAGACCTCCCCACGTTTAATAGAATCCAGGCCGCTGAGGCAAATGTAAAAACAAAACCCTGGGCAAATGTGTTTTTATGTAAACACAGCAGGGGTTGGCGGCTGCCTGTGGAGAAAGTACCCTATGGCTGGTGCTTCTCAGAGCAAAAATAACCCTGACTGTTCCTGCTCTTAGAGCAGAGCAGGCAAGGAGAGGAGGGTCATGTGGGAGCCCAGGTGCTCATGGGAGCTGTCCCTGCCCCGGCTGAGGCTTCCCTTCCCTCCAGGTGAGCATCCCAGGGGCCCAGGATGAGAAGAGAGCAGGTGCTGACTCTCTTGGAAGCATCTCTTTCTTCGAGCTCAGCCGGCATCGCAGGGGGAAAAAAAAAGCAGGTTTTTGAGTATAATTTACCTACAGTGTGTATAGTCCTGTAAGTTTTAACAGATGCGCTCAACCGTGGAACTTCCTGCAGAATAGAGATAGAGAGTTCTGTCCCCCATCAAAATTCCTCTGTGCCCCTTTGTAGCCACTCTATCCCCCTTGCTGCCTCCCCCAACCCCGCCTGCCCCTGGCAACGACCAGTCTCTTTTCCTTTGCCCTTTTCTAGAATGTCATATTCTAGAATGTCAGACTTGTCTGTTACTCAGTGCTCATCATGGTAAGCGTGCTCTTTAATCCCCTCGCCTTTTTCACCCCTCCCTGTTTCAGCCCCCTCCCTCCGCCCCAAGACTTTAAAAGCTAAAAAATAAGGTCGTCTGTCATCTTGCTGATGGCAGAGGCCACGTCTTCTTCAGGGGTGTATCCACAGCACCTGGCACACAACAGCTACACAATAGATGTTTGCCGAAGGAAGAAATCAAACCACCCTCTACCCCCACAAGGGGGTCCGGGGAGAATTTGCGCTCCTGTGGATCAGAGCAGAGGTGTTTTGAGGCGACGAAGGGTAAATTTTCCCCAGAGGTGATGCATCTGTGAACTTTCTGCAGGATAAACTCTCACCATAGATGGATCCCTTGGTTCTGGGGCATACCTTGGCTTGGCAGGTGGCAGGTGGCATGCAGTGAGTGTTTGTTGAGTGAATGAGTGAGTGAATTGTAGTTGGAATGGGGGTGGGGGTGGTCTGTAAGTAAGAGCCAGAAGACACTTTAGGGAGTTTTTGGTTTTGTGCTTTCCAAAGGAAGAGACTGAAGGCACAGAGAGGGTAAGCCACCTGCCCCAGGACACACAGCCATAAAAGGACCTTGACCGGAATTTGACAATAAACTATTTGTAAAAAAAAAAAAAAAAAAAAAAAGAAAAAAAAAAAAAAAAAAAGGAAAAAAAACTGAGGACTGATGGATGTGGGGGGGAGGGAGGAGGGGCATGGAGGAGGACACTTGCGGGGATGAGCACTGAGTGTTATGTGGAAACTAATTTGACAATAAACTATTTGTAAAAAAAAAAAAAAAAAAAGAAGGAGCTTGACCGGGTGGAACAGGAATAGGAAAGGGAATGAGACACAGACTCGAATCTTCACCTGGCAGCTGCACTGGGCCAGGAGTTTCAGACGTGAGCGCACTTCCACCTTCAGCTACACAATTTGTAGGGCCTCATGCAGAATGCAGACGCTTTCCTGTTTGGTAATTGTTACGAATTTCAAGACCTTGGCAGCAGAGCATTAAACCAAGTCCAGGTCGCCCCACGGGACCACACGGGGAGCCCCCCCTACGGAAAGGACCCTGTAACCATGTCATTCACAAGCAAGGAAACCCCAGCTCAGACAGGCTGCCGATTTCACCCAGGACACTGCACCGGTCTTCTGGTGTCCAGATTCGAACCCGCGGACTTGAGCGGTCATCTGTGTCACTCCTTGATTGTGCTAGGCTTGCCCCTGAGCCTCCAGGGCTGAGCATCTGAGTGCCCTGACTTGCTGGCCAGCCTTCCAGGCAGGGGGGGAGAGGAGCTTCCCTGCCCCCAGGCACCTGATGGCTGCAGCCTTAAGGACCCAGCCCGCTCCCTGCCTCTTTCTTCCTCCCAGGATGTAAGGAGACAGACCTCCCTCCCTCCACCCCGGGGAAGATTTATTCCTGGGGATGCGTGGGTGGATGCGTGTTTGGGGGGGGGGTGTGTTTGTCTAAATTTAAAGACATCATGACAGCGACAGCCTATTAATGTTGAGACTGGTGAAGTCTCTCCTTTAGAAGAATCACGAATAAGTTGATGAATAAGAATCACGAAGAAGGGGCCACCTCTGGCTCTAACTTCTGCTCCAGGTGTGCCTGCCAGTCCTCCGGCAGCAGGGGGTAATCACAGGTGACGGGGGTGAAGGTGTGTACTTGTTCTGATGAGCACTGGGTGATGTATGGAATTGCTGAATCACCATATCACCACCTGAAACTGATGTAACCCTGTATGTTAAGTAGCTGGAATAATAATAACAATAGTAAGGCTGGTCTTCTGGTGCCAGATGCCCATGGGGGACTCTGAGAAGTGGCGTGTTTGTGCCCGTTTTATAGATTGGGAAGACAGAGGTTCAGAGAAGGGACTGCCCTGCCATGGTGTTGAGTTTCAAACTGACAGGTAGGATTTCAGTGACTCCATTACATTCCATAACTCATGCAAACCCCAGGCAAGCTTTGGCTGCCTCTGTTGATGGAAACATGAAGTTAATAGTTGCGATTCTGTTGAGATCCAGCAGTGTGCCTGGCCCTGTCCTAAGCATTTTTTATGTGTGTTACTTGAAAGAATCCTTTAAACAATCCATGCAGCGGGGAGCACCGTTCTCATCCCATTTTATGAATGAGGAGCCTGCAGCTTAGAGACATAAGTGGCTTCCTCACCTTCTCAGAGCTCGTGATAAAGCCAAGATCCCAAGTCAAGTCTCAGTGATGTCAAAACTCACGCACTCTCTGTCTCTTTCTTTAAACCACGGCCAGTAGTGGAGGAAGAGAGGCCAGGCAAAATGATACATACACACAGAATCACTCCTGTACCTACTCTGCAAGAGGTGACGTCTTTATGTACATTGGTGAGTTTCCACCCAGCTGTTTTTCTCCGCCGAGGGGAACATTCTCTCCAGGCAGCTGACCTTTGGTGTTGTGTAATTGCCGAGCAATTTAGAGACGTCTGGAAATGTATAATTCATGCGCGCATCTTTCATCCTGGTCACTGGAAGGCAGCGAGGCATGGCTGTTTCCCGGGGAGACTTTCAACCTTGACATGAGAGGACACGCGATCTTCGGGGCTCGGGACGGAATTTCAGGGTCTGAGAACCCTTCGGCGTCGAAGCGCCCCTGGTGTCCCAGCACAGAATGCTAGGCGCGGGGGGTCCCGACAGGGAACCTTTTGATCCATCTTGGATAGAGCACTGGGGTGAAATCTTAAAATTGAGCTCTAGAACTGGAGACTACACTGTAAATCTGGAGTCCGAGGCGTCCAGGAGTGGGGTTCCAGTCCACTCCTCGGTTCTTTTGGCAGCCCCAGGGGATGAGAAACCAGGCTTGGTCAGGATGAGAAGCTTCAGTGTCTGGCTTTAGCTGTGACCCTAAATGTGCTTGGGCAAGTCACATCGTGTCTGCTGTTTCTCATCTGTGAGTTGGGTTGAAGGGTCCCTGCCGTGTGCCGTGAACAGGAGTGGAGAAATAGGGGTGCGTGCATATGTGCGAGTGCTGTGAGGGCTGGTGGCGGGCGTGGGGACGTGCGTGTCCATGCACACGTGCGTCTCTGGGGACGTGTGTGCTCCCATGCTGCCTTCTGGTTGGTATCCAGAGGCTGAACCCGGGGGCTGAAGTATTGGCCAGTTTCTGGGAGCGGTTACCCTCAGGAAGGGGACATCTTGCTGTTGGATGCCAGCAGTGTCCTTGGGTCACTGAAGGGCATGGTGAAGCTACCACCCGGGTCAGAGGACCCCCGTGTCTTCTAGAAGGGGCTCATTTCCCTCATTCGCAGCCTTAAGAGGGGGCACCAGCTTGCTGAGCAGACTCTGTAGAGAAAAGCCTTCAGGGCACGGAGGGCTTCCGAATCCCCCCACTGTACCTGCGGAGGTCAGAGGCAGTGACACGTGGCTGGTGTGATTAAGGTTCTGGAGTTGGACGGGCCCAGGCTTGAGTCTTACTGTGTCACTCACCAGCTCTGCCTTCTGGCCGGTTGACTGACCCCTCCCCTACCTTGGTGGCCTCATCTGTAAAGTGAGAAGAAAGCCAACCAGCCAAATAGAGCCACTGGGGAGAGTCAGTGACACAGTATAGATGCAAGGACCTGGCACATAGTAGGTATGCAGTAAGTAATAGTTTGTCCATTTTCCTTCTTTCCTAGGGAGGGCGTCGAGGCTCATGGCTGGGGTCTAGGAGGCCCGGGTCTGGGAAGAGTCACTGGTTGACTCCACTACCCCCTTTGGGCCTCAGTTTCCCCATCTGTCGATGAGGAAAGTGGACTGAGGATTGTGAAGGTCTTCCCTCCAGCTGTAATGGGCTGTGAACCTCCCTTTTAAATCTGCTCTGAGGACTAAGGGGAAGGTACCCTGTGAGGGAAGAGAACTTGAGACTGAGGCCTCAGATACCCTCCTCCACGGACACACAGACACACACACACACACACACAGACATACACACTTGCACGCGTGCGCGCGCGCGCACACACACACACACACACACACACACACACACACCACTGGCTCGGGCAGAAAGACTGGGCTGGAGGGCTTGGGGGTGAGAACCAGGTTTCCTGTAGGGAAAACCCCTGGTGAAATTCCTCTTGGGAAGAGTTGCTAACGGGAGCCGTCAAGGTTCCTGAATTAGAGTTTAATCCGCCTTGGCCAGCGTGGAGGCAGCCAGCCAGCGTCGAGTGGCTCTGGGTAGGGACAGGGTGTGGAGGGCTGGCAAGGAGAGAGGCGCGGGCCCCGGGGAGAGAACTGCAGGCCAGCAGGGCCTGGGCTGGGAACCAGCGTAGCCCTGGCCTGGCTGTGTGACCCCGGGCCCCCCTTCGACCTCTCTGGTCCTGTGGTTCCTCATCTATAAACTGTCAGACCTGCACTAACTGACTTCGGAGGCTCCTTTGACCCCTACTGTGGGGGTCTCTTAGCAACGGTAACAAGAGTAATCATAGCTGAAACTTAAGGAATCTTTACTTGGGTTCAAATTTCATCTGAATTTCTTTGGGCCTCAGTTTCCCCTTTTGGGAAAGGAGACTGTTCACTAGTCCAAGGATCTCCAGACTTCCTTCCAACCCCTTGTCACCTGCTCTTCGAGCTCTGGGGATGGCCCTAAGCCTTTGTCCCCTGTGATCACCATCAGCCTCCATTGCTGATAAAGGTCAAGGTTGTCAGACCTTCCTGGAAAGAGCCAGACAGTAAGTGTTATAGGCTTTGGGGGTAACCTGCCAGCTGCTGCTGCGTATCCTACTTCCTCTTCATGACCCTTTAGAAATATAAAAGCCAGGGGCGCCTGGGTGGCTTAGTCGGTTAAGTGTCCGACTTTCGCTTAGGTCATGATCTCGCAGTTCGTGGGTTCGAGCCCCGCGTTGGGCTCTGTGCTGACTGCCAGCTCACAGCCTGGAGCCTATTTCGGAGTCTGTGACTCCCTCTCTCTCTGACCCTCCCCTGCTCACGCTGTCTCTCTCTCTCTTTCCTAGAAATAAATTATATATATATATATATATATATATAAAAGCCATTCTTCACTCCTCTAAAGAGAGGCCAGGGGCCTGTTGGGCTGAGGTCAGTTTGCCAGCCTCTGATAGTGATGAATGTTCTCACTTCATCCAAGGGATTAGCCTCCTGTATGATGTCAGGTCAAGCCCTGGTCAGAGTTTTCCCCTGAGCCCCACCTAGAAGGAAATTCTAGAGCCACCACTGATGCCCTTAAGGGCCAGGACCTCGACCTTCTCTCAGCTCTGCCACTCAACGAACACTGCTTGACTTGGGCTCCGCCTTGGGCAGCCACCGAGTCATTGGCCGCAGCCCCCGGGACAGGAAGGGTCCTTAGAGACCTCCTCCACCTCCTCGCTGTTCAGTGTGTGAACAGGCGTGGGTCACAGTGCAGTTCAGAAAGGCCCCGGTGGGGTGGGGTCCACGCACTCCCCAGGCCCTGCCCGCCTCCCCCTTGTGGGATGTGCTGGGCCCTTTACCCCCTCCCACCTTGCACCGTGTCCTCCGCCTGTGGCCGTCCCGCCCCAGATCTTCCCATGGCCATCCCTTGTCTTGTTTTTCAGGGCTTAGCTTGAATGCCACCTTCTCAGTGGGTCCTTCTGCAACCACTGTACACAAAGTAATCCGCCCTCACCACCACCATGGTCCATCACTGGGGCTTTCCAGTAATTTCAACAAACCTACAGCGAGAAAGGCACCTTCCTCTAGGATCCAGTATGCACACACACACCTGAACCAAGGGGTTCACAAAACAACACTTTTCCTTTACTGCGTGTGAGTAAGGGTTCCTTCTGTTCTCTCCCCCCATGCCTTCCCTCCCCTCCCCTCCTTTCCCCTGCTGCCCTCCTTCCTCCATTCTGATACCCCCTGTAGGTCTGCCCCTGTGGGTAAACATTCTGCCCAGAACCATCAGACCCATCCATTATCTCCCCCAGACAATTAGAAACCTATTAAGGAACTCTATGCAAATGTGCACTAATTGACCTGCGACAGAGCAGCTCCTGGAAGAGAGGGATGACTCCAGATGGCTTAATGATAGGAATTTAGGGCCTTTCTTTAGAAGTCCCTCTTGGGGAGGAAAGTGATCTGGGCTCCGAGAAGGGCTGCCAGCTGCCTGTCTGATGGGGGGACGCCAGGGGATCCTGTGAGCAGCCCTTTGGGCCCCTTTCATCAAACCATTGGACCAGAAGGGCTGTCATTTCACCTCTTAACCCTCCTCCCCGACTCCGTCCCCTCCTGCAGCTCGGCTCTTCCCCCAGCCCAGGGGTTTAACAGCATCTAAAACATCTGCTCCGGTGGGTCCTGCCTTTTCAGGTGTATGCCTGCGACCCCTCTTTTTAATAGGCTTTTTAAAGCAGTTTTAGGTTCGTGGCAAAATGGAGCAGAAAGTAGAAAGATTTCCCATAAAGCCCCTGCCCCAGCCCCGCCCAGCTGCCCCCACCCCGAATGTCCTGCGCCAGAGTGAGGCATTGGTGGATCTACTCGGACACGTCATTATCACCCAGAGTCCATGGCTCATATTTGGGTCCTGTCTTGGTGGCTTTGAGTTTGGACAAATCTACAAGGACACGTATGTACCGTTACAGTATCGAGCAGAATATTTCCCTGCCCTGAAATACTGCGTTCCACCCATTCGTCCTTCCCCTCCCCGACCCTTGGCAACCACTGAGCTTCTCACTGTCTCTATAGCTTTGCCTTTTCCAGACTGTCCTGAGTGTGGAATCCTCCAGAATATAGCCTCTTCGAGTTGGCATCTGTCACTTTAGTAATACGCACTTAAGGTTCCTCCGTGTTTTTTCATGGCTTGGTAGCTCACTTTTTAGCGCAGAATAATATTCCATTGCCCAGGTAGACTACAGTGCATTTCCCCATTCACCTACGGAAGGACATCTTGGTTGATTCCATGTGTGGGCAATTAATGAATAAAGCTGCTGTAAGCATCTGTGTGCAGGTGTTTGCGTGGACCTAAGTGTTCACCTCCTTTGGGTAGATACCAAGGAGCAGGATTGTTGGATCGTATGGTAAGACAGTAAGAGTATGTTTAGTGTTGTATGGTCGCCCTTTGAAGACTACCTTCAGCTAACTCGTATTGACTCCCTGGTGTATACCCAGCATCATAGTAAGGAAGGTACTCCTGCTTTCTCATTCAGTGCTGTCTCTGACCCTGGAAGGCTGGCACTTGACCCTCCGTGAGTCAGGAACCCCAGACTTTCTCAGCTCCTCTGTCTTGGTCTCTCTGCTCACTTGTTTTCCTTTTCCTCTCTTTGCAGACTAACCTTTGCTCTTTCTTTGGCCCTGTGATGACAGCTTCTAGTCTAAGTGGCAAGCAGAGAGTCACATTTCAAACCCCAACTCCCTATTCTGGGGTAGGGGGCATGTACTGTGGTACAAACATAGCCCCCGGGGCTGTCTCCATGAGCAGGGGTAGGGGCCACTCTCTAGACGGGACCCCCAAAATGGGTCCTTCACACCTACCTTGGGTGGTCAGGATTCACCACAGCAAAGTCACTGACCCTTCCTCTTTTCCTGAGATGAAGTCTGGGCAAAGGATATTGTCATAAGAATGGGTGGTGGATGGTTTGTTTCGTTGGCCAAAGTGGGGCAGAGTATGACCGTCTGTGGAGAAATTGGTATATCGGGGTCCATAGAACACAGGCTCTGGAACCAGACTGCCTGGGTATGAACTCTGCCCCACCACTTTCTGGCTGTGCAACCTCACCACAGGGGCCTTAGCCTCCCTAAACCTCTGTTTTCTCATCTGTAAACTGGGGCTAACAAAGGAGACCTTTCTTTTAGGATGATGATAAGTATTAAACGAGTTCGTGTCTAGAACAGTGCCTGACACATAGTAGGTACTCAATAAATACTAGCACATGCTATAACTAGGGTACTATGTATTTTCCACACATGAGCTCATATAGCCTTCAGACCTTTCTAGCAAATGAGGGGAGACTGGGCATAATTTGCAGATGAGGAAACCGAGTGTCGGAGAGGCCACTTGCAGAAGGTCATGCAGCCACTGTGTAGCTGAGGCAAGTTCACACCAGAAATGTCTGACCCTCAATCCGTTCCGTGGTTCTTACCTGGTGGCTTCCATTTGCTGTTGGCCCAGCCTGATTCTCCGCAACAAGTGAAGATGGCCATAAAGTTTGCCCGCGGAGCAGGAGGCACTAAGTCATTACCCAGGGAAACGAAATTTTAATATTTATTTTTAATGGGCACCATATGCTCCTTTTGATTTTTTTATTTAATTACATCATGGCAGATGGCTGGGTGTTAAAGGCCATTAAGCTAATAGCACTTTGCCTTCTCATTTATTTTCTTGAATTTTGGAAAAGATGAATGATAATGGACACGGATGGTGAGCGGTGGATGCAGAGTGGTGGCGGGCGAGTCCCCGTCCTAGAAACGGAAGGAAGGAAGTGTGGGGGCCCTGGGGCTCTTCCTGGCAACTGGGTGCGTGTGTGGAAGGCAGCACATGCTTGGATTTTAGGAGCCCGGAGCAAGGTTTCCCCTGTGGGGACACACACAGATGTGCAGAGTCTTGGACATAGTAGTCCCCCTTTCTCAGCCCCCAGAGCAAGTCTGTATGTCTTGAAGCGCCCATCGCACCTTTGCGTAGAGTGGGCCAGACACTGGGGGGAACAACACAGCGGGTCCATCCTGGGCACGATGGTGTCATTACACTGTGGACACCTGTGAGGGGAAGGCTGTGTCCCAGAGGGGGTCCACACACCGTGTACGGGTGTAAAGCTCTTCCCTAGGGTTAGTTGGCTTAATAGAATTCTAGATTCCTAAAGACCGTGGGTGGAACCATGAGATTGTCATTTATCACAGTGTTTCTTGGGCTGTCTTGTAACTTCTTTCACTTGCCAAGTGGCTGGTCTGGGAGCAAGAAGGACGAGAAAGAACTTTGATTACAGGAGTTGAACTTTGATTAGACTGCCTGGAGAAGAAGTGTGTGAGGGATGGTTTTCTGTTTGCCAAGCTCGGAAAGGATACTTCCCTTGAGGCTGGGATTCAGCTGAGAGGTGGAGTGGGAAAGGGGAGCCAGCTGTTCAGGTGGTCTGGACGGTGTGTGGGATAGCATCACAACACTGAGATTTCAACAGTTGTGCCCTTGAATTCATGCTTTTGTCTTGCAAGCTGTGTGCTTGCGCAAATCACTTCATCTCTATGAGCTGTGGCTTCTTCATCTGTAAAATGGGTACAGTCGTAACCACGTCTCATCATTATTGAGTGGTCCTGTATTGCCTTCCAGGAATCTGGACAAAGATCTACCTATAGGAGGCTCATCACAGCATCACTTATTTCTAAGGGAGGAAAACTGGAAATATTATATAGGCCTAACGATAAGGAAAAGCTTGAATAAATCAGTGTATTCCAAATAGTTGATAAGTAATCATTGGTAAGTAGTTTATTTCGGAGGTGAAGGGCATACTGACTCCTTTCCTTCCCTGAGGGGGGAAGAGAGACAGGTGTGCTGTTGAGTCAGCTACCACTGAGGATGACTGAGGCTGAATCCCTCCGGGGAAAGTGAGGGAACTTGTATCAACACAGCCTGACATTTCTCCCATCACAGGGGTGAGGGGGCCTGGGGCATTGACGCACCCAACTCCCATTGCTTCCAAATGGCATTTGGGAGTTGAGTCTGAGGCTGGGGCACATGCAAAATCTGGGAAAGATCTACCAGATTGGCAAAACCGAAAAAGGCTGACAGCGGTAAGTGTTGATGCCTATTTGGAGCAACAGGAACGCCCATACACTCCTGGGGGGAGTTGGTCACAACGGCCGTTGGAAAACAAATCAGCGGTCATGAGATGTTCACACAGTAGGCCCTAGGAATTCTACCCCTGGGTCCATGTACACCCGATGTTAAGTCTTTTATACACATATCAGGAGACGACAGGTTTGAGCGTGTGCAGCAGCTGGTGAGGGGAATTCATTCTACCCCAGCCATACAGGCTAAGAATTGATGACAGAGAAGCTCTGTGAAGGAAAATAGGGTCCCTCTACCAGAAAAAAAATGGGTGCTGGGCAGACAAAACCATACATGTTACCTACACCATTATTACCATAAGAGGTAACACTTAGGTGAAATGCATGTAGTCCTCACACAAATCCAATGAGAGAAGTACTGTTATTTCCCCCCATTCTATGGATGGGGAAATTGAGGTACAGAGAGGTTAATCACCACCTCACAGGGTTCTAGGGGGGATTAAACAGCACAGCGGAAATAAGGCACGGTGCCTGGCACACAGTAAATGCTCAAAAAATACTGCTGGTTTCTGATACCATCGTGAGGCCAGCACTAAAACTTCGTCTCTGGTCTGTGCTCCCAGTCTCCTGGAGATTCCCAGGTGTGTCTCCTGCCCAGAAGTGTGAAGAAACAGAAACTTTCCAAACCTGGTCTCTTGGGAGCTATTTCTCGACGAAGCTTGGGTGGTCACAGGGGTCAACTGATGCCTCAAGTCAAACTCAGGGGGCTGAAGAGAGAGGCAGGATGGGCCCCCTGCCTAGGCTCGTGGACTTCCAGCCAGACCCACCTGCCTGCCCCCATCTGGAAGGGCAGGCACCACGGCCCCTCCCTGGGGGCCCGGGGGCCACGGGGCAGGCTCACCTCCTGTGTTCCCTTCCCACAGGGCAGCTCTGTCCTGCCAGTTATTTTCTCCGCCGCTCAACACCAAAAGTTCATTCTGGTGCTAAAAATAGGCTGTGTTTAGACACTCTGAGGCTCTAGCTGGAAACACGAACCCCCGTAACCAGATGCTGCCATTCCTGCGGGGAGGGGGAAGGGGGGCTCTCACCCTCACCGTGGTGGCAACTCTCGCTAGTCCTGGGAGGGAGCCAGGGCAGGGAGCGCGTCATCTGCCACACCCAGGAGACAGGGAAGCCGAGGCTCAGAGGGTTGTCGTGCAAAACGGAGAGGGATGGAGCCTGATCGCTCATAGCGAGCACTGACTCCAGCCCTCTGGACCCCCCAAGGCTCAGGCAAGAAGACTCTGTGGTCCACCCACGGGAGAACAATGGAACTCACAGAGGTGCGCGCACCTGCCCGGCTCACACCTGTAAGTGACAGGACAGAATGTGGACGGGATTGTGGTCTCCAACATGTAACAGGAAAGTGGAGACAGGGAGGTGGGGGCCAACACGTGCCCCCTTCCCGGGGGGCATTGTCGATGCACCGTCTGTGGGCTGGGGAGAGCCGTCACACCTGCCTCACAGGTTGCCGGCAGGGAGGAGTTGGTGAGAACGTGCTTGTAAAGTCTTTGAGCGCAGCGTCCGGCATAGAGTAGGTGTTCAGTAATGGCACTTCATTTCCACATTCCCTTTGGGGTTAGAATTTCTGTCTAGAGAGAGAAAGAGACAGAGAGAGGCTTGGGGATGTGGAGAGGATGACAGAGGGTCGTGAGAAGCAGAGAGGTCTTTGGGGTTCCCTTGGGGAGGTGGCACTGTGGCTCAGTGGGGGCCCCCTGAACTCCAGGATCAGCCAGAGCTGTGAAACAAAAGATACTGCCTACACAGAGCCCTGAGTGTTGGTGTTCCGGTGACAGGGTTTAGGCTTAAACCCCCAGGGGAGGTCCGTCCCCTGATTCTTCTTACTCACTTCCTGCACCTCTTGGGGACCTACTGTGTGCCAGATGCTGGGGCTAATGTGGAGAGAGAGTAAACCGGATGCCCCCAACCCCCTTGCTACTCAGGTTCCAGGGTGTTCTCCTTCCGGGACCCTCCCTCCCAGCACTGGCAGGTGGCATGGGTGGCTCAGGTCAGCACCGCCCCCCTGCCCCCTGGAGGGGCCCCCCTCCCCACAGTCCCTTCCCGGATGGGTCCGCTTCACTCCCCACACCACCAGTGCCTCCGTCTCTTTCTGTTCCCTGCCGGCTTCTAATGAGCTCATTATCCTCTTAAAACCCATTTGGCACCCACTTAGAGAAAAGATGTGTTGAAATAGAAAAGAACGAGAAGGGAACAACAGAAAAGGACTAGACCCAGAAATATCCTCAGAGAGACAAAAAGCCACAGGGAACACAACAGCCAGAACCTTTGCCGTCTCCACGGCAGCAACTGAGCTGCTGCGGCAAATGTCTTTGAAGGCTGCTCACATGTGCCCTTGAGAGGACTGGGGTGGGGGGTGCTTTTCTTGAGCACCTACTGTGTGCCAGGCACTCTTCCTACATTTTGGGGAAGGTGTCACGATTCTTATGCCCACTTTACAGGCGAGGATCTTCGTGAGAACAGGTGTCTTGACCCAGTCACACAAGCTGGTGGGTAGAAGCGGTGGCATCTGAACCCAGGTCAATCCACCTCCAGAGCTCATGCTCTTGTCTGCTTCTGGAAGGGCTGGTGTCCTTCTGCTCATCCCCATGATGGCTGGTGGCTTTGTCTCATCCTGACCCAGCTGCAGAAACATCTGGCATGTGTGTGATCTACACGGAATACCATGGGTCACCACCCACTGCCTGGAGGTTTAACATGTCAGTGTGACCTTGAAACTTCAGCGGTTCTGCATGTACGCAGTTAGAACATAGCCCAGACTCCTGGGCTTGGATTCGAGTCTCCCCCGAGCTGTGTGGCTCTGGACAAACTACTTAATCTCTTTGAGCCTCATTTCTCTCCTCCCTTAAATGGCTACGGATCTCTCTCATAGAATTGTTATAAGCATTCAGTCAGAGTATGTACGTGTTCAGAGCAGTGTTGGCACATAATAAATGTTCAGTGAACATTAGCTACTAATTGCTATTCTATATCTTCTACATACATCTACTATAGGATTTATCACGATCTAGTGTAGTGATTTAGTACAGTGGTTGTTTAGTACATTGCTGTCTCCCTCAGCAGACTCTGAATTCTCTGAAAGTGAGACTCTGGATTATTTATTTTGGCATCCCAAGCACACACGATAGGCAGGCAATGCATATTTTTGAATGAATGGAAGAATGGGTAGATGGATGGGTGGGTGAGAGCTGCATGGTTGCGTGGGCTGCAGCAGTCCGGGTGGATGGACAGGTGAATGGGTGGATTGATGAAAGAGTAATGGTGGATGGATGGATAGGTGGATTGATGGATGGGTTATGGAATGGACAGTGGATGGATGGATGGTTAGATTGTGACTTGATGGATGGGCACGTGGACTGACGGATGGATTAAAGCGGTGGACAGATAGGCAGAGCGATGGAGGAAGAGGTATAGTTTGGCCCCACAAAAATTTGGAGCTGGTTTTTTCCACTTATCTGTTCCAAGTGTCTAGTACAGTAACTGGTGCTTAGTAGGTGCATAGCACTTAGTCCCTGAATGAATGGGATGGTGTATGGGCTACTGATGGCTTCTCCCCTGAACCACAGTTAAACTCCTGGGCCATGTCTGGATTCAGAGGGTCTGTTACCATTCGGATCAACCATGGGCTGCCATTTAGTCATGTACATTGGCCAAGCCTGTCACGACGCCCCCTGCTGGTGATAACATGGAATCACACCACCAAAAGGGGTATTCTGTTCTCTGATTTGTATTCTGTTTTCCTCCTGGCTAATGATCCTTAACGTTTACCCATAAAGCAGTGCCCTCAGCCCTCTGTGCCCATCACCATTACCCAAGGACACCCTGTTACGCCTATAGGCTTCCTCTTCTACCAGAAATTCTGGCTGGAGAGGTCCAGAATCTTCATAGTGAACCAGGTTCTCAGGTGATCATGAATCAGATGCTCCTTGTCAGAGAGTGAGTAGTGGCACTGTGAGGCCATGGACATGGGCTGCTGCTTCAGGGCCCATTCCCTGAATCCCCAAGTGATATCTAGTCCATGTAGGACAAAAGCGGAGTCAGAAAGGTCGTGGTTAAGGGCTGTGGTTTTGCATTTGGACTGTCCTGGGTTCAGTTCCCAACTCCACCACTCACTGGCTGTGTGGCCTCAGTTTCCTCATCTGTGAAGTGGGAACATTGTTACTCCCCTAGGAACAATGGGAAGACTAGGTGAGATCATGCATGTAGAGGGCTTGGCACAAAGCTGGGCAGATTATAGATGCTCAGTAAAGGCCGAGTGATGGCTGTGTTGATAAATCACCCTGATTTCTTTTCTTTTTCTTCCTTGGATAGAGGAGAGGGGCTATGGCTTTGATCTCTCCCACTGGAATGTGAGCCCTGTGAAGGAAGGGACTTTGTATCTCTGATTCACCGCTTTCTCCCCAGCGCTTAGGACAGTACCTGCTACATGGCTGGATGCTCACTAAGTATTTGCTGGCACAACAGCAAAAAAGAATGAATTTGTTCTGGTTCAGAACCAGCCAGGTCCAGCAGGCAATTCAGCAGGGACCTAGGAAGTACTTTTCAGACTTGAAATAGTTCACATATCAGCGTACGTTTGACAAATAAATAGGATGTGTGGGACATTAGGAACTTGTGCTTGTCTGAGATAAAGTCTGTCCGAAAATGAGGGCCCAGGAGGAGACAAGGTCCCAGATTACCAGTTTGGCTTAAAGAAAAAGGCAGGTGTTCTAGAAGACCCAGGACGGGGCTTCCTTCCAAGCACAGCGGGGTGCATCGGGCCTTCGGCCCCTCCCTTCCCCTTCCCTGGGGCTCTGCATTCCCAGTGAGAAGGTTCAAGAACACTTTGTGCTCTGGCCTCCATGAGGAGACTTCTTAAGCCTGTGTCCATGCTGTTTTGCAGGTAGCAGCCCTGAGCCCTAATGCTTGAGCAGATGGAAGCCCGGCGGCCTCTGTTTCCACCAGGTGGACACACCGAGCGTGGCCCCCAGCTGGGAAAGGGGCCGGAAAATGGCCCTCAGTGAAATAATCTAGCTCCAACAGGCTGGAGGAGCCAAGAAAAGACGTGAGCTGCAGTGCTGGTGACTGACAGAATCCTCCTGTGACTGTTATTATCAAAGTTCTCTGGGAGCCTTCTGACGTGAGGAACAAGATGTAGGAAAATGGGACTGACTCCTAGGTGTGGGGTCCCTCTTGTGGCTCAAAGAAGCTCACCTTGACCTCAGGAGGGCTCCGTTCTCTTGGCATCAGCCAAGCATCAGCTTCACGGAAAGAGTAAGACTCAGACCTCCGTGGGTTCCATCCCTAAGGGAGGCCCCCTCCATCCCCTTCCTGAAACCCCCCACCAGCGACGCCCCAGCGAGCCAGTCCGGAATGATCCTGCTATGGCCAAGCTCTGGTTCAAATTCCAGCGGTACTTCCGCAGGAAGCCTGTGCGTTTCTTTACCTTCCTGGTGCTCTACCTGATGGCTGGGAGCCTGGTCTTCCTTCACTCTGGCTTTGTGGGCCAGCCTGCCATCTCCCAGAGCCAGGCCAGCCCCGCTGTGGGGGTCCAGGCCGAGGGCGCTGAGCTGCCCTTCTTGGGTGACCTGCATCTGGGCAGAGGCTTCCGGGACGCAGGGGAAGCCTCGAGCATTGCCCGCAGGTACGGACCCTGGTTCAAGGGCAAGGACGGGAGCGAGAGGGCCAAGCTGGGTGACTACGGTGGAGCCTGGAGCCGAGCCCTCAAGGGAAGGATCGTCCGGGAGAAGGAGGAGGAGCGAGGTAAGAGGGTCCGAAAGGGAAGGTGGCCAAGGGGAAGGGAGGGGGTGAGAATAATAACAGTAACAGCCACCAGGTTTCAGTGTTGAATAGGATCTCACCTGCCATATAGTCACAGCTCTAGACATGCCAGGGGGTCGCTATCATCCCCATTTCAGAGGAGAAATGTGAAGCCCAGAGAGAGTATATAGCTTGCCCAAGGTCACACAGCTTGTAAGCAGCCATGCATGGACTTGAACCCTACATCTGTCAAAGTTCAAAGTCTGACATTTCCTTGTAGCCTTTTTTAGTCTTGTTAAATAAACACACTTGAAAATTAAAACCGCATCTACTGAGCACTTACGATGTGTCAGGTACTTAAGCACTTTAAGTGTATTGAACTGTTACCACAACTCTATAGAAGGTGCTGTTATGAGCATTTTAAGGATGAGGGAACTGAGGCACCAGGAGCCCATGGTTACATAGCTAGTAAGCGGCATTCCCTGTGAGAAGGCTCAAGAACCCCGTGAGCTCTGGCCTCCGTGGCATGCCGTGGCTCTGCATTGCCACATTGCCTTTCGGTCTACCTTGCCAGATCTCTTGGTGGTGACCCTTGGAGGATATCGTTGCCGTGGACATATTTCCTTGCATTCCTTGGTCTTTCAGTCCAAAAGGGCTTTTTCTCTGTGAGCGTATTACCTTGTTTGGTTTCTACTATACCTCGGACCCAGCTAACAGATCTGGAAACTGAGGCTTGGTGAAGGGAGATACTTGCCCAAGGCTGCACAGCTGGGGAGTGGCAGCCTCTGGTCTGAATGGAGACAGACCCTGCCCCTTTCCCCCCCCCCCCGCCCCGTCCCACGGTCTCCCAGAGCCTACTCATGTCCGCCCCTCTGACCAGCATGTGGGGGGAGGAGCCCACAACCCTGAAGCTCTTCAGATGAACACACATGCACGTTTGGGGAATCCAGGCCAGATGGTTTGAGGGGATCCGGCACCAATCAGGACAGAAGGAAAACCTCCCCAGCCTTTGTGTTCCCTGCCGCATATCACACTTTAGCTGTGATTCAGCTCATGGAAAACCCCTTCTTCCGCCGTGGAGGAAGCAGGATTAGTGGCGGGGACTCACACCGGGGAGCACGTTCCCCAGCTTCAGTCCCACCCTATACTGGGCTTAGTATAGCCATCCAGGGGACCCCACCTTCCCACGCTCAGGAATTTCCTAGAATTCTGCCTCTGTAAGAACCCAGCATTCACAGGGAGGTGGAAGAGAATGTGGGACATGACAGAACAGATTGGGGATTTGGATTTGGATTCCAGTGCTGTCCCAACCAGCCGTGTGGCCCAGGCAAATGGTTTTACCTTCTCACGCCTCAGTTTTGTCATTTGTAAAATGGGGATAATGACCCCTCCCCTCTGGGCTTCTCCTGAGACCTCACTGGGACAGTGGTTAGGAAAGTACCTGGCATGGTGCTTGGCACATTGTTAGGTCTTAGAGGTGATCAGGAAGTCCTCATGGATGTGCTGGCGGAAGGGACCCCAGCTTCTAGGCACAGGTGAGGTTGTGAAGTGGCTTCTCTTCTCCACCCAGCTGTATCTCTCCCTAGTCACTCCCAAACCCTAGAAGTTTGTAGACCCCGAATCTGTCACAAGCCTGCACCTTAAGACATGCTCTTACCCCACCTAGGATAAATTACAGAGCCCCCTATTATGGCCACCTCTCCAACGTCATCTTGTAGCACTCGCCCCACACCTGCCCCACTGTCCTTCTTGCCACTCACTGAATGTGCCAAGCCTGTTCCTACCATAGCGTCTTTGTTTAACCAGTTCCTTCTATCTCTGGGATGCTCTTCCTCCATATCCTTGCATGGCTCCCTTCCTCCCTTCCTTTGGGTCCCCAGTCAAACCTTGCCTTCTCAGAGGCCTTCCTAACTAAACAGTCCTACTTTGTACCTGGTCACAACCATATTTCCTGGTTTATTTTTGTCACAGCGCTTACCACCATCCAAAAGCGTCTTGTTTATGTGTTTCTTCCTTGTTTGTAGTCGGCCTCCCCTACTGGACTGTCAGTTCCATGAGGGCAGAAATGTTGCCCGTCCTATTCCCCCACCACCCACTCTCTTCGTTCAGCACCTGGGACAGCACCTGGCCCAGAGCCAGGGCTCAATACCTACTTGCAGAATGAAGGAATGATCGGATGGACACATCCCTCTGTCTGGAGTGCCTCCAAGGGTCAGCTCCACTCTTCCTTCAGCTCTCAGCTTAGCTCGCCTCCAGGAAATTGTCCCTGACGCCCCCCTGGGTATGGTCCCTATCAGGCCCCTTAGGTGAATGGTGATCACCTGTGCTTGTTGAGGACTCCCGATAGAATGGGAGTTCCTTGTGATACACTGATACCAACAACATTCACAACACTTCCCATTTGTTGTGAAAATGAACTATCAATGCCCCTTCTATTAGAAATAACTGCCATTTCTCGAACACCTACTTTACACCAGCCTCCGTGCTGTTTACTCTTCACGTATTTGAAGGGAAAGGATACTTGTAAAATGGTATCACATCTCCTGGTTCATAATAATAGGTCACTTAATAGTAGATGTTACTATCAGTAGTAGTAATAATGGCTACTATCTATTGAGGGATTATTATGGGCTAGACCATATTGTAAGAGCTTCATTGCCTTAATTACCACACCAACCCAGAAAGTTAGACACTTGCTATTCTCTTTCACAAATGGGAAAATTTTAAACTCAGAAATGCAGGTTACATGGGTAGAAGTGAGGAACTAAAACCTGAAACAAGATTCATTTAATTCCAAAGCTTGCAAGCCTTCTCCTATACCATGCTAACCTCTCTGCCCCTGGAAATCTTATGTATTTTTATAAAGTGTAAAGAGAGAAGCAAGAGAAAATAAGAAAAAGGCCCGGAGCCCAGAGCTCACGGCAGGCAGCCTTTGGAATCAGCTGGTGTTATTAAGAAAACACAAATCCAGCCTGTCCTTGATTAACTTATTCAGAGTTCAGCGAGGAAAGACAACATATTAGATTAACGCCAATAAAAATGAGACGCTTCTCTGACCTGACGCTGAGCACATTTGGTTTTTCTCTGAAGCTGGCAAGGGCTCTGCTTGATGTGGTGATGCAGGACTTGAGCTGCAAACGATTCAGAGCCCATCACGGGGCCAAGAGGGGCGGGAGGAGCTGCTTCTGGGCTGGGCTGGGCTGGGACTGGGTGGGAAGCCTGACTTCGGGGTGGACTGGCATCTATGATATGCCACGCACCTTGCTGCGTCCTTGACCTCCCCCGGCATTGGGAGAGCCTGTGCTTTGAGCAGAGTGTACCTTCCAATGTTGCAGCATGCTGACTGTGCAGCTTTGGGCAGGTCACTTCACCTCTCTGAGCTTCTGTTTCTTTTTGGGGATAAGAAGTACATAAGAATAGATGGCTGCTGTGATGATTCTGTAAGATAAATCAATTGTGTGCCAAATGCCAGGCACTCTCCCAAGTACTTTGCATGTCTTATATCATATAATCTTCGTAGCAACCCAGTGAGGTCACTGTTATTACCTCCATCTTACAGGGGGGAAACTGAGGCACAGAGAGGTGAAGTAACTTGCCCTAGGTTGTTCAGCTGGAGGAGGGGGTAAACTGAACCCTGGAGGTATTTGAACCCTGGTGGTTTGAGTCTTACACCTGAACCTTAACCATACCACCTCACTTCACAGGGCGCAGGAAGCGCTCAGCTCAGAGGCTGGCACACAGTAAGCACTTAATACGTGCCAGCTATTATTATCAATATTGTAATTCTGCAGAAGAAGATGCAGAAGCATAGGGGCGATGTGACTTGCCCGAGGTGATACAGCTAGTCACAGGCAGAGCCAGAGGCCAAATCCAGTTTGATTTTAAAGTCTGAACATGAAGAGGGACATGGGGGAGAATCTGTCCATGTTCTTGGAAGAAACAATGGGGCTCCTCATCTCCTACAGCTGAAGATGCTGTCGCTGCAGGTTGTTGGGGGTCTGGTCTATGTCAGAGACTATGCATCCAGACCCTCAGCCTCACATCAAGTAGGAATTTGAGCCCCTTTCACAGATGAAAGCTCAGAGAGGTTAAGCGACTCTCTTAGTGTCACACAGGTAAGAGGCAGAGTGGACTCCAATCCAATTTTGTCTGAGTCTAAAGCTCTTATCCTTAAAAAAAATTTTTTTAATCTTTATTTTTGAGAGAGACAGAGCACAAGTGGGAGAGGGACAGAGAGAGAGGGAGACACAGAATCCGAAGCAGCTCCAGGCCCTGAGCTGTCAGCACAGAGCCCCAAGCAGGCCTCGAACTCATTAACCACGAGTTCATGACCTGAGCTGAAGTCAGATGCTTAACTAACTGAACCACCCAGGCGCCCCAAACACTTTTATTCTTAACCACTGAGCTATATGGTCCCTAACTCACTCCATCAGTCCATCCATCCACCCCATATTTATCACACATCTGCTATGTGCCCTGCCCAGTGCTAGGAGGTGGAGACACAGGAATGATTCAACACAGCTTTCCCCTCTAAGGAACATTCAGAGCCCCTGGGGGAACACAGGCAAGTTAAACAGTAAATTATAAGTTCAAAACATATTTTTTCCTAATTATTGAAATCATATACGTTCATTGTAGAAAAGTGAAAATGTATAGAAAGAGATGAAAATAAAAATGGCCCAGAGCCGCCTCTACCAGCAGCCACAGTCAACACTGTTGGTGTCTTACCTTCCTGTCTCTCTTTTTAATATTTATTTATTTTTGAGAGAGAGAGAGAGAGAGAGAGAGCGCATGCAAGCACAAGTGAGTGGGGGAGGGGCCAAGAGAGGGGGAGACACAGAATCCGAAGCAGGTTCCAGGCTCTGTGCTGACAGCAGGGCTCAAACCCACAAACCACAAGATCATGACCTGAGCTAAAGTGGGATGCTTATCCAACTGAGTCACCCAGGCACCCCTGTCTCTTTCTTTCATGAGCATATTTCCGAAGCACATAGTTTATTTATGTATATATATATATTATGTGTATATATATATATATGTGTGTGTGTGTATATACATACATATATATATATATATATATGTATATCATCGTATCTTGCTTCCCCCCATGACAGCACATTTTCATTGTGTTAAAAATTCTATGATAAGTTTAAATTTCTTCTTACTTGAAAAAGTAAGTTTCCCAGTACCTGGAAAATGGTTTAGAAAAGCATTGCAGCGGGCTGGGCCAGGGGATCTGGGATCCCAAGGGAGGGATCCCATTCAGTCATGGGGGTGTATCATGGCTGCCTTCCTGTTTTTTTTTTTTAATGTTTTTTATTTATTTCTGAGAGAGAGAGAGAGAGAGAGAGAGACAGACAGACAGCATGAGCGGGGGAGGGTCAGAGAGAGAGGGAGACACAGAATCCAAAGCAGGCTCCAGGCTCTGAGCTGTCAGCACAGAGCCCGACGCGGGGCTCGAACCCACGAACCGTGAGATCATGACCTGAGCTGAAGTCGGACGCTTAACCAATTGAGCCACCCAGGTGCCCCAACATGGCTGCCTTCCTGGAGGAGGAGACTATTGAGCTGAGTCTAGGATATATAGGCTTTGACCAGAGTGAAAGATGCATCCCCACAGCCCCACAAAAGCCCAGGTATGAGCAGAACGTTTCATGATCTGGAGCAGCACTGGAGGGGTCATCTTGAAGGATGGAGAATCCCAAGATGGCAGAGAAGATAATTCTTAAGCTTCTCCTACTCTGTGCCAAGCCTGGCGCTAAGGCTCCACGCGTAGATCGATCCTGTTTACAGTCCGTTTTAACAGTCCCCAGGTATTAGCGTCCCGGGGCTGCGGTGACAGAGTACCTCAGAGCAACAGAAATGTGGTTTCTCACGGTTCTGGGGGCCAGAAGTTCAAAATCAAGATGTCTGTGGGGGTGTGCACTCTCAGAGACCCCACAGGAAAACTTCCATCCCTTTCCCCAGCGTCTGGTGTGGCCAGCAGCCGTTGACATCCCTTGGCTTGCTTCTGCAAAACCCCAGCCTCTGCCTCTATCTTCTCATGCATTCTCCTTCTGCCTCAGGGTCTTCAGGTGGCCGTTTTTTTTTTTTTTTTTATAAAGACACCAGTCCTAGTGACTGCCTTGTC
Source organism: Hyaena hyaena (assembly GCF_003009895.1). Classification (NCBI taxonomy): domain Eukaryota; kingdom Metazoa; phylum Chordata; class Mammalia; order Carnivora; family Hyaenidae; genus Hyaena; species Hyaena hyaena. Next base: position 13,610,181 of record NW_024080632.1, read on the forward strand.
CCCACTCCGGTATGCCCTTGTACCTTAACAAATGGTGTCCGCAGTGACCCTGTTTCCAAATAAGGTCACACACCGAGTTTCTGAGCTTAGGACCTCAACCTGTCTTTGTATTTATTTTTGGTTGGCGGAGGCGGGCAGGGCGAGGGGGACACGGTCCAACCCATGTCACCTCTTTTTTTATTCCCACTTTCCGGGCAAGAGGACATTACCTCCAAGAGCTTGAGTCACACGGCAGGGGCACCCCATTGTCAGGAGTGGAACCCAGATCTGGTCAACTTTTTTCTTCTAGTGCAGAGTAATGCCTCCTGTTTGTGAATCTACTCACAAACTGTAAATCAGAGAAATATAAAGTGGTTCATGTTTAGTTATCATTTTAACAAGTTACTTTTATTGAGAATGATTTCCTGAAAGGGCAGATTCATGGAAACAAAAGGCAAAAAGGAAAGGAAAGGAAAAAACCCCCACAGTCGGGAGTGCTCTGTTCCAGATGCCTGTGCTCTCTGGGGCTCAGCCCTCACTGGTTCCCGTGCTGGAGATTAATGGGATGACTTTGCCATTTCAGCGCTATTTGGATATCTGCAGGGACGAGCTGATAGATTATGTGAACTTGGTCATTTATTCCCCCTCAAGTGCCTGTGATTTTCCCCCTGTTTTACATACCTAACCTCCCCAGCAGCAGCAGGATTTGAAGGCAAGGTGCTGGCTGAGGCAGGTTGGCGGTAAGGGCACTGATGAGGTCCGCAGGGTGACAGATGCCAGGGGTGGGCCTGACCGTGCTGTTGGTCACACCCTGCACGTGTGGGGGAAGAAGGAACCCGAACTTGCCCCAGACAGGGAGGAATCGGACTCATTGTCCATTTCCTGACCACGGAGCTCAGCCGGTTCATCAGGTCAGTGTGTAATGCGCCTGTGTAGAAATGTCCCTCCAGGACATAAAGGAGGGACTGTGTCTCTCTTCCCCCCTTCCTGTTGACAGATGAGGAAGCAGAGGATGGTCTGTTCATCTAAAAAGCCTTTGAGCACCTGTTGTCTGAGACATTGCAGACTGATGTCTGGCCTGGAGGGAGGGACAGAGAGCAGGTGACACCTCATTTAAAATCCCAGGCTACGGTCAGATCCCAGCTGTCTTCCAAGGGACCCTCTCTCTCCCGCCCTCCCCTGGGCGGTCTCTCTGGCGGGGACAGAAATGTCCTCCTCCCAAGCCCTGACTTGCTGTGGTACATGGGAAGAGCCGCTTTGGAGCGACAGGCATGGGCATGGACTTGGTCTAAACCTCCTAGCTGGGTGGATTCAGGCCAGGTGGCTGGAGTATTGATACATTAGTGCTACCCTGATGGCAAGGGACAGAAGCCCATCCTGAACCAGACTAAGCTAAAGAAGAAAATGGGTTGTCTTGTCAACCAGCTGCAGAACGGACTGGAGTTTCAGAGGAGCGATTTGTGCCCTTTCTCTGTCTCCGACTTTGATCTCTGCTTGCCTCTGTCTCAGCTGCACCTTGCTCTGGGCTCGCAGACTGCCGATGTCATAATCCAGGGAAGGCAGATGGCTTTCTCCTGTCTTTGATCTGTAAGATTCCAAAGTGTGGGCCCCATGCCCTTTCCTGGAGCAATCAGTTAGTCACTGGCTGGTGGGAGGGACAATGTAATTGGCGGGTCAGGTCTATTAATAGAAAAATAGGAAGAGGGGGCGCTTTGAAGATGCAGACAATATCGTTACACTCCAGAGTGGACACCCACATGTACGCTCTCACTGTTGTTACTTCGATAACACACATTTCATCTAGCACGGTCCACTGTCCCACATATAGCCAAATGTCCCCCCCCCCCCCAACTTAGGTGAGACCATCCCACACCACAGCATGTCTGGCTTCAAGCCCAGCATCTCAGGAACATTAGCAGTTTTCTCAGTCAGGTCTCGGTGTGGCTCTTAGTGACCCTGGGGCCAAAAGGAAGTGGACCCTCCCCACGTTTAAAATGGTTGGAGACCAGACCTGGGCTTCAGTAACAAACGAGAACCTTACAGGGTATCAGAACTTGGGCAGATTCCATAGCTTCTAATTCTACTGAGAAAAGAGGAAAAACATAAGTAACGTGAGTGGTGACCAGTCAGAACATACCCCATAGGCCGAAACTCAGACCCACTTCTAAGGCAGGCAGGTGTCATGGTCATTGGAATTGGCTTCCTCATCAATGAAATGGGTCAATAAGCGTGTGACAATATGAATTTTAAAAAATAGTGCTAAGCAAAATAAGCTAGAGAAAGACACCGTAAGATTTCACTTGTATGTGGCATTTGAGAAACAGCAAAGAAGAAAAGGAGAGAGAGGCAAATCAAGAAACCGACTCTGAACCACGGAGAACAAACTGATGACTGCCAGAGGGGAGGTGGGTAGAGGGATGGATGAAACGGGATTGGGGGTTAAGAGTACGTTTATCAGGATGAGCAGTGAGTAATGTACAGAACTGTTGAATCAGGGGCACCTGGGTGGCTTAGTCGGTTAAGCGTCCAACTCTAATCTCAGCTCAGGTCTTGATCTTAGGGTTGTGGGTTCAAGTCCTGCACTGGGCTCTGCACTGGGCATGAAGCCTACTTTTTAAAAGGGCAGAAGGGGATGCCACCTGGGTGGCCCAGTTGGTTAAGTGAGTGACTCTTGATTTTGGCTCAGGTCATGATCTCACGGTTCTTGAGTCTGAGCCCCATGTGGGGCTCTGTGCTGACAGCAGCAGAGCCTGCCTGGGATTCTCACTCTCCTCTCTCTGCTCCTACCCACTCAGGCTCACCCTCAAAATAAATAAACTTAAAAATTTGCTTAAAAAAAAAAAAGAATTGTTGAGTCACTATACTGTACGCCTGAAGCTCCTATTAACATTGTAGGTTAACTGAACTGGAATTAAATTTTTAAAAATGTTTAAAAATTAAAAAGGAGGAATGGCCCATAGTAGAGAGCATATAGTAGATGCTCAATACACACCCCCACCCACCCACACTATCTTCTGATCTGACAACTAAGACCTCATGTTGCCAAAAAACCTTCTTCCTCCTCCTCCTCTCCCTCCTTCGCCCGCCCTCCTGTCTCTTCCTCCTTCCTTCTCTCTTCTAAATTCTCTTTTCTCTCCCCCCCCAGTCTCTTTTCCCCCCTCCTCTCATCCCTTCTATAGTATGTCCCCGGACACTCTGCCGTTTAGTGAATTATTGGCCTAAAGTTAGTGTGACGCCCTCAGCAGAGGGTCTGCCCCCAGCTCAGGTGCGGACAGCGCCCACACCCAGTCGGGGCTGGGATTCCCGTCTGCGACAGCAGGGACATACATTTGTGAACAAGCACGGCGACAAGGTGTGGGCTTCTCCAGAGCTGTCACCATCTGACGTGCCCGCTGCAGGGGGGCCCCCGCTTCCCTCTAAAGAAGGACTGTTCTTAGTCAACCATATCACCTCTGTCTTCGAAAAGCAGTTCGGAGCCATCAGGACAACACACGTCTCCAGCGGGGCTGACAGATTCGGCGCTTAGCAGGCCAGCACCGTGGGGCACGGCTGCTCAGGAGCGAGCCCACGCCCTTTGCCAGACCCTGCCCTCCACCATGGGTGAAGGGGTCACCAGCCCATGGCCGAAACAGACAGCAGGCCAGCCGGGGCAAGTGGTCAAGGGGCACGGGGTACTTTCTGCAGTCATTTCCCCATGGGGGCTGTTTAATCCCGAGGGCTGACTGAGTCCTGTGCTCACTTCCGAGTGGAATAGTGGAGACTGTGCTGGCTTGGGGTCCCCTAGACCTGGGCTTCAATCTTTGTTCTGCCGCCAGCAAGCCATGGGTTTCGGGCCAGACATGTGACCTTTCTGGACCTCTGTTGAGCCCTCTAAGGGCACGAACACGCCAGTGCAGCTCACTATTCACGTGGGTCCTCGCAAGGATCTTTGGATTTCAGAAGTTGGCAGTGGTTCAGAACATGGGCTCTGCAGCCAGATCGCCCGGTCCACCCTCGCTATGTAGGTACAAGCCGTGTTTCCTTGGGCAAGTGACCTCACCTCCCTGGGCCTCAGTTTCCTCTTCCTTATAGAGTGGGAATACCAGTAATTACCTTTTAGGATCATTGTAAGGATTCAGTGAGACAGCGCACGTCCAGATTATAATAATGATGAGAATATACGGGGAAAGACTTGGATAAACTGTAAAATGTGGTCTTCATGTGAGATTACTGTTTACCCTGAAGTACAGGAACACAGCTCCTACTTTGAGAAAACGGGTATGGTTTATTACTGGTGGTTTACGTCATTTAAAATCTTCATTTGGATGAAAGCACACTCCCCTTGGCCCGCATGTAGGCAAACTGTAAAGTAGCTGCACAACACAGTGAATGGCCAGTTTCTCGTTCCACTCATTTTACTTTTGTGCCTGTCGTGTGCCAGACACTATGGTAGAAACATTGACACAGATCGTTCCATTTTGATGGGTTAGTATTTTCTAACCCAGTGCCTTTGAGATCTCCAAGTCCACAGGTCCAAGGAAAAATAAACATCTTAAGGCAGCTTGTAGAAACGACAACACGCTAACAGCTGTGTTCAGCTCTTCAGGGCTGTCTTAATATGGGCCTCATCTGCCTGGTGCTTAGGGAATGACCCTGGCTTGGCTTCCTGGGTGTTCAGTTGTCAGGAGGAGAGAGCCCAGGGGCTTGGCCTTAACCCTGGCTACACAGAAGGGTCCCTTCTGCCTCTGCTGGTCTGCACTGCCCTTATGAATCAGGGTCAGCCAGCACACAGGACTTTCAGTCTCTCATTTCTGCTTTTCTGCTCAGAGGGAGCAACTGGTACCAAAAGGTCAAGAAAGCCATATAACCAGAGGGACACTGGTGGCCACTGGTTTGCAAAACCCTTTCTGCTTTGTCCCCAGCCAGATCTGACTTTTCTCCTCTCCCCAAAGCCAAGTACATCGGCTGTTACCTGGATGACACCCAGAGCCGGGCCCTGCGAGGCGTGTCCTTTTTCGACTACAAAAAGATGACCATCTTCCGTTGCCAGGACAACTGTGCAGAACGGTAGGGTTCCGACGTCCCAGGCCCCATTCATTTCAGACCCCTTCCTTCCATGGAAGGGCATAGTGGAGGATGAGCCCATGGCCCCAAGGAAAGTGTGATACAAGGGTGTGTGTGTGTGTGCCTGGGCTTGCGTGCAGGGGAGCAGGGCTGTTTGGGAGTTGGTTTGTGGGAGCGTGTGATCGTGGAGTTGTGTGACACTGTGGCCCGGGTGCAAGTTTGTATGTGCAGCGTGCACGGTCAGCAGGTTATGTTTGTGAGCTTCGTGCACATATGTAATGGTCTTTAAATACTAGTGGCTGTGTGTGCAGGAGACTTTGTGACTCTGTGGGCAAGGGTCCTGACTTGAGCTGGTGTGGGGGAAAAGCCCACAGGTGTGATCTGTGAGTGGGGCTTGTGAGATGTCCATGGGAGGGGTTAGATGGGAGCCTGGGGGCCAGGGGTACTTAATCCCTTGTCCTCCCCCCAGGGAGAAACACAGTTTTCCCCACTGAAGAAGAAAACGATTTTCTTGATGAGAACACGTCCTGGGGGAGGGAGCTGACTTTCAAGGGTAGACAAGGCCCCAAAAGACCGGCAGGTGGGGATGGGACCCTTAGTCCAGGCCTGAGCCCCAGCACTGCCGCCTTGGCCTCTAGTGGCTTGTGAAGAGGCTACTAACATGCTCACCTTCAGACTCTGGCTGGCCCTGAGGTCACAAACTGAAGGACCTCAGCTGCATGGCTGTAGTAGAAATGAGCAAGTGGGTTTCCCTGTCCTTCACGAGGAAACCCTGTCCCCCTTATAATCGTCTGCCTGAGCCCAGGGCTCTCTCCAGCTTGGGAAAGTCTCTGAGCCCTCGATGGTATTGATTCATTAATTTATGTATTAAACCGTAGGAGACACAGGTGAATTCCACAGAGTCCATGGTCTCATGGAGTCACAGCCTTGATGGGGAGACAGACATGTAGATAGAGAAGAGCAGTGGAGCGGGGTGGGGGTCCAGATGAGATGAACCGCGGACTGGAAATGCAGAAGAGGGCCCCCAGCCCACCTGGGGTGTCAGGAAAGACTCCGAGGAGGTGACGGCCAAGGCAGCATCAGAGGATGAGTCACAGAATCCACTTCAGTTCAGCAGATATTTATTGCTGACCATGTGTGCGTCCAGGTGCAGGAGACGCAGAGAGGAGTCAGCCACAGCCCTGCCCTCTGGGGGCTCCCCAGCTAGCTGGGAAGACAGAGGCATGAACAGGCTTGGACAGTAGAAAAGCAAGAGCTTACACGTGGTGGGCGTTTCCCTATGCCAGGCACTGCTCTTGGCACTTTGCAGATATTGTATCCTCCACGAGACCCCTGTGACCCACATTCCACAGATTGAGGAAAGCGGGGTATGGAGACATCAAGGCATGATAGGTGCTAGGCTGGGGGTGCTGTATAAAGTACAGGAGGCTCGTGAAGGTTGAGGGAACGGAGGACTCAGGAAGAGTTACAAAGGTGAGATCTTGGGCCAGGTTTTGAAGGATGAATAGGAGTTTTCTAGGTAGTCCTAGGAGAACAGAAATAACGGCACACTCAAAGAACAGAGATCCTGCAACATCCTAAATACCAAGCCTCCTTGTGTAGGCAGTGGGGGGCAGGAGTATAGAAGGTCCAAGGGAAGTTCTCTTGAGGGGAAGCTGCAAGGCTGGCTGAAGCCTGCTGACATGGAGCCTTGAATGCCATCTAAAGCATATGGCTTGGCCACGGGCAAGGGGAAACCGCTGGAAGGTATTAATCATGAGACTGGTGTACATTCATTCAACAAATATTTATTCAACATTTACCCGATGCCAGGCATTGAGAATGAAGTAGTAGGTAGTGGGGCAGGGGAGAGGAGGGGCAGGGAGGCTGGACCTAGGAGAGGGTCCTCAGCCCGCAGTGAACATCAGCATTGCCCGGAGTCGTGCAAAACAGATCGCTGGACCCTGTCCTCACTTTCTGATTTGGTGGGCTTGGGGTATGGCCCAAGAGTCAGCATTTTTTTTTTTAATTTTTTTTATTTATTTCTAGGAGAGAGAGAGAGATGGCGTGAGCAGGGGAGGGTCAGAGAGAGAGAGGGAGACACAGACTCTGAAATAGGCTCCAGGCTCTGAGCTGGCAGTCAGCACAGAGCCCGACGCGGGGCTCGAACCCGCGAACTGCGAGATCATGACCTAAGCGAAAGTCGGACGCTTAACCGACTAAGCCACCCAGGCGCCCCAAGTCAGCATTTTTTTTTTTAATGTTTTACTTATTTCTAGGAGAGAGAGAGAGAGAGCGTGAGCAGGGGAGGGTCAGAGAGAGAGGGAGACACAGACTCTGAAATAGGCTCCAGGCTCTGAGCTGGCAGTCAGCACAGAGCCCGACGCGGGGCTTGAACCCACGAACCGCGAGATCATGACCCAAGCAAAAGTCGGACGCTTAACCAACTAAGCCACCCAGGCGCCCCCCCCGAGTCAGCATTTTTTATAAGTTCCGAGACTGTGCAGACTCTGCTGGCCCTGGGACCATGGTGGGAGCATCGCTCTGCTGATTTTCACACTCAGCCACACGTTAGACTCACAGTGCCAATCAAATTAGACTGTCTCAAAGTGGGAGCCAGGTGTGGCATTTAAAAAGACTCTTGAATGCTGACAAAAACTGAGGACTGATGGATGTGGGGGGGAAGGGGGGATGGGCATGGAGGAGGGCACTTTGGGGATGAGCACTGAGTGTTATGTAGAAACTAATTTGACAATAAACTATTTGTAAAAAAAAAAAAAAAAAAAAAAAAAAAAAAACTGTCCCTGGGTGATCCGAATGGCTGTCTGTGTTAAAGAACCCCAGAGAGGAGGGTTGGTGGGGCTGAGCCAAGCCATCTGGAAACTTATCTGCATGTGGTGGAAGCCCCGGGGGCGGGGGCTGGTGTAGGGAGGGGAGAGGTGTGATCTGTTTTCATTCTGGAAAGATCCTTCTGGCAAAGGCAACAGGAGGGTTATTGGGATCAGTGGTCTGAGGCAGTCCCAGGGACACCCCGGTGGCCTTGAGGATAATTCCACCTCCCCTCCCATATGAGCTATGCATTGCTGGGCAACAAATTATCCCCAAATTTAGTGTCTTAAACCAACCAACGTTTATCATCTCACACAGTTGTTGAGTGTCAGAGAGTGCGGCCTGGGATGGGATTAGCCGATGGTTCCACCTCTGTGTCCCCATCAGGGACCGCGGGAACCTGCAGCTGTCGGAGAGTTTGGATGGGGCTGGAGAGTCCCTTCCTGACAGGCACGCACACGGCTGGTGGCCGGAGGCCTCGGGTCCTCACTGCACAGACGTGTCCTAGTATCCTGACGTGGCAGCTGTCTCCTGCCCAAGGTGGGGGTGGGGGTGAGGAGGAAGCTCCCACCTGCTCTGGAATTGGAGCACCCACGGGGAGTGCTTTTTCCTTTTCCCTTGGGAACTGTTCCTTCTGTGAGTGGGGCCAGTGTCACGAGAGGGGTCCAGGCACCCTGGAACAAGGGCTTCAGAGAGACGGGAAGACTAAAGCGGGTGGAAGGAAGCTAGCCGAGCCCCAGGATTTCGGTGGGGTTCAGGCACCAAGACGCCCGTTTGGTTTAAGCTGCTCTCCCTGCATCCGGCCAGGTGAGTGTGCAGCAAGCAAGGGCTGGTGCCACCCATGTAGCTGAGGCGTGTGAGGACACTAGTCCGGGCGGGTCTGTTTCTCCAGCAGCCCGCGGGCACCCAGAACGACGACCTGAGCCGGCCATTCCCCTCGGGTCAGCCTTCTGTGGCCAGCATTTTGCAGGCTGCTGCTGGAGGAGCATTCTGGTTCCGCCTCCGAGGCAAGAGGGGCTGACGAGGGCTGATCCTAAACCTCTCCCTTCACCCCTACCCTCTGCAGCCAAGGGCAGGCCTTGCCGTTTCATCTGTTTACAGAACAGTGTCCACAAGAAGTCCTTTTTAGGAAACAATCCCAAGGCTAAGGAGAAAATAAGTCAAAAGACTTGCAGTGCCTGGAGTTTTGTTTTGGTTTGGTTTGGTTTGTTTTAGGAAAAGGAATTTTTTCCTTGGCTGCATATGTGACCAAGGGGATAGGAGTCCCTGCCTCCTCCCTCCCTTCCAGCTCTTCTCAAGGGACATGGGGGCATCATTCCTAGGGGATAGTTCTGGAATGCAGGGGCTGGACTCTGGAGATGTGATCAGGGCAGGGCTCTCGACAGGGAGGTGCAAGGGGGTGGGTTGGGACAGAAGGACCCTAGGCTTGGAGGGGCGCGCGCGCGCGTGTGTTAAGTGCCACGCATGGAAGTGTATAAGGTGGGTGTCAGTAGGACACGGGGCGGCTTTGTGGGCAGGTGTATGGGGATGACGGCAGGTGGGTGGTCCCCGCGGGTCCTTGTCCCCAGAGCCCTCCCACTGCCCCGGGTCTCCCGTTGACTGGGTGAGCCTCCGTGTGCCGGAGACTGGGGGTCTGCGTGGTGGTAGCCGCCCTGGACTGACAGCAGCCTTCCCCAGGGGTTACCTGTATGCCGGGCTGGAGTTCGGTGCCGAGTGCTACTGCGGCCACAAGATCCAGGCGACAAACGTGAGCGAGGCGGAGTGTGACATGGAGTGCAAGGGCGAGCGCGGCGGCGTGTGCGGCGGCGCCAACCGCCTGTCGGTCTACCGGCTGCAGCTGGCCCAGGAGTCTGCGCGCAGGTGTACGTGAGTTGGCCCCGCCCCTGTCTGCGAGTCCTCTGCGCAGGCCCGGCTGCCCCCTGCCCTGCGCCTGCTGCGGCTGCCCAGCCCTCCCCACCGCCGAGCGCCCGCCCATCTTCCACCGCAGCGCTTGCAGAGCCCTGTGATCCGTGGACTTCGAATGTTGCCACGCGCTGTGTCCCCGCCCTCGCACCCAGAGCTGCCTCCTGTCCCACCTTCTGACCTCCTCCTTCCTGTCTTCCCACTTGACAAAGTGAGCCAGAGCCTGAGCTCGGCCTGCCTTCCTGGCTTTCTGAAAGCATACTGTGCCTAATGATGATGCAGACCAAGATAATGACCGTAACACTTGGGCCTTTTCAAAGTGCCTTCTGTGGAGTAGCACATCCTCACGGTGACCCTGGAGACAGGCGCTGTTATTCTCTGACTCCCATTTTGCAGGAGAGGAAACCGAGGGTCAGGGTCACATAAGCAGCAGAGGATTAACACCAGTTCCAGAGCCCACGTCTTTAGCGCTCTGCTGCAGTCTTGTTGGACATACTCTCCAGTTTCCACATGGAGGGAGGGAGGGGAGTGAGCAGGAGACCATGGATGCTGCCCCTTCTTCCGCAGACATTGTCCCATTGTCCCACCCTCCTGGGTGCTTAGTAACAGTTAATGTCTGTTTAGCAGGAATCTGCTGTGTGCCAGACACCATGCCAAGGTCACCACAGGCCCAGTTTCCTTTCTCTTCCTTAACAGCCTCTGTAAGTGGCTACCAGTGTTAATTATTCCACCGAGGAAACTGAGGCTTATGGAGTTTAAGTAAACCTTCCCAAGGACGCACAATGTATTTATTTATTTATTTTTTAATTAATTTTTTTTTACAAATAGTTTATTGTCAAATTAGTTTCCACATAACACTCAGTGCTCATCCCCAAAGTGCCCTCCTCCATGCCCATCCCCCCCTCCCCCCCACATCCATCAGTCCGCAGTTTTTGTCAGCATTCAAGAGTCTCTCATGGGACGCACAATGTATTTAAAAGTGACCTGCAAGCCTCTGAACATTGCTGACGACCTTGACAAGAGATGGAGGACTAGCGTTCTCCCAGATATCCTTCTGATGCAGTCCCTGAGGCAGGGACAGGAACCCACAGCCACGTCTCTAACCCTTGGGCCAGCGCTTCCCCAATTTGAATGTGCCCATGAACCCTACAGAGATGTCGGTACAGTGCACTTTATGATTCAGCCAGTCAGGGTGAGATTTTGCATTTTGAAGAGCTCCCGGGTGATGCTAGGCTGCTGGACAGGGACCACACTTTGAATAATAAGACCTCAGACCTCAGCAGAACTGACACCGCCTACCCAGAATGTTCTCTGCCCACATGGGCGGGCTTGGCAGAACGTAGAGAGAGGCATTTTCCACGGGAATGCCATTGTCGATGACAATTCCTTGTTGCTCTGCTTGATCATGTGTTCTGTTTTCCAAATCCTGTTCTCGAGGCCTTACTCAGGCTTTGCTCCACAGTAGGGTGGAGCATGTTGCCAACTTGCAGAGGTGCTGATTGTGGCTGATGGGTGCACCGTCTTGCCTCCCCACAGGCACCTCTTCACCCCCGGGGCTGGAGTCCTGCCTGGCAGAGGTGGCATGTGAAATCCAAGCAGGAGAATGGCCACCTGGCGACTCTGTCATTTGGCCATTAGTGTAATGAGGTTTTAATTTGATGGCGGATTTACCATCCTCACACTGATCCCTTTATGCCAGTATTTATGTTATTTTGATGGTGACTTTGACTATGTGAAGAGATGGCCCTAGAATCATGGATATTTAGTGAGAAGGCTGCTGCCGCTACAACATCCTAGTGGATGACGATGGGCTGGACAAGAATAAGTCCATGTAGATCATTAGATATCAGCCAGACCTACTTTTGGTTAACATTCAGATTGGCTGGATAGTCTGGACATATCCTCCCTTCTTCCCTCCCTCCCTCCCTCCCTCTCTCTCTCTAACACACACACACACACACACAATTGTAATCACCTGATATGAAGACCACTGTCACAGACCATTAAAGATTTTCAATCAGCTGAAATAGACAAGCCTCAGGGCACAAAGACAGTAGATTCTGTACAAGAATCTTGTGGCAGTGGGAGAACTTGGTGGGTGCTGCAGAGCTGTCCCTGAGGCTGGCAGGGATATTCCTACACCCCTCAGCTTACCCACCTTGGCAGCAGAAGAGTTACCCAGTATGGTGTCTTGTTCCATCTGAGAAAGGAGTCTTTTATATTTATGTCCAAGAGGGGGACATAGTCATGTCTACTGAGGGTAGAGTCCAGGCTTCTCTAAGTCCACCATGTATGTCATGAATCAGCACTGTACAAGGCTCGAAGCTTGGGCACCTTCAGCTGGAGATTCCAGAAGGAAATTGAAGCATTATTAACTTCAAGGCTGCTACGGCTGAGATATGAACAGAAGTGGCTTGGATAAGGAGAAGGATGGTTGACAACGTGCCAAATTGAGACTCCTGGTGGGCTCCCATTTGGCACCATGGTATCTGGAGAGAGCATGGGGACCATGCACTGAACCAAAACACTTGATGAGCACCCACGTGGATTAAGCATGAAGAGAATGAGTGGAGAACAAAGCACGGGCTGTGTCCTTGGGGAGCTCACCGTCTAGCGGAGAAACAGACCCAGCACCAGTGGGGTCTGTTTTAGCATGGGGGTATATATCGGGGAATGACAGGGGCTCTGTCTACAGGAGCCAAGGGAGCAACATTTGGGCGGGATCTCATTCTAAGGAGACTCCTGGATGAAAGGGAGAGCTGTATATTCCAGCCATGAGCAAAAAGTCCAGGGTCAGCCAAGGTCATGTCTTGAGTGTCCTGTTAAAACATCTTCCTTGCTGATGTCCCATTTTACAGCTTTAGGAACTGAAACTCTGCACAGAAGAGGGCTGTTTGATTAGGGCCTGAAAGATGCCTGGGATTTTTTTCCCGGTATAGAAGAGGAAGATATCCAGACTGAAGATGCCAAGGGGTGGGAGGGAAGTCCAGGCAGAGGGAATAGGGTGTGCAAAAGCCTAAAGGTAGCTTCAGGAAATGATGGTCAGGCATGACTTTTCCAAGGCCGAAGTGCTTCTTAGGGACTGAGCTTGAGCTGGAACCCTGCTCCCTGACTGCTAGCTTGGGTGCTCACTCACTACAGTGCTATTGACACCTTGATCTCTTGTATTGGATTCGGGACCTCATCTCCTCTCTTTTGGGAGAACTCCTTGGATCTAGCTTACCTTCTTTCCCTGACCTCTGATCTCTCCTTCAGCCCCATTTGCTGACTCCAAGCAAAACAGAATTGCCAGTGTCTTTGTGACTGAGTCAGAATCCATTGGCACCTTTGGATTCCCATTCCTGGATATGATTTATACACAAATAAATCAGGAAGAGAGGCCTTCCAAGTTACTGGTACATGACACTAGCATGTATTACACCAGGCAGGGAAATGAGTAAACACACCAGGAAACGGGTATGGTGGAAACGAGATTCCATTTGTAGAGTCATTAGTTGGTATTAACAGCACATCTTAATTGTGTTTCCCTGAGCAGTGGCACGGAATTCTTAATGATTAGAAAGATCCAAAGGAGGCTTACTGTCTCCAAGCACTGCTGCTGGGGTGTATGCCTTGCATAGGGAGGCAGCCTACATGTTTCCGAGGTGATGGAATGCGCCTACAGTAGTGAGAGCATTAAAAGGTTAGCAGAGCAAATGTCTGCAGGCACCCTGCTATTCTTCCTTGACACAGACTCTCAGGCACGTGGACTCTCTGCCCTTGTTACAAAAGAACCGAGAAATGGACTTCCTTCTTGGTTGGATTACATTTTTCACAGCAGTTTGCTAAATGTGTCAGCAAGTGTAGCTCTCCTCCCAGGGGCAGAGACCTGCCAGTGATTTGAGAACATTATGGCTTTATAGGGTGTTGCAAGAAATTTCATTTGCTTGAAAGATTCTTGCAAGATCTGTGTCAGAAGGCTCCTTAGAACTACATCAAACGTTCTGTACATGTTGAGCCCATTGGGTGGCTGTCCATGGTGCTGACCGTCCTTTAGTGCAGCCTAAAACCCCCGTTAACTGCAGGCAGACCAACTTCTCCCAGGATTCAACACCTTTTCCGCTTGTTTGCTTGCTTGTTTGTTTTGTGTCTTCGTGAAAGTATTATGAAGCTTACAATATCATGGAAAAAAAATAGATCTTTGACTTACGGTTCACAATTTACAAAGTGTATTTTGTGTACTATTAGTCATGGCAATTTTTTGTCTTTGAAAGTTAGAAGGGGAATTTTGTGCAATACTTGTGTTATGCTCTCTGATGCTCTATTCTAGCCACTTCTGCCAAGGGGAGCCTCAGATGTTTGTGGAAAGTCACACTGGATGGATGGACCATGCCTAGGTCCTCCTTTGCCAGTTCTGGAGGTCTCTCCTTCACCTTCATAGGTGCCCAGGACCCCTGAATTTTATAATTTATATTGATCTTCATGAGTTCTGCTGTGTCGGGTCAAGGAGATGATAGTTAGAAGAATTTCCTCCTTCTGCATCTTGATGGGGGAGAATTGGCTTGCTCTTCTGCCTTAAGCAGAGTCCACAAAGTCTGTAGGGGCAATGCAGCTTTTGAAATCAGGCAGACCTTGTTTCTATCCCAGCCTTCTCGCTTACTTGCCGTGTTGACTCAAGCCAAGTTGCTTACTCTCTGAGCCTCAAGTGCTTCATCTGTAAAATCAGGACAGTTCCAACCTTTAAAGATTGCTGTGACCACCAAGCGAGATAAAATCGAGAAAGCACATAGCACAAGATTATTGAGCAGTTGTGATGCCCCTTTCTTCCTAAAATGAAAACTCCTTAGTGCACTCCACGTAGCACCCAATTCAAGCCATTTGAATTTGCAACAGCCCTCAGGAGCCTTTGGTGCTGCCTAAAAATAACCGGTTTGAATTCTTCTCGGACAGTTGGGCTCTTTGTGTAATTCAATCTCTCTCTGATTATAGGTGGCTGTTAACAGCTCCCAGCTCACTGCCTTTCCTCCTCGCTGGCATCTTTAATGCAGTAGAGCCTGGCCTAATTACCCAGGGGGGGGGTGGCCTCTTTCAAACCAAGGGGAACTCTTCCACGCCTGCCTTTAAGCTGACGCCTGGTGACATTTACCTCATTTTTGTGAAGCCCCAGAACAAAGAGATGATAGGACTTAAGAGATACTTGCAGCTGGTTCCAGGCTGTTCTTCATCTGCCCCCAGCAAAGAGAGTTGACGAACAGTTGCTCTGCTCACCTCTTGCTAGTAAAAGCCTCAAGCTGCCGAGGTCACGCACCATCCCAGCTGGCCTGGCAATGAAGAGCTGACATTATCAGAATGTGGGGCATGGGCCTTTGTGATGCCCAAGCCCCTGCTGTGGGCCTAGAGAGGGTTTCTGGGAAATTCATGTGGCTCGTATGGGGTCTCCAGAGCCCCTGACTGTGTTAGAATCGGGCAGGCTTCCCACAGAATGGTGGAGGGGTGGGAAACCAAGATGGGATATCAGACAGGATTCGGGACACATCCCAACTCTGCTCCCCACTTGCTGTGTGACCTGGAAAAGCGATGGAATCTTGTTACATCTCAGAAGTCTCCATCTGTAAAACGGGATAATAGTGCGGTCCACCTCACAGGCTGCTGTGAGGATTAATTGAGATACAGCGTGTACAAGATGTAGCACTAGGGACATACAGCAAGCAGCTGATGTAAGTATTGGTCATGAGGAAGACATTACCCAGGGTTGCTGCTGTCCAGGGGTACCATTCTCACAGACTCTGGGCTGTGAAGAGCAGTGGCCCTGAGCTCCCTGTGGATTTTCCCTCGTGGATTACAAGTTCTCCAAGATCCAAAGCTATTTTAAGTTGGGTTCCCCCAGGGACAAGGATGTGAACCTTGGTTTGCTTGGGAAGTGACTGCAGGATGCACCTCTAGGAGGGATGGAGAAGTGAGATAAGGAAGGGAAAGAGCCGATACAAATTACAGAGCAGGGCACCATTGAGGACAGCCCAAGTTAATCCCACTGGGGAGCTCTGGGAGATGGCAATGAATGTGCTTTAGAGGTGTCCCACCAGAGGGGCAGGAAACTGCAGTGTTTACCCTCTCACACACTCCCATCATTGGATGAGGGTGGCTCCAGGGGACGTCTTCCAGCCTGTCTTCACCGTCCCTAAGGCAGAGTCCTGGGTATATGTTGTGGGTCACTGTCCATCTGTATCGGGACAGGGAGTGCTAAGGGCCCATTATTGGGGCACTGACAGTGTCTGCTACGTAGAGTCTAGCCACCCTTCACGCATCATGGACAAGCAGAGGAGAAAGGAGCAGGGAGGGATACTGAGTCTGGGTTAGGTCTCAGACAGTGTAAATACCATGACATGGGACCTCCACCCTCACTGTGCAGTGCAGATGTGATCCCCATTTACAGATGAGGAAACCAAAGCTCAGGAGGTAAAGACACCTGTTCAGGGACACACTGCTCAGTAAATACCTGACCCAGGTTTGTCTGAAATTATTTATTTACTTATTTATTTTTGAGAAAGAGAGAGAGAGAGAAAGAGCATGCAAGTGGAGGAGGGGCAGGGAGAGAGGGAGAGAGAGAATCCAAAGCAGGCTCTGCACTGTCAGCCTAGAGCCCTGATGTGACGTGGGGTTCAAACTCCTGAACCACAGAAATCATGCCCTGAGCCAAAATCCAGAGTTGGACGCTTAACTGACCGAGCTCCCCAGGCGCCCCATTTGAATTTAAAACCAGTCCTCTTTCTGCTGGGCACCAGAGCTTTTTACAAACAGGAAGGCATCTGTTCATGCTGTGGGAGTACAAAATTCTATCCCAGAAGAGTGTTAGGAAGGTCAAGGGATCGCGATTGGCCACTTCTTCATTTGCAGACATACGTAGTAAGAAGGCCTTTCACCACGGATGGGGAGGACCAGCTGGCCCATTTTATAGTTGGAGGAGATGAGAGGCGTGGGAGAATTAAACGTCTTGGCCATTGTGTGTATTCTCCGTGTTCTCATCACCAAGCCATAACAGCGAACAATCTGCAGAGAGAAATGAACTGCAAAGTGCTTCCTCAATCCCTGGGAGCCCTGCCCTTCTGCTGGATATCAGGAAGCCCTCTGTGACCATGCGGTCCCCCCCACCCCCCCAGCTGAAAATGGAATGGGAAGGACTGTAGGAAGACCCCACATCCAACAGGTCAACTGCTCCTGGAACCGTCTTCCCACACCTGGTCCCCTCCTGACTGCCCCCTTGGACGCACATTGCCCAAAGAGAGACTCCAAGCAATGCCTCCTGATCCCACTCTGGCTCCTTAAAACCTCACCTTATTTGGAATTCAGGGCATTCAGCTCAGCCCTCATCTCTAAACTGGGAGGGTCAGGGACTCATTAGCAGATGCTTAAATGTCAAAGGGAGACAATCTCCGTGGAGCTGGGCTTAGAGACTTCCTTCCGCCTTCCCACTCTCACAGTCTGGCTGCCTGAAAATGGCCTTCGTCCAGGCGTCCAGGCCCGAGAGAGGAAATCACATAGAGAGATGGCAAGGAAGAGATTCCTGCCCCTCCCCCCTGCTTTTCCGGTTAAGTCTTAGGGCAGGAGGCAAGGAGACTGATCCACCGACCTTTACCTGCCCCTTCCACTCTACTTCCGTCTCACCAGACTCAGGCATATCCATCTTGGAGTGAGCCACCGAGTATTCACGCCTCCATTTTATTTTATTTTAATTTTTAAAATTTTTTTATGTCTTTATTTTGAGAGACAGAGGGAGAGAGTGAGCAGGAGCCAGGCAGAGAGAGAAGGAGACACAGAATCCAAAGCAGGCTCCAGGCTCTGAACTGTCAGCACAGAGCCCGACACGGGGCTCTAACCCATGGACTGTGAGATCATGACCTGAGCCGGAGTCAGACACTCAACCGACTGAGCCACCCAGGTGCCCCTCACGCCTCCATTTTAAAGATGAGAACATCGAGGCTCCAAAAGGAAAGGAAAGTTGCCAAAGAGTGAACATCGAGGAAGAGGGGAGCCGTCAACGGGCACTATGTGAATAGCTGCCTATGTGACAGGCAGAGACTCCAAGGTCCAAGGAAGACACTAAAGTCGTCACCAGAGGTCATGTCTTCTGGCCGCTAGGCTTGCCCTCCTTAGCTTGTCCTGAGCCTGTCAGTTCCAGGAAAGTACTATGGCCTTTTGATGTGGTGCCAGACTGGACAGCCTCTTCTGGAGCCCCTGGGTCAGGGCCGAGTCCCTCAAGGCCACTTGCATGCTGATGTCGCCCCATCAGCAGACCCCAAGACCCAGCCCCTCCCTGCTGGCTGGGGGTGATGAGGGCAGGGTGTTCAGCCAGAAGGGTCCAGATGCACACACGTGGGCTCACATGACCTTGAGTGATGCCCCGGTGACGTCAGCTGCTCAAGGCCATATCTGCAAGAGGATGCAGGGGTGACCCCGAAGACCACCTTGGGTGGACACCAGCCATCACATGCCCACAGGCAGACACACACTCCTGTGCAGAGACTTCTGTCAGGATCGGGGTGACATGGGACAGGAACAGATCCCAGTAGTGCCTCCGCTGTGCACTCCAGGTGTGGGGGTCCCGGCGCTCTCAGCATCCCGGGGACCCTCTTCTGTTCTCTCTCGTATGGTATAATCCTGAACTGGTCTGGCACTGGGGAAACAGATCTGCTCGCCGGAACCGAGGTGCTGGGTGTTTGGGGTATTTGGGAGAAAAGCCCAACCCCTGGTGGCACTGAGCCTGTCTCGTGGGAAGTTGGCTGAGGCTCAGCCTGGCCCTCTGCTAGGAGAGAGGGAGCCCTCCTCCAACCAAGCTGCGCGTTGCCAGGCAACCCAGAGAGATCACCCAGGCTTACATCCCTGCCCCATGGTAGAGGTCCCGCACACAGCCACACAGCTGCATACAGATGCCCTAGACAGAGCCATGTGGCCACGTTTGTAGGCTCCATACTCAACTGTTCTCACATTGCCACAGACATTCACACACGTCTGCGAGATGCACATACTTCCTCCTGGTCACATACATTATGCACACACATCCCTCCTCCCAGACACAGCCTCACACAACCAGGCCCACAGCTAACCTCACGGTCGGCCCCTCCTGCCCTGCTGATACGCACACTGATGCGCTCACCCCACGCGTGCCCAGACTCCCTCCTTCTAACACAACTCTGTCTTCCCCTGCACAGTCTCAGAAGGGTGGGGGTGGGGGTCCATGAAGGAAGCACCCTGGAGGGTAAGAGGTGGTGGGCTTTGGATCCCTACAGTGTACCCAGGACCGCCTCTGTCCCCAAGGGGCCACTCATAGCCTCAACCCCAAAACTGTTTTCCGAGCAGCCCTCGTGGCCTCAGCCATCACCCAGGGAGAGATGGTCTCTTGATTAGAGTCCTGGTGGGAAAGAGGAAGGTTAACAACTGGAATATGGTTTCAGAGACTCAGAGTCAAGATCAGGCATTTTTTGGTACTTAAAGAAATCTGGCTCCAGTGTCCAGATATCCCAGAGCGATGGCTTCGACTTTGTGAATGATTCATGGTCAAAGTGTGAAGGGCAGGAGAGACAAAATAAGTGTCCCAGTGCTTTGAAAATGCTAATATGAGGCCCAGGGGTGGCTTCTTAAGGAGGGACAGCCCGGAGAGTGTGAGGACCCTGAACTCAGACATTGCTGGGTTGAAATCCAGAAGCTGCTGCTTGTCAGCTATGTGGCCTTGGGCATGTCACTCTCCCCCTCTGAGCCTCACTTTCCCCTTCTGTATAATAGGGAGAATGAGACCTTCCCTGTAGGGAATACGGGATCAAATATATCAAGTGGTGGGGTGCATGGGTCAAGAGCCCAACTCTTGATACCGGCTCAGACCCTGATCTCACAGTTTGTGAGATCGAGCCCTGCATTGGGCTCTGCACTGACAGCATGGATCCTGCTTGGGATTCTCTCTCTCCCTCTCTCTCTGCTCCTTCCCCACTTGGTCTCTCTCTCTCTCTCTCAAAATAAAGAAACATTTTTAAAAATGTTTAAACTATATCAAGTGTTTACACATTGTCTGACACACAGAGAGCCTCTGATAACACCACCCAGAGTGGAGGAGATGTCCACTTAGGTCCCAGTGGCAGAGCTGACTTGTGTCAAGTGGATTCAGCCTCTGAGCCTTGTTTCTTCATCTGTAAAAATGGGGATCCTTAGACCAGCAAGCCGATGTGAGTGTTCAGCAAGGCTACACCTGGAAGCCGCTCTGCCTGGTTCCCGGCAGATAGTACGTCGCTGATAATTCAGGAGCCGCAGTGATACCCCGATATTCCTATAAGCATCTCATTATCATCATAGCATCCTTATTATTGGAAGGAGCATGGCCTCAGAAGACAGAGAAACCTGGCTTCCATTTCACTCCGTCATTTGAGCTCTCTGTGACACTGGAAGGCAGCTTCCTTGAGCCTCAGGCTCCTCGTCTGTAAAATGGGAGAAGCCACAGCATGTACCCCATATGGCCTCTATGAAGGTTGAGTGGATCCCAGGCACCCAGCAAGGAGCCTGGCATCAGCGGAGGCTCAGTGAACAGGAGCGGAATTGAAGAGAGAAGGCGAGCTCCCTTGTTTCTAAAAGCAACGCGGTGTCCCTTGCCCTGTGACCAGAGTGGGCTTCCAGCTAACTGAGTTTTCTGGTTACGGGAGGGTCTGTGCACCTGCTTTGGGCCTCCCACCTCATTGATGTGAATCTTTAGCTCAAAGGCCTGCCTCCCCTCCCTGCCCTCCTGAGTAGCACATTCTCTGAGCATCATTGCACCATCCTCGGGGTGACTGATAAGCATCCTGGGCCACGGGATGGGAGACTGGCCCGTATTTCCCCGTGCAGAACACTAGTAGCCTTTGGGCTGTAACAGTTCCCCATTTGGGGGGTGGAGCGCTATCCTGAACAGAAGAGAAATCTGCATAGTCTGTCCCCACCCTGCCATTTACAAGTGGGGAAACCGAGGCCTGGAGGAACGCAGCGTGAGTCAGCAGCATCCTGGCCACCCCCAGCTGCCACAGCCCCCCCCCCCCCCCCCCCCCCCCCCCCGACCAGCCTGGAGCAGGAGCAAGGGCTGAGGAAAGCAGGGGAGATAGGACTGGATGGGGCGAGCCTGTAGCGTGCTCTGGAAGTTAGCCGTTTAACCAAACTCCAGATATCTTCTCGGTTTGCTAGATTTGCCTCCACAAGGAATGACATGGGGCTACTGGGTGCCAGGTGGTAGAAATAATCACCAGGGTGACAGCTGACATTTCAAATGATCATTCCCAAGCTCCCTCCCTCCCCCTCCTCCACCATATTTCTGCCTAGGGAGCAATTCCATAGCCTTTTCCCTGCACGTAATTGTAAATAGATGTGTGTATGGCACCAGGGTGGTCTGACACTTCAGAGGGACCAGAAACAGACCTAGATGGAGGCATACATGGTTTTTGTTAACTCACTTCCCTTTTTCCTAAGGGCTAACATTTTCTTGCTGACAATGATCCCCAGTAAGTTTTTGCCAACCGTGAGGCTTTAGGCTTGACCTCCTGGTCTAATGCCTATCACTCTCAGCTGCAAAATGAGAGTTTACTCCACGCCTTCTAGAGTTTTCCATAAGGTGTGATGCAGTGATGTTTGTGAAGTTCCCAGCAGAGCAGCTCGGTGCACATGGTAGGCGCCCAGTAACTGACGCCCATGTCTTGGTTTTGATCTGTGCTGGTTTTACGTGAAAGCTGCATTCCGGAAAGGTTCACACAACTCAAATGTGAGAATGGCTGACCCCAATTTTAATCATGGAGGCTCCTGGGTGGCTCACTTGGTTAAGCATCTGACTTCGGCTCAGGTCATGATCTCATGGTTCATGGTTTGAGCCCCGCATCAGTCTCTGTGCTGACAGCTTAGAGCCTGAAGCCCACTTCAGTTCTGTGTCTCCCTCTCTTTCTCTGCTCCTCCTCTGCTCACCCTCTCTCTCTCCCTCCCTCTCTCTCTCTCTCTCAAAAAAAAAAAAAAAAGAAATTAAATGGGTGTCATGAACCTTTTGATAAATTTGACAGGGGGCATTTAAAAACGTTTTAATTTGTCTTAATGATATTGAAAAATGCATATTTAGTGTAGAAAAATATAGAAAAGGGTTTTTAAAAGATGGAAATAAAAATTGCCTATAATGCTGCTCCATTCGTCAGCATTCTCCAGGGAAACAGAACTTGTAGGAGTTTTATGTATATATATATATGTTAGGAGATTTATTTAGGGCCTTGGCTCATGCAGTTGTAGAAGCTGGCAAGCCTGACAGTTTTAGGGTAGACCAGCAGGCTGGAAACTCAGCAGTTAATGCCATGGCCTTGAGGCAGAATTCCTTCTCTGGGAAACCTCAGGTTTTGCTTTTAAGGCCTTCACCTGATTGGATGAGGCCCGCCCACGTGCTCAAGGGAACTCTCCTGTAAGTCTCCCCAAAGTGAACTCATTATAAATGTTAGTCACATCTACAAAATACCTTCATAGCAGCACCTGGACGTATGTTTGATCAAACAGTGGTGCGCCATAGCTTAGCCAAGTTGATGTAAAACAACCATCATGCTTGCTGTTTAGAAATTATTGTGGCTGTCAACATGCCTGTGTAGGTCTGTCTAGAGATTCATACTGAGAGTTCATTTTTGTATTTAAAAAAAACTTTTATGGGCGCCTGGGTGGCTTAGTTGGTTAAGCGTCTGACTTCAGCTTAGGTCATGATATTGTGGTTCATGGGTTCGAGCCCCACATCAGGTTCTGTGCTGCCAGCTTGGAGCCATACGCCTGCTTCAGATTCTGTGTCTTCCTCTCTCTCTGTCCCTCCCTTGCTGTGCTCTCTCTGTCTCCAAAATAAACATTAAAAAAAGAGAGAGAGAGAAAATCCCAAGCAGGCTCTGTGCTGTCAGGGTAGAGCCCAACGTGGAGCTCAGTCTCACAACAGTGAGATCATGACCTGAGCCCAAGTTAAGAGCCAGACGCTTCACCAACCAAGCCACCCAGGTGCCCTGAGACATCATTTTTATACAAAATTGATATTTTGTCCTACAGTATCTGTTTATATTTAGCATATATTTATATTTAGCATATATTTAGCATCCCGAACACGTCTTTCTCTCACTAAAGGAGACTTGAATGCCGTTTTTATTACTGATGGGGGCATAGAATCCCCTGGTGGTGTCGATCTGTACTTTATGTGTCCAGTACTTCGTTGCTGGACACCTTGGTGATTCCCAGTCTTCCACGTGTTAATTTAAGCGAGTGCGGTGGTGAACACCCTTATTTATAAATCATTGTGTCCCCCCCGCAGTGGGTGCAGCAGGGGCCCACCGCATCCCCTTTCCCTGCGGTGACTGATGGCAGCCACTGGTTCACATCTGCCCCCTTGTGTGTGAGGAGCTTTGGCCCAAGAGGGACAGGCTCTCTCAGGATGTTACGTCCTCCAGCCAATATCTGAGGAGCAGTGGGCAGGGGGGACACACGGCCAAGACCAGCCCTTTCCTTGCAGCAGGACCAGTTGGGGCACGGCTTTTGCTCCATGCGAGGGGTGGGACCCAGCCGAGGTGCTGCCTTTGCCCAGCTCCTGCCCTGCGCCTCTCCTGAGGGCATGCCTCAAGAAAACACAGTCTCAGATTCTGCTTCTAGCAAACCCGGCGTAAGGCACTATCTCTGCCGACTGCTTCGGGGTAACTGCTGTGCCCTCTGAGTTTCCTGTGAGCCTGGGCTGTTTCCCCAATAGGGCTGTCTTACAGGCGGTCCCTCCAGCAGATCAGCCCCTCGTAACCTGTACGTGCTCAGCGCTGGGTGGGCAGAGACTCCCGGGGTCCAGGATGATGGAAAGGAGATCCTCAAACAGCCATTCCCCGGTGGGGGGGGGGGCATGAAAATTCTCCATGGCATCTGTCATTCCCCCTGAATGGGGAGTCACCATTGTGGAGGACAAGGAAGGCACGGGAACGCTGACAAAAGGGGACGATGGGGCCCCCCAAGAACATCGCAGTCACCAGGACCGTTGACAGTGGTGCCAGGGTTAGGAATCATTTAGCTGATCAGTCCCCACTCTGGTACGCTGTGTGGCCTGGGCAAGACTCTTGCCTTCTCTGGGCTTTGATTTAAAAGCACTTTCTGGGGCACCCAGGGGGCTCAGTCAGTTAAGCGTCAGACACTTGATCTCGGCTCAGGTGCCGATCTTCGGGTTTGTGAGTTTGAGCCCCGAGCCGGACTCTGTGCTGACAGCGTGGAGCCTGCTTGGGATCCTCTCCCCACCCCTCTCGCTCATAGGCACGTGCTCTCTCACTCTGTCTCAAAATGAGGAAACATTAAAAAATACATAAAAGCACTTTCCTTTAGGAAGCGGTCGTCCTAGCTGAGATCTGACTACCGCTTTTCCCTCTCGCTCTCCAGACGGAAGTGCCGTCTTCCGAGGCTGCTTCCGCAGGCCCGACAACCTCTCCCTGGCCTTACCCGTGACAGCCGCCATGCTGAACATGTCCGTGGACAAGTGCGTGGATCTTTGCACCGAGAAGGTAAGCCCACGGTCCTGCTCACAGAGCTCCAGGGTTGGGGGAGGGAAGCAGTGAGGAAAACTGGAGGAAAGGGAGAAGCCGCAGCCCAGGCAGGATGAGGGGGTCATTACTCTGTGACACGGGAGAGGGATGGGACAGTTCAATGTGGATCTAAGGGACGGAAGTTACAGAAGGCCGATTTCTTTCCTTCTGAGGAAGCAGGTTTGTTCCAATCGTGGGGAATGCTCAGGTAGGAGGATGAGCTTCTGGCTGGGCCAACAAGCATGAGTGGATGATTGTCAGGGAAAGGCAAGGGCAACCCCACTCTGGTACAGAGTGAGCTCCCCATCGCGGGAGGCATGCAAGTCGAGTCAGGGTAGGTGTGGCATCCGGATAATTGGGCGTTGGATTCACTTTGGACTAGATGCTCTGTGGGTCCTTTCTCAGCCCGAGACCCCCCGTCCCTAACCAGAGAGTGAACTCCACAGGAGTAGGGGCTGTGCCTTGAGCCCTGGTGCCTTCCCGATACCCAGAGCAGAGCTGGACACAACACTGCCCTCAGAGATGTCCGAGGAACTCTGTCCTTTCAAGATGAGCTCATTGCATGAGGGGCCAAAGCAGAAGCACCCCTTTCTCCGTCACAGGAAGGCGGCTGCCCTTGTCATCCATTCGCTCAGCTGATACCTACTGAGAACCTGCTTTGTGCCAGGCCCCCCTGCTCGGTGCTGGGAATGCACAGCCAGCAAGATGGGGTGTCTGTCCTCAAAGATGCTGGCATTTGCGGGGGGCCTGCCTCGTGGCTTCTGCCGGATGCTCCAGCCTGGACCCCAGCTCCCCGGTGCCCCACCTGCTCTGAATTGTCCTGCTTGGCTCAGCCCCTTTGGAGCCTATAAATCCACAGAGCACACCTCGCAGGAATGCTGAGAGGCTGCCGCTGACCGAGCACGGACTCTGTGCAGCCCTCTGCGCCACAAATCTCACACCTTAACCTCTCACATCAAGGCTTGGACTTGAGAATTTGCACCCCCCTTTCACAGATGACAAAAACCAATGCCCAGATGGGGAAGTCCCTTGCCCAAGTTCATGGCAAGCAGATCGGGCTGACACCTGGGTCTGACTCCACAGCTATGCTCTGAATTTCTGAGCTACGCTAGAGACCTAACCCCCTCCCCTCCCCTCCCCACAGAGACTTCCAGAGCCATTCAAGGGCAGCCAGGCATTTCGTGAGTGCTTGCTCTGCTCCTAAGGGGACTCCTGGAAAGTCAGGGACGAAGTTCATAGGATTAGGAGGTTTGACCAGCTTTTGATCCAGCTTCCTCTCTCTCGGGCATGAATGCCCCTCTCTCATGGCATCCCCTCGAGATGGACATTTCTCAGTCCCTGGAGCCTCCAGGTGGGATACAAACATGTGAGACAATGAGGTCCCGGGGCAAAGTGGCGTAACAAAGGGTCAGACTGCGTAGGGGACTGGGAACGTGGGAATGTGGGTGGATAGGGAGGCCCCCTCCCCTGCAGACCCCCCAGTTTCTTCTGATCTTGGGGGAGCGTCACAGGAGGAATATCCAGGGGATTAAGTGAGCGAGGGTACAGAGCTGCCCGCGCCGCGGGTGGAAGCCAGGATATCAGCGGAGGCTTGCTGATCACTTGTTAGAAAACGCCCTCCGTCATGGCCCACGCAGGCGCACCTGTGTGCCAGCATCTCTGTCTCTGCTTCTCTTTCTCTGTCTCTGCTCTTCAGCTGAGAGGTAAAGTCCCTCTTCAGTATCTGTTTGCAAGAAACCATCCTATTGTGCAAAGTTTGCTGAATTGGCTTGTTACTAGATTATTCCGGGGACCCACCATGGGGAGGATTGGGGCTGCGGGTCAGGAGCAGAAGCTAACCCGCCAAGGGGCAGCCTGCTCCCTTCCGAATCTGAGTACCCCCTGCTTCTGCTCAGCTGCTCCTCGGAACAAATAAGGCAATTAGGAGCAGCTGTTCCCACGAAGACCGTGGCTGCCCGTGGGCATCAGTATCCTGTTTGTCCTCAAGAACGGTCTCAGACAGGCTCTCCCGAGGCGTGGGCTTCGTGTCCCCCCCTGGGACCGAGTGGTTCATGGTGGCAGGGCGGGCGATGGTGAGAAAAACATTTCCCGGTAAGTTTTCGTTCTGGTCCCCTGGAGAACGAGTCGTCCTCAGGCTCAGGTGTCTCTAATATCTCTCAGCCTTCCACTTATCTCCGCCTGGGCAGGAGGCGCGGAGCCCACCTGGCTCAGAGCCCTGATAGAATTTAATCCCGTGGCTTTCCTTCTCTAGTATTTGCATCTATGGTGTGGACGTGTATGGAAGTGCTATTTTTATTTGTCAGCTACTCTTTAATAAAGCTGGAGAGAGGGGCGCCTGGGTGGCTTAGTCGGTTAAGCGTCCGACTTTCGCTTAGGTCATGATCTCGCGGTTCGTGGGTTCGAGCCCCGCGTCGGGCTCTGTGCTGACTGCCAGCTCAGAGCCTGGAGCCTATTTCAGAGTCTGTATCTCCCTCTCTCTCTGACCCTCCCCTGCTCACGCTGTCTCCCTCTTTCTCTCTCTCCTAGAAATAAATAAAAATATTTAAAAAAATAATAAAGCTGTCCTCTGTTAAGTTCCTCCTAGTCCTCCTATACGTGCACACATATGATATTTGTCCTTCTCTGCCTGACTTATTTCGCTCAGCATAACACCCTCAAGGTCCATACAGAGGACCAACCGGGAGAAGAAGGGGGGAAATGGTGGGGGAAAGGGAGAGAGGCAAACCATGAGAGACTCTTGAATGCTGACAAAAACTGAGGACTGATGGATGTGGGGGGGAGGGGGGGATGGGCATGGAGGAGGGCACTTGTGGGGATGAGCACTGGGTGTTATGTGGAAACTAATTTGACAATAAACTATTTGTAAAAAAAAATAATAATAATAATAAAGCTGGAGAGAGAGGACAGCACATAGGCACGCAAGGGGGGCCAGAACCTCCGAGTGAAGCTTGGGGACCCTCAGGTTGGGAAAGGGTGACGTTGGGAACACCAGCCCCCCTGTGCACCGGGAGCCTGGTCTGTCCCAGGGTTTAGCCACCTCCTTCCTCCCCGTGTCCCGCTCCAGGAGTACCCACTGGCGGCCCTTGCAGGCACCGCTTGCCACTGCGGGTTCCCCACGACGCGGTTCCCCCTTCACGAGCGGGAGGATGAGCAGCTCTGTGCCCAGAAGTGCAGCGCGGAGGAGTTCGAGAGCTGCGGGACTCCCCGTTACTTCATCGTGTACCAGACACAGGTCCAAGGTAAGCCGGGGCTCCCCCAGATGCTCCTTGGGGCTTTCCCTCCACAGGTGCCCTGGTCAGCCCATTATGTGCAGCTGGTGCTGCTCAGACCAGCGGGTGGGGCTGGGGAACTTGGCTTTAGCAACCTTGATGGGCAGCAGGTGAGAAGTAGTGGAGGGAGGGGTCTGGAGGCCCTCAACTCTGTCCCTCATCCTGAAGCCCCCACTTCGATGGCATTTCTCCAGTAGTGGAAGCAGTGAGCTTGAGTATGGCGTCGCTGGGGCTGGGCGTGGGGGGATCTGGGGACCGACACAGAGCTGCCACAGGACCCTGGGCAAGTCACTTCCCCTTTCCGGGCCTCAGTTGCCCTATCGGTAAAATGAAGCCATAGAATGTTGACCTCCAAGAGCCCTTCTAATTCTAGGAGTCTGTTTATGTATAAATTGTTCTTTCTCCATCTCACACCTTCCACTTCTACCCCCCTCCCTTTGCCGGTGGGACCCATGCTTCCTGTTCAGCTCCCTTCCCGCCCCTCGTGGCTGCCAGCCCGTGGCAGCGGTGCTGAAGACGTTTCTCCGGGTCGTTCTTTGCACCAGAGTCCGTGTGGAGTTCTAGGTTCGCACTTTCTCACTGAACCCGCCCCCCCCCCCCCGCCCCGCTCTCCTGGGAGGTAGGAATCATCATTACCGCCCTGTGACAGGTAGGGAAACTGAGAATCAGAACTGTTAAGGGCCTTGCTGAGGTCACACCACTGATAAAACTTCTAGATGAAAACCATTTCCCCTGACGGAGGCCTCATGACGGGCGCGCGGGGGCGGGGGGGTTGGTTCTTGGAGAGGTGACTTGACAGGACACTCTGCCCGAGGGAACCCCCTGAAGGGTTACCCCAATATCTGAATATGCTGACCACCTACTGTGTGCTGGTCCTGTGTGAAGCCTCAGCTCATTTAATGAGGTAAAGCCCACAGTGAGTCTATGACCAGGGCACTATCATCCCCATTTTCCAGGTAGGAGAAGTAAGACTCCGGAGGTGGGAACTGGCCACAACCACACATCTACAAGAGTGGTTTCTTTTCATGTCTCTTGACCCCAAAGCCCCTGCTAGAGAGCCCTGCCCACCGAGTAAAGAACGCTCCCCATACCCCCTGAAGCCTGGAGACCCAATAAACCACCAGTGGGCTAGACCTCCCCTTCATCTCCCAGGAACCCGGCCACCCCGTATGGTTGGGTAGGTTGGGTACTGCACAGGCACAACCTACAATGTACGGGGAAAGTGGTGCCCGTGGTCTACACTCTGGATGGCAGTGCCTCTGCCCAGAGGAAGGAGAGCGTGCCTTTTCCTGATGTGCCCAGAGGTGCTGCAAGAACTAATGGCTGCCCCTACCAAAACCTTGTCCCCTTTTCGGCCCCATGGGATTACCAGTGGTGGCCATCTGTGGCTGCTTCCTGAGGTCCTGCTAAGAGCCCAGGGAGCGAGAATCTGTTTCCTAAGAGTGACTCCTGGCTTTGTTTACACTCCAAGGAGGAGGAGGAGAAGCCTCCCGTAGCCTGCTGGAAGTGTCCCTTAGTCTGTGCAGAGCTATGCTCCCTTAGCCTCAGGGAGCGTCCTATGGAGATGAATCCTCCCTTGACCGAGAATGGCTTCAATAGCAGATAAAGAGCCCCTTAATTTGATGACATAGCTCCTTCCCTGGGCCAAGTCCCCAGGCCATGGCTGTTCAAGCTTGCAGCTCCTCGAACTGGGAGGTTTGAGAAGCCAGTGGTTGCCAAGAGCCTGGTCCATCATGGCTGTCATTCATTGAGCATTTACTATGTGCTAAACACTCATGTTCCTTCCAGGAACTAAATAGTTATTGAACACCTATGTGCCAGATCCTGTCTAAGCCCTTTAGACCAAATTATCTCCTCTAACCCTCAATAGTCCAGTGACCTAGGTGCTGCTGTTATTACTATTTTACAGTTGATGCAACCTGACACAGAGGGGTTGCATAGCTTGGCCAGAGCCGCACAGCTAGGACAGGGCCGAACTGGGACTCAAACCCAGGCGGTCTGAGTCCTGAGGCTCCACTCTTAACCACAGCCTCTCTGTATATCTTGGAACTACTTCACACATCTTCTCCATTTAATCCTGGATGGTTATTAGCTCCATTTTACAGGTAAGGAAACAGGCTCAGAGAGAGGAAGAGACTCCTTTGGTGTCACACAGCTAGGTCCTAACAGCCCTCGATTAAAACCCAGGTCTGTCAGATTCCAGAGTTCTATCCAATATTGCTTTCTTTTTAGGGCTGGAAACAACAGCCTTTATACCCCGGAGTGGGTCTTGGCCTCCCATTCAGTATTTGAACAGAGAATTCTGTTTTCTGGAGAAACTTCTTTTCTCTCTGCCAATGTTATATGATGGAAAAATGTCCAACCTCCAAGGGGTAAAACAAATGGAATCCTACCGTGCACACCCATAGTGCACCCCATGTGTTTTACACTCGTCAGCATCCTGTTACATTTATCCTGCATCTCCAGTTCGCCATCCCTTGATCCTTATTTTTGTCATGCATTTTGAAGGACAGTTGTCCCTTGAACAAGATGAGGGTTGGGGTGGTGATGACCCCCTGCACAGTCTAAAATCCACGTTTAACTTTGACTCCCCAAAACACTTAACTGGCTGTTGATCGGAAGCCTTACCCATAACAGGTAGAGTCCGCTGACATCTATTTTATATGCTCTCTGTATTGTGTATGTATTACAGTAAGTAAGCTAGAGAAAAAAGCGTTAAGAAAATCTTTAGGAAGACACATTTATGGTAGCATATTGTATTTATTAAAAAATCTGCATGTAAGTGGACTTCGCAGGTCAAAGCCATGTTGTTTGAGGGTCAGCTGTTCAGTTGCAAACACTGTTACACTTCAGGGTACATGTCCTTAATTATAATTCAGTATTTGCTTATGATTTTTTTAAAGAATTTTTTAAATGTTTATTCATTTTTGAGTGACAGAGACAGAGCATGAGCAGGGGAGGGTCAGAGAGAGAGTGAGACACAGAATCTGAGGCAGGCTCCAGGCTCTGAGCTATCAGCACAGAGCCCGACGTGGGGCTCGAACCCACGAATGGTGAGACCTGACCTGAGCCAAAGTCGGACGTT
Organism: Hyaena hyaena; assembly: GCF_003009895.1. NCBI lineage: Eukaryota > Metazoa > Chordata > Mammalia > Carnivora > Hyaenidae > Hyaena > Hyaena hyaena. The sequence goes on from NW_024080632.1 coordinate 13,640,798, forward strand.
TAACCGACTGAGCCACCCAGGTGCCCCTGGCTTATGATTTTTGAAGTGACCTTTACATAGTGTAGAATGCATAAATTTTAAACATACTGTTCAGTGATGCGTGAGTAATCCACACCCCTTTCCAAATGTAAGAACTGGGCCTCCTGGGTAGCTCAGTCAGTTGAGCCTGTGACTTCAGCTGGGGTCATGATCTCACAGTTCATGGGTTCGAGCCCCGCGTCTGGCTCCCTGCTGTCTATGCAGAGCCCACTTCAGATCCTCTCTCTAGCCCACGCTCTCTCTCAAAAATGAATAAACGTTTATTAAAACAAAAAGCAAAATATAAGACCTTACCGTACTCCAGAAAGTTAGACACCGAGGCTTTTTTTGCAGTGTGTTGCTATGATCACCACTCCCAGATACCCCCTTGGCTTCAGTAGAAACCGGATTCTTTTTTCCCAAAGTCTCCTGTGCTCTGCCCAGATGCAACCTGGTGCCGTGGGGGAGGGGAGCCGGCCCTCTGGTCGGAGCCGTGGTTGGTTGGCACCCCTCGTGCTAATGCACACTCCCTCATCTGACCCCCCTCACCAAGGACACCGTTGTTGTCAATACTCCCATTTTATTGGTGAGGAAACTGAGGCTCAGATCCATCATGTTCCTACTCAGGTCACCCAGCAAATAGGTTGAGGAATTGGAATTTCAGGTTAGGATCTCAGACTTCTCCCTTGATGGGCAGACCTCAGGGTGGCCCATAGTGATTTTTGTAACGGCAGGTCCTGTGGAATAGGAAAGACCGTGTGGAAGCTTGAAAGGGATTCTGGGAAGGATGGGATGGAAGGTGGTATCAGATGCTCCCGTGTGGTAAGGCGAGGCGAGGATGCATCAAGCACCGGGCGGTCACGGGTCACTGGTTCCTTGGGCAGGACAGGCTCTGTGCAGGAGGGGGGCGGAGCCCAGAATGGCACTGCTGGGAACAGTAGAAGGATGTGGAATGGAGGATGTGGACTAGTCTACCGGCAGTGGGGTGGAAATGGGGTGAGGGCAGAGAGCGGTTCCTCGAAAGAGAAGTTTTTAATGATGAAGTGATCTAGGGCACATGGGTGGCTCAGTCAGTTGAGTGTCCGACTCTTGATTTTGGCTCAGGTCATGATCTCATGGTCGGGGGATGGAGCCCCTCATTGGGCTCAGTACTGGGTGAGGAGCCTTCTTGGGATTCTCTCTCTCTCTCTCTCTCTCTCTCTCTGTCTCTCTGTCTCTGTCTCTGTCTCTGTCTCTCCCCCTGCTGGGAGTGGGAGTGAAGGATGCAGAGCACTGTGGTGAGCTTGGGCAGGAGAGAGGGCATTGTCTGTCATCTCCAATGAAGGATTGAGGTCGTCAGCCCAGAGTGCAGAAGCAGGGCTGGAACCCCAAATCTAGGATTCTCCCCCTCCCCTCCCCCTACAGAGTCCCCTATGCTGGCCTTCTCGCAGCTTCCCTTACCTCTGTAGGGACCAGACGAAATCACCCAGTGCCTTCTTAGCCCTCTGGAGAGCCAGAGGATCAGAATGGTACCCACCTGCCCCTGCCCATCTATACATGAGGAAGCTGGAGGCTAAAAAAAATAAATAACAACCACCTCCGAGCACTTTAGTGTATTAACACATAACACGTATCATGTCAGTCAGTACAAGATCCTTGCGAAGTAAATATTCTTATCCATCTATCCAACCATCCATCCTTCTGCCATGATATCCATCCTTCTACCCGCCCATCTACACATCTATCCATCCATTCACTGAAGACACTGGTATTCTCCCTAGTACATACCAGATGATACAGAAAGTGCTGGAGAGGCAGCAAAAAGCAGTATGGGCAGGGTCTCCAACTAAACAAAAAATCCTTTGACTATTGTGATGAACCGTAGGGGAGAGACAATGTTCGAGAATGACAGCCCAGGGAGCACGGGAGGCAGGAGGTGCTGATTCAGCAAAGTGGAAGGAGAGAAGCAGTGCACCTGGCAAAGGAAGGGGGTGGGGGGCAGTGAAGGCTCCAACCCAGGGTGCTGCGTCAGGAAGGAGCGGGGCACAGACAGGAAGTGCGGAGACCCGAAGTGCTAGCAGGCGGGTGGGTGGAATGAGCCCTGGAGGATGGAGCCTGGCCCCCTGGGGCTTGGAGGCCAAGATCAGAACCTTGGACAGGACCCCATGTAGATGGGTAGCATACAAGGGTTTGCATCTAGAGGAAAGGATGGTGGAGGTGTGAGAGAGGGACTCACTGTTCCGGGGAGAAACTGAGGCAGGAGAGAAGATGCTTTCCTGTAGCTGATGTTCATTGAATCCCTGCTGTGCGATCATCCCTTTTCATCCATGGGCTGATGTAACCCTCGCATCGATCCTGTGACGAGGAACCACTTTTCTCCTTTTAAAGATGAGGAAGCAGCCCCGAAGGAGTTCTATCATGTGCACTGGGTCGTAAGGCTGGGAAGTGGTGGGGGTGGGGCTGCACACGCTGGTCCCTTCCGGACGGGCTCCGTCTGCCCCTGACAGTGTCCTGCCTTTTGCAGACAACCGCTGCATGGACAGAAGGTTCCTCCCAGCCAAGTCCAAGCAGCTCGTCGCCCTGGCCAGCTTCCCAGGCGCCGGCAACACATGGGCTCGCCACCTCATCGAGCTGGCCACCGGCTTCTACACGGGCAGCTACTATTTTGACGGTTCTCTCTACAACAAAGGTGAGGAGGCAGAGGGGAGCAGAGAGGACCCACGGGGGGCGGGGAGCATGGGAATACTCTTCCTGAGCACCTACCGCGTGCCCCGCTGCTCACCTGGGCCCCTCTGCTCACCTGGGCGTGTTGGTCAAGACCTACTGTGTGCTTGGTCCCCTCCCCTCGCTTATAGCAGCTTCTGTGCAATCAGGCCCCTACTATGCATACCTTCCCTCTATTGAGGTCACCACAAACATTCCTTGAGCACCTACTATGTGCAGGTCCCTCACCACTGACCTTTATTAACCAGGAACCCTGTGCTGTATACAGAGGTATAAAACTAGGTTCGTTTTAGGGGATGCTAGTTGAGCATCTGCTATTCGTCAGGTGTCTTGTCTGCATTTAAGCCAATGGTCTGTTGGGCGGGCGCTTTTTCATTCTGTTCACAGACGTTTACTGAGCACTGCTATGCTCTGAGTGTGCTTCCTAAGTTTGGTTTCCCAGTAGGCATTTATGGAGCCCCGGCTGTGTGCCAGGCGCTTCCTGTAGGTTCAGACTGCCGCAGACAAACCTTTCTGGCCTCCTACAGGGTGCCGAGATCTGTGCCCATTGCTACATGTGTGTTTGGGTCCCGCACAGTAGCCCTGGGATGTAGGATGTGGTACCATTTCCCAGGTCCAAAAACTGAGGCTTGGAGTGAAGAAGTAACTTACTCCAAGTCACACAGATTGTTTTCAATGGGCTGATGAGGGATTTCATCATAGTGTTTCCCGGTTTTAAAGCCCACATCCCTACCTCTCCATCACACCAGTAGGAAAGCCCTGGGGGTTTGTACCTGGGAACTGACCGACTTGGATGAAATGTGCACTGGGTGTGAAGCCCTCCCCCAGGAAGGGGGAGGGCGTGCATATCAGGGAAGCGGTTTTGTTTGTGAGAGGTTCTGTCTCTGTGTGGGGCAGCCCTTGGCTGGGGATCTGTATGTCTGTAAACCAGACGAAGACTGCTTCCTGACTGTGTGACTTTGAGCAAGCTTCTGTGCCTCTTTGGTCCTGTGTCATTGTGCACAAATCAGAGCCAACAGTATGGCCTTGGTGAGGTTGTTGTGAAGGTTAATGAGTTGATACATGTAAGAGGCTTAGCGCAGAATAAGTGTTCAGCAGATGTACGCTGTGAATACTAAGGTCCGGGCACTGGCCGGACACAGCTTGGTTTTGACAGAGCCATCCTTCTGTCCCAGCGTCTGAGGGTGAGAAGTGGGAGGAAGGAAATTCAAGAAGGATGAAAAGGGACAGGTTGAAGGGACAGGGCTTAGCAAGGGTGGGGGGTCTGCCTGAGAATCTCGACTTTCTTTATATTGACCAGTTTTTAGTTTGTGCTTAAGCGATCATTTATTGAGCACATAATATGTACAAGGCTCCAAGCTGGGTGTCTCGCTTGCTTATACCAGGATTTGAACCCAGGCTTGGCTTTCAACAGTATCTCTGCTCATTATTAACCACTAAGTTGAGCTGCCCATGAGTTTGGTGGGAGGAAGCCAGGCACAAGACGGGAATCTCTCCGGCTTGTCCTGGGGAGCAGCGGGGTGGAGGGGGGGAGAGGCCGACTCTGAAAGCATCCCGTGGCTGGCCCACATGCTAACCTTCCTGTGGCTGCAGCAGCAACCCTATTTATGAAATTCTAGAATGTTACAGATACGAGGGTCCTTCATGAGCATTTAGTCCAGGGATGCAGGGTGGTATCACCTCATATTGTGCATTCCAGTGAATCCATGTTTAAGAAGGATTCTGAGGTTCTGTTCTCTTTCAGAAACCCAAGTGCCTTAATCTAGTCGTGATGTCTATTGAGGGTGTAGAAGAGGGGACAGTGTGGCCACATGGCCAGTATTTACCACCTCTGGTCTAATTCAACCTCCTAATTTCTGACCAAGGAAGCTGAATCTTAAAATGGCATCAGGGGATTGGATTTTCAGACTGAACTCTTAACTTGTCAGGGATGAGACCTTGGGCAAGATTTCTTTACCTCTTTGAGCCTCAGTCTCCTCATTTATCCTGTGGTGATGTCAGTATTGAACTCCTAATGGTTTTGTAAAAACTATAACGAGACAGTGTGTGTGTGGCTATGCTGTAAAGTATACATTCTCTTTTAAGTGACCTGTAACTGGGACAGCCCACTATTCAGGAAAGGCAAAGGGGTGGGGGGGGGTGGCCTCTGACTGCACATTAGAATCACCTAGGGAGATTTTCAAGTCTGGACGCGCAGGCTGCACCTGAGATCATTCCCATCAGGATTCTAGGAGGGGGCCAGGCCATCAGGAGTGCTTTGAAATGTCCCAGGTGATTCCAGAACAGAGTGAGGCCCGTGGCTCTTAGACCAGGAACCTAGTATTCTCACCTCTGGACCACAACATTAAAAAAATACTGCGTATTTTTGGGGCACCTGGGTGGTTCAGTCAGTTAAGCATTCAACTTCGGCTCAGGTCATGATCTCACGGTTTATGAGTTCAAGCCCCACATCGGGCTCTGTGCTGACAGCAGCTTGGATCCTCTGTCCCCGCCCTCTTTCTCTGCCCCTCCCCTCCTTGTTCTCTCCTTCTCTCTCTCAGAATAAATTTAAGAAAACATACTATGTATTTTACACTCGAGTCTTGGGGGAACATCAAGAGTGGTGAGGTGTGTATTAAAATGTTGAAAAGGAAAAGAGAGAGAGAGGGAGAACGTAAACCCTCCCTGGCCTTTCCTTGGGCTCACACTGTATAAACGTTTCCTTAAGTCCCTCTGACAGAGGCAGCTCTTTGAGCAGCATCCCTTTCTTCAGGGGCTTAAAAATGCTTCCTGTGTCCTGAGCCTTTGCAGGGAACGATGAGATGGCCCTGGGAGTTGGGGGCCGGCAGTGGGGTGCAGGTGCATAGAGGACACCCCCTCCCCATAGCATCAGTCAGTGCTGCTAACCCCAGGTGCCTGCCACCACCACAGTGTAAGGAAGTCCTCAGAGCTGGAGGGTCCCAGACCTTGGGGTGGGGGGCGCAGATCTGCTGCCCCTTTCACACATCAGACCCCAGGTATGAGGAGTTCACAGTTGGAAAACACACCAGCCCTTCGCACATGGGTTTCCTCTCCCTGAGACCTTGGCCCCGCCCCCATCCTAGCTCTTCTCTCTGGAAACCTGTTCCCCGGGCCACCACGGGTCACATCCCCCTTTGCAGCGTCTCTGGCAGACTTCTGTGTCTTCCTGCTTTATCTCCCTTGTATCCAGGGCACTCCTTGCTTGCAGCATGGCCCTTCTTATTATAAATATCATGTTACTGTTAATACTACTGATCATAGTGGGCCTTTATTGAATGTGATGCACCCAGCTCTGGGATGGGTGCTTATAGAGTTTGTGATTCAGTCCGGGTCTGGGGGAGAGGGGGCTGTATGTGCAGAAGGTAGACGGGACTCACCCAACAGGAGGGGAAGGAGTCCCAGGCAGAGGCCACGGGGGTGGACAGAGATGTGAGGAGCGGCCGGAAGAGGAGACTGTGTGATTGGTGAATGAAATGGTTTGGTGGTGCTCGAAGGGGTGAGGGCCGGGGGGTGTGGTGCAGGAACGGCATTGGGGACTGGACAGGCAAGGCCCCTGCCCACCCTGTGAGGACAGTGCACGTTATTCTGGGGCCACAGGCTGGGCAGGGAGTGGGGTGAATGGGGATTTTAGGTAGGGCGGGGTGAAGGGTGGGGGGGGAATGGGTCTGTGCCAGAGTTTGGATAGGATGTTTCAGCTGCAGGGACCATGGTGAGGAGAAGGGGACAGTGGAAGGGACATTTAAGAGGCCATTGATTAGAAGTGATGGGCCCAGAGGGGGTGGCTTCTGTATGATGAGCTGAGCCTCCACAGACTGCTGCTGATTGGAGATTTTTAGCATTTCATCCCATCACTGCCTCTAGATGGATAATGGTGGTCTGTCCCCCGCCCCTCGAACCTTCGATTTCCTGCTCTGGAACAAGCTTGTGTTGGGTGGGTGACCCCTCCAAGGCCCTCCTAGGTCTGATGGGCTACCTGGAATTTCCTTTCCTTTCCTTTCTCAGCAACTTGTCTTCCCTCATCCTGGCAACAGCCTGCCCTACCAAGGACTATTGAATAAGAGGGATGGAGGGAGAGAATGAATGAATGAATGAATGAATGAATGAATGAATGAATGGAGTAGATTGATTCCCACTCCCAGAATCCAAATGTCTGTACCCCTTGAGTTCTGCCTTCTTCTTCCTCTTATCCAGGGAGGGTGGCCATTTGCAAAACATGATGTTCTCTCTGTCTGTGTCCATCTGTCTGTCTCTTTCTTGGTCTTTCTCGGTCTCCCTCTTTTTCCTTCAGTCTTTGTGTCTCTATCTGATCTTTGTCTCCTTTTATTTTGGTGTCTGTTTCTCTCTCCCATCCTTCTCCTCCCCACTTTGTCCCCCTTCCCATCTCAGGGACCCCCAACCCCTAATGCAGAACCCAGAGGTGGGAGGGGCTGGGTGACTGCCCAGATTGGGCAGGGCCCTTCTCTGCCCCTGGGGGCCCACAGATGGGACAGGGCATTGGTGAGGCCGCTTCTTGGTCCTGCTGAAATAGGACAAGTTTTCTGAGAAGTGCCTCAAAATAAACCCCATTATCCCTCAAGGACCACCAGCCTCCAGGGTGTCTGTGTCCAGAGCCAGGAGTAAGTCTTTGGAGTCTCTGCCACTGCCCTTCTCTGTGCCTCAGTTTCCTTAACTGCAAAATGCACAGGCAACTCTAATATTGGGGGTGTGGGGGAAAGGAGAATACATACCTTGTTCTCTCTGTGGCCCCAAACCCACAAGTTGTTTCTCCAAAGCCTGGGACCCTTATCCGGCCCCTCAGTCTCTCAGGGTCACGTGGGTGCCCTAGATAAGCTGCTATCTTGGTGAACTTCCAAAGGAATGGGATTTAAATATTTGGCATTGATGCAGTGGTGTTGCCGGGTCCTAGGTCAGGGAAGAGTGCGGAGGAGGGGCCCCCTGGTGGTGGAGTTTCGCAATTCCGCTCAGGCCCCAGGCTTGCATCCCTGATTGCTCTGTAATTACCTAGAGGCCCCTCCCTGGAGGACAGCTGAGCAGCCTTTGCGTTCCTCAGGTGCACCGATCCCATGTGGCTTCTTAAGGGCTCCTTCCTAAACACACAACTCCTCTCTCTGGGAGGCACTGTGCTACATGGAATCTTCTCCACCTTCCTACTTTTCCAGTGTACCCTACAAACTAACTTCTTAGGCCACCCGAGACTAAAGCAAGTCTTTTGTGGTGCTCATAGGTTTTGGTGTTTTGCTCAATACTGGGCTAGGTTGACTCCATCATGTAACACAGAGAGAGAGAGACGCAATTTAGGGTGTCCACAACACCGGGAAGCTGATTTCACCTAGTTTCACCACTCTGCCCCGTTGCTGTTTTTCTTCTCTGAGAACCTGTACGCTGCCTTGTGCAACCCCTCTGTGTGTGTTCGGTTGCTGTGCCTGTGGTGACATAGATTTTGGCAAAGAGAAAATGAAACCGTAGATGGGAAGCTTCTTGTCTGAGTCATGAGGACCTTCACCGATGCCACGTGTGACTGCGGGCCGTGAAATCCTATCCAGTGCCACCTTGTGGGTAAATGTCTGTGTCCTGAACTCACTCGCAAGCCCCCAGACCCCATTCCTCAGTGTCCCTTGACACTGTGCTGCCTGTGGGCTTCAAAGGCCGTGGGTTAATGTTTCCTTGAAGGCATGGGCCAGCGCTCATTTGCAAGTCTTCACGGGGCCAGTCCCCGGATGGAATCTGGCTCAGGAAAGGACATTCCACTCCTGGCTCTGTTACCTTGCGACCCCAGTGTGGGGAGAGGGGGTGCTGTACCTTCCCGAAGCCTGATCTCCAGGAACAGAAGTAGATACCATGCCGGCCTCATCTTAATCCACCTTAAAAGCCCAAGGCAGAGCCTCAGAAACCTTTGTGCATGTGCCAGGAAGAAAAAATGAACTCCATGGTTTGATGAGTCAGGGTGGCTTCTCAGTCCGTGACGTCCCCCCTAGACTTGTCCTCTCTGAGCTGCCATTTATTGAAGTTAATATAATTATGTGCCTCAGGGGTTTCTTACAACAGCCCTGTGAAGGAGAAGCGGTGTGGTTCCATTCCATAGGTGAAGAAACTGAGACCCAAAGAAATAACATTGAGTTGGAAATACAGCTGGTATCGTGAAACCATTTCTCCTTGGCTTTCACATTGCCACCAAGTGTCTCCACTCCCATGAGGTGGGGGGAGGGGCCAGAACTCAGTCTCGGGAGCCGGGATGGCTTGGGTTTAAATTTTGACCCTGCCTCTCACTCACCGTATAATCAAAGCAAGTTCTTTGATCTCTCTGTGCCTGTTTCTTCATCTATAAATTCTCTCCCAGGGTTGTTGAGAGGATTGAGTTGCTGAGTTACACAAAAGGCTCAGATAGTATCCAGCACACCGTTGGCCCCAGCAAAGCATTTTCCAGCTATCTATTCTCCCAGTTCCTCACTTTTTGAGTTGTTCAAGTTTAATTATTTTAAGAGAATGCAGGGGAGCAGTAGAGAGAGGGAGAGAGAATCTTGAGCCGGCTCTGCACCGTCAGGCACCCATCTCCGTCCAACTCACAGACTTTGAGATCATGTCCTGAGCTGAAATCAGGAGTCAGACGGATGCTTAATCAACTGAGCTACCAGGCGCCCCATCCTCTGCTTTTGAAATGAAAATCAGATCACGTCCCTTTTTTTTTTTTTTTCTTAAATCCTTTTAAGGACTGCCTGATGTTTGTGGTCTAGTACTGAACTCGTGGTCACAACCCTCTACGATTCTATCTGGCTTCACACTCCACTCTTTCTGCTCTCAGCAGTCACTCATGTGACACCTTTTTTCTGACCCACCCCAGGACCTTTGCATCTGCTGTTCCCACCACCTTTCCCTTCCTCTCTCAGGCTAGTAGATTCCTCCTTAGCCTTCACGTGTCAGCCTAAGCGCCTCTTCCTCCAGGAAACTTTTCTGGATACCGCCTGACTAGGTCTGTGATCTTGGCTAGGCTGGCTGGGCTGTGCAGCGCCAGGCTGCAGGTTACATCCTTGTTTGTTCTCGGAGCCCCTCACCATCTGGGACCAACAGCCTTCTAGGGCACATCCCTCTCACAGTGCTGGCAGAGGCATACAACAGTTAAAAAACATGTGATGCACCTTGGGGCTTTGCTAGAGACCCACTTCTGCCCTCATCCCAGTGGCCAGAGCGAGTCACACGGCCACACCCAGGAAGGAAGAGGCACTGGCGGGTGCCTATAGTTGCACCGGAGCCTGACTCCCATGCCTCTTCTGCAGCACCGTGGTTCCTTAAGGTCACAGTTTGCAGAGTCTGGCTCCCAAAGACACGAGACCCATGGATGTGTTTGCAGACTTTATCCCTATCTCCTAGCACGATGCCTGACACATAGTAGGTGCTCAGTAAATATAGAAAGCAATGAACAGGAGCCTGAATGAGCGCGGGAGCACCCCCGAGGCCTCCCGGGGTGGGGGGACGGTTTGGCGGGACCCCTCGCCTCCCCTGCTCACTGTGCTGTCCTCCCTCCCCTCCCCGTGCCCAGGGTTCAAAGGCGAGCGGGACCACTGGCGCAGCGGCAGGACCATCTGCATCAAGACGCACGAGAGCGGCCAGAAGGAGATCGAGGCCTTCGACGCCGCCATCCTGCTCATCCGTAACCCCTACAAGGCGCTCATGGCGGAGTTCAATCGCAAGTATGGCGGCCACATCGGCTTCGCTGCGCACGCCCACTGGAAGGGCAAAGGTACAGCTAAGGCTGGGCGTGCACAGGGCAGGGGTGTGGCAGCTCAGGGTGAGCAGCTAGTGCTGTCTGCTGCGAGGTTCCAGGCGGGCCCCTGCGTCCCACCGCTGCCCCCGCCCATCACCTGCTGAGAGCAGGTGTGATGCTCTAGTCCAGCCAGCAGGGGCCTGGGCTGGGACCCAGGAGCAAGACTCCCCGGGTTCAATCTCCAGCTCCATCCCTCCCTCCCTGAACTTGTTTGTCCCATCTGTAAAATGGGAGTAATAATTGGGCTCTAAGAATTTAACCCTTTAAATGTGAGTCATTATGGAGATAGAAACCCTCCCACAATTGATAGGGCAGGGATTGAAACAGTTTCAAGAGCGCTTTCCCTGGGAGTCAGGAGACCTGAATTCAGCCCCAGGTCAGTGGCTGACCTTATGAGCTCCTAAGAACTCGCAGAGCATCATTGCAGTGAACCACCCCTAACAACTCTGGGCTATGAGGCTCAGAGAGGTTAAGTGACTTACACCAGGTCACACAGCTGGGAGGGTGCCATCTTGATCCCCAAGCTGTGAATCTTAATATGATCTGGGTGGTTTGACAGTCACCTCTGGCACTTAGAGGACAGCTGGGAAGATGAAGGTCTCCCTACAGCGAGGTGGCCCATGATAATGGACAGAGCGTTAAAGTCAGACCCAACCTGTCTCCTCGCGAGTATCTTCATCCCCTCTGGATCTCAGAACCCCACACCGGTTATCACCCACGTCTCCGTCACAGTAGGGAGAGTCTTTAAGCCCCGTCATGATTCCTGCTTTTACAGATGGGACAAGCAACGCTCAGGGAGGTAAAGAGGCTTTTCCAGGAGGTGGTAGAGCTGGGGTTTGACCCCAGAGAGTTGCTCCTGAGCCCCCACCCTTAACCCCTGCAGGGTGACAACCGATGGGGCAAAATGTAGATGGACGTGGAGTCATGCAGGCCAGTAGGTGCTCTGTATTACCCAGCCTCAACACTGGGGGGTGCTGTCCGCTTCACCCCCGCCCCTCCCCAGAGGGGACCGAAGCTTGGCAGCAGGGGGTGAACTGAGCAACCCAGCCGGTACACCCACAACAGTGACCTCATGCACTAAAGCTCTTGTGCCCTGGCTTCCCAGTTCAGTTAAAGGCGGTGGGGTGGGGGTCCTCTGCCCCCACCCTTGCCTCACTCCCGCTCTCAGAGGGTGGAAGCTTACACAGGTGGTGACATTTGTGCCCATGTACCCCGAGGAGTCCTCTGATTTATTTACAGAACAGTTGAAAATGAACACCGCCCAGGGCCAGGCTGAAAAGTCTGCAGGTGCACAGGGCAGAGGCTGTTCCTGAGCACAGACTTTGCTGGTCCGGCCGGAATGGACCTGGGGAGGACCCGGCCCAGTGGTCCTCAGCATTTCCAGAGGTGTGTGGGGAAATCCCAGTGCCCAGATGGCCCCAGGACCTTTGTTATGGTGGAACCTGGGTCTCGGCATGTTTTAAAGCCTCTAGGATGCAGGCCAGACTGAGAACCACTGACTGACCCTGTATTTATTAACAGGGAAACTGAGGCCCAGAGAGAGGCAGGGACCTTAGGGCATGTAATGGGCGGAGTACAATCCAGCTTTCTGCCTCCCAGGTGTCCTGAGATCCCCAGGGAAAAGGGAGGGGACTCACTTGAGAAGCTCACGTGGGGCCACGCACTTGGCATTCATGATGGCATTTAACCCTTCTAATTCCCCGGGAGGTAAGAAAGGCTTTCAAAGTCAAGGTGGCATTCCATTGCACAGGTGAGGAAACCATCCCAGGAAGCCTTCGTCCCACCTGGCTGCGGCCCCAGGGCTTGGCAATGCTGAGATTCAACCCCAGGCATCAGCTACCAGGCTCTGTCTTACCTTGAGGAGGGGTCTCCGACCTCCTGTTGAGGTCCCTGCTTCTTTCCTGCTTTCTCACCTGCTCTCAGGTTCTGACACTTCTAATTCCCAGGAGCCACCTTGCCTCTTTTTCCTTATGCAAGGCAGCCGGGAGGTTGAAAACCAAAGACAAGGGAGGTCTTGTAAGGACAGGCTGAACCACGAGGCTGCGGGGGATGAAAGCGAAGAGATTCTAGCAAATGCATCTCCTGTTGGGGGCCAGCTTAGCCCAGGATGGGAGGGCCTTCTCCCTGCATCCCCTCCCAGGCAGCCTGACCCAGGTCTGAAGTGCTCTGAGAGCCTTCCGCCAAAGAACGATTTCTCTCTCTGCTTTAACGTCTGGCCCTTGTACGCACTTGAGTGCAAGACCTTCGTTTCGGGGGTCCCTGCAGCAGCAACATCACCATCACTTGGGAACTGGCTAGAAAAACAAGTTCTCCGGGCCCCCGACCCCAGACCTGGGGAGTCAGAAATTCTGGGAGGGGGCCTGGCAATCTGTATTTTACCAAACCCCCTAGATGTTTGATACATGCTCCAATGTTAAGACCCACTGATAAAATAAGCCCTGCAGCTGAGAGTGTGGACTGCGGGTCAGTGGTGTCCGTCACCGTGAAGCTTTTCAGAAAAGCACATCTCTGCTCTCCCCCGCCCCCTCCCAGGCTCCCTGAATGGGAATCTGCATTTTAACAAGATTCCCTGGGGAGATTCCCTGCCTTAGGATGCCCTCCCGAGAAGGTAAAGGTCACCTCCCTAGGAGCAGAGCTCCCCCAGCTGTTGAGCACATCCATCCCACCCTGCCCCTTTATAGCTGGGTCAAGGCCCATACAACCCTTCCCATCCCCCATTTTTGGTTCCATAATGTTAATTTTACAATCTCCCTGGAGTGGGTCCAAAGCAAAGTTTTATGTGATATGATTACACAAGGTGAATTGTCCTGGATCTGTTTAATGAAACAGACTGTTTAATGATTCCATGGGGAATTCAGTGCAGTTAAGCTGTTAATCAGGCCCCGGTTCCTCTCGACAAGAGGGAGCAAAGAGGGGCCCGTGGTTCCCCTGCCAGGTTCACGTGTGTGACGGTTCCATTGGAACCAGCACTTGTGACCGATGGGCCGTGGCTCAGCCTGCCTTTATTACCCACTTGGAAGGCAGCGATCACTTACCGGGAATCCTGTGCTCATCAGGGCTTTTGTTTAATTCTTGTTCTTGCTTCCAATGAAGTGGGTTAGTAGCATCCAGGGCGGAGATCTTCGGGGCAGGCACACAGCTGTTGTGGAGGTATCCTGGGTAGCTGGAGTGTTGCCGTCCGGAAGCACCGATGCAACGGATGGGGCCTCTGGGGCACCTCAGTGACGCCGGGGCACCAGCATGAAGAATGATCGTGACTGTAGCCAGCATTTATGGAGCACCTGCTGTATCCCAGGCCGGGCGCCAGGGTCTTTGCCACTCTTGTTCCATTCCATCTGCCCAGCAGGACCAGGATGGAGGTCTGAGCACAGTTGTTGTGCCCATGGGTAAACTGAGCCACAAGGAGACAAACCGAGGTCCCCAAGGCCCCCCCAGCCTCTCTAGGGAGGAAAGGGGTTGCGAATGCTCTCCGTCTGACTCCTAAGTTGTCCATGAACAGACCCCCGAGTTGTAGGTAACAGCCAAAGGTGAAGTGCGCAGTGCTAGACTAGGAGCTGATCCCAGAAGCGTTTTCTAGGAGGGCAGAGCCAGGCTCAGTCAGGACAGACTGGGTTCGAATCCTGTCTTGGGTGATCACTGTGTGGCCTTGAGCAGCTGGCTTCATGTCTCTGAGCCTCCTTTCCCCCCGTGCATAAAACAGGCCTAGTAATTCTCACTCTCCAGGCTTCTTGGGAAAATGGGAAGTAGCTGACACATAGTAGGTGCTCAGGCAACATCCCATGGCGATCTCCAATCAGCAAGCATGCCATGCTAGCTCTAGCCCGTCTGCACCGAAGGCCAGGAGCTCCATTTGCAGGGCTCTGACCATCCTGCAGGCGGGTCCTTCCTTTTCCTTGAAGCCCCCCGTGCAGCACCCTCTCCAGCAAATATTTGAGATGCTTGGTCAGAAGTGGCCAAGCCTGGAAATTGATGCGCACGTTACCCGGTGACTGAGTAAGATCTCCATCTACCTGGGCTCCTGCTGTCAGGGATGCCATGAGGTGACTCAGGAGTGGAGGGATTCTTAAAAAAAAAAAAAAAAAAAAAAAATTAAAACAGACTACACACGTGCTGTATGTTCTTCTAATCATTCAGATACATCTGGTCTTAACCCATTACAACAGTGTGGGCCCAATTAGCCAGATACATTGTAAATAATCTATCGTCAGGATAAAATACATCCTTGTCACCAGGATATAGATTTCCCAAGCAGCGGGGGCGGGGGGTAGCACTGGGAGAACAGGAGCCTCGCCACAGGTTTTGATGCGTTCTGCAAAGAAAGAGGAGCCCTTTATCACGTCACAGTTTGGCAGTTGGGAATTTCAATTTAGTTCCACAAGCATTTATTGAGCCCCTGCTGGGTTTAAGGCAGTGGGGGTGAGGCTCCTGGTGCCTGGGAAAGAGGAGGACCTGGGATCAGACAGGCCTGGACTGGATGCTGCTGCCTGGGGCTGTGTGACCTTGGGCCAGTCACTTCACCTCTCTGAGCCTCTGTTTCCTCACCGGTGATTCAAGTGAACAGTAGCCCCTTCCTCCCAGGGTAGTCTTTAGGATTAAATGAGATCATGGGCACCCATCGCCCAGCAAAGGTTGAGGATTTAGTTTTTAACCAGTTGGGCTCCCCCAGCCCAGCTTGGAAAACTTGCCAGACTCTCGTTCAGTAAGCAGATCCCTCCGGAGGGTGCAGGGCTGTGGTGCCTCTGTGAGAAGCAGAGGGTCTGGCTTCAGGGTTTTGGAGCACCTGCCCTCTGATTCTCCAACAGGGGCTTGGAGTCCCCTTCTACCTTCCCAGCATCCTCCATGATCTCCCTCCGCACTTACCCAGATTCTTGTTCTGTCCTGTGAGTTCTGGAAGCTACAGGGCTGCCTGGTGTCTCTTTGAGGTCCTCTCCAGGGCTCCCCGAGCCATCGCCCACATTCTGTTGTAGCCTGCCTTTGGAGTCACACCGTCCAAACACACCTTCCCCGTGCTGGTGACTGTCCACCCGGCCACTTCCCCATGGCAAGGTAGTAAACTACAAAAAACAAAAAGCCAGTATATGATAACACAGATAATGTGACTTACACTATACCCCCAGCCCAGTCCATTGGAGAGAACATATGGGGGGACTCAAAGGGGGCTTGTGAAGCTCAGAGCCTAGAGAGTCAGGGAAGACCATATCTTAGCTCAGAATAATGACAGGAATAGTAGTAAGTCAACATTTATTGAGCATTTACTGGGTATGGGGCCCCATGCTACAAACCTTACATTTTTTATCCACTTACCTATACAAAGGCTCTATTATTATCCTGTGAGTAGATCACCAATACTAAACAGGATAATTACTACTACACAGGATAACTTGATGGTTAAAAGCCTAGACTTTGAAGCCAGACTGTTTGGTTTCACATCTTGGCTCTATTGATTATTAGCTATGTGACCAAGAGCAACTGACCTAACCTCTCTGTGCCTTTTTTTCTGTTCAATGAAAATGATACCTGTTGCACAGAGTTGTGAGGAAAAATTAATAGCTATATTAATATATATGAATACAAATGTATGTGAGGTACAGTGAATACACGTATTTATGGATAAGTCTGTGTGGGTCATACAGTGAGCACCAAACAAGTGTTATCCCCAAAGGCAAGGCGCAGAACATTCTAGGCGGAAGCAGCGGCACGGAGGTGGGAGGAATCAGGACAGTTTGGGGATCTGAAGGATTAATTAAGGGTGTTCCTGTAGATAACTGCATCCACTGCCTCCACCATCTGACCCTTGTCCTCGGAGCCCCTCCTCCCTCTGACCCGCCCTGCCTCCTCTCCCCAGAGTGGCCAGAATTTGTGAGGAACTACGCCCCCTGGTGGGCCACTCACACGCTGGACTGGCTCAAGTTCGGCAAGAAGGTGCTGGTGGTGCACTTTGAGGACCTGAAGCGGGACCTGTTCGTCCAGCTGGGCCGCATGGTCAGCCTGCTGGGCGTGGCCGTCAGGGAGGACCGGCTGCTGTGCGTGGAGAGCCAGAAGGACGGCAACTTCAAGCGCTCGGGGCTCCGGAAGCTCGAGTACGACCCCTACACGGCAGACATGCAGAAGGTCATCTCCGCCTACATCAAGATGGTGGACGCGGCGCTCAAGGGGAGGAACCTCACGGGCGTTCCTGATGACTACTACCCCAGATGATGCCCCGGGTGGGGAGGGGGCCCCCGGAGTCCCGACCCAGCAGGGATCTCAAGACCCCTAGGGACGTCCCCCCACCCCATCTGTCCTGTCTCTTTGGCTTGGGTACAATCCCCTTGGCTGCTGTTGGCCTTCAGTGAGTTTCCTGCATGACAAAGGAGGCTCGAGGGAAGAGACTGGGCGCTCCCCACACTATTCACAGCCCCCCTTGGAGACGGAGGGGGCCCCTGGTTTGGAGATGTCTCAGACACATGGACCCTTTTCTGTCTCCTCTGCCCCCACCCCGACCACTCTGGGCCCCACCTGTGGGAGGGAGGGCCAGTGGTGGCCCTGGGACATGGGTGTCCCACTGCAGATATCAAGGACCTTGACTTAAGAGCTGGCTGAAGGGACTGTAGCAAGAGAAAATGGCCCCAGAATCTTCCCTTCTGGGCTGAGCATTCATGGCCTCTCCCCCGCCCCCCCTTCTCAGACCCTCCATCCCCAGAATCACAGGCACAAACACCCAGGCCGCTTAGGCTTGAAGAAAGGCCTCACACAGCCTGGGTGGGGTGCAGAGGCCATGATACTCACAGGACAGTAACTGGCACCACCATGTGGGGGGTGCTGGTGTCATGAGCCCACCCCCTGGTCACAGCGCTCCTGAGAAACCATCGGGGTGGTTGACCACTTCTAGGGCCAGAATTCTGCCCTTTTCTTCCCCTGCTATAGCCAGAAGGTGACCTTGGGGTTTTTGATGTCACTTCTAGAGCTTCTCAGGTGTCAACAGCCCCCCACCAGGACGGCCACATGCAGAATGTTAACACCGCTCTCTGTTGCGCCCAACACATTGATTGACACTGCCCTCTGACCCCTTCAGTGGGTCCTTTGCTATCCTAGGTGAGAGAGCAGAGTGCTCCCACTCAGGTGGGGCCATGACCAAGAGAGACCCCCTACCACCTTCCCAGACCATTGACCTTCCCTTGGTCATAGTCCAGTGGGGCTGGCCTCCCTTGGAAGGGGAATGGTTCATTTCCTACAGGCACTGCCCCCTTGGTGGTAAGACCTCAAACCAAAGGATTCTCAAGGACCTGGGTCACTAATTACCTTAGAATGCATCCAGGACCCATCCGTCCCCCACCTCGGATACCAGCGGCTTCACATCCAGCCCACACCTGCGCACCTGTCCCATCCCCTACCACGTAGATGCAAAAGCCATAGGTCACAGATCTTTGCTATTCTGTCTGGAGCAGCGCCCCAGTCAGCCCCTCTGAAGGCTCGGGGTGCAGGTAAAATTGCTTGTTCCCAAATACCCAAGAGACTATGGAGAAGGCGCGTGTAGAGAGATATATTTTTGTAAGAGGAATAGAACTAATGCGTTCTGCCCCTTGGCCCCTGGCCACGCGAAGAGAAGGGCTTAGGGACTGGGCCTGCGGTTCTCCTCGCTGATCCACTCAGCAGCGGGATTTGGGCCAATGCAGGGCCCAGCCAGGGGGCCCCGAATGTATTTTGTACCATGTTTCTTCCCCCCAATCCAGGCTAATTTCTAGTCTTTTGAGAAGCAGTCAAGGGCGTGCCCCCCCAACCCGATGAGAGATCAGCGCTCTCTGGGGCGACCCTTGGTCCAAGAGCTGGGCCAGCTCTGCCAGTGGCCACCTTAGGCCACAAGCCTCTGTCTGAAGATTCCTCAGGTCAACACCATCATTAAAAGCGAGTTTTGTTGATTATTCTACCACGTCCTAGAGTGTTGTGTTAAGTCGAGGTCACAAATAGGGGTGTGTGTGTATGTGGAAGAGAAAGATTCTGGGGTGTACAGTTGTGTATCTGTGTAACTAACTGCCGGGGGAGGATGGCAGGCCCCTGTGTGCAAAGTCTGTGCCCACCTGCCCTTCTGTCAGCAGGCCGTATCCCCCGGGAGAGTGTGTGCACGCGTGAGAGTGAGCGAGCCCTGAGTGTGGTGCTGTGCACGTGTAGGTACAGAAGGGGAGCTGGTAAGAGCACAAGTGAACAGAAGAGGAGGCTTCTCTGCCTCCTGGAAGGTGGAGTCTCCTTTCCCAAACCTCAGCGGTCCCTGAAGGAGGGCCTGTGTCTTCCGGACTCACAGGACAGGAGCTTCCGTGGCGGGATGCTGGTGCCACGAGGCGGTCCCTAGCCAGAGGGAATGACAAGGGTTTGCGTGCTGCCTTGTGGACAGAAAGGGGGACGGGCGTGGTGAACAGAGCTGGGACAGGCAGAGGAAGGGGAAGGAGAGACCTCTCCCCATCATGGGAGGACGGGGAGCTCAGGAGGAGTGGGTGGGGGAGGCCTTTCCCCTCAGTCCTGGGGTCTCTGAAGGAGAGCAGGCGAGGGAGGAGGGTGACGTTTCTCAGGACCAAGGACAGGTCTTTCTCTCCCGGGGATTTGTGTTGGCTTCAAAATCCTGTGGGGACTCCAGCCCCAGGCTAAACGCTCAAGGCAAGTCTGAGCTGGTCACAGAGGAAGCCCCAGTCCTAGATAGAGTCTGGATAAGAGCCGGATGACATACTGATCCATGGTTCTGTTCTCATATGGATTCCTGATTCCAGCCTCATGTTGAATCCTGGCCCTACCCATCCGGAGTCTTGACCCAGGTCGCCGACAGCACTCTGCCTGTGTCACAGGCGAAGTCCTGACCTCCCCCTCAAGATGAATGCTGTTGGTGTATCTGCACTGAGCCAGAATCTGCCACCGCTTTGATTATGGTCACAGACTGAGCCCCAGACCTGGTCCTGGATGAGTCTTTTCCCTGGTCACTCTGGGTCCTGACCTTGAACTCCATCTGGGCCCTCATCTGACCTCAGACAGAGCCTTGGTTCTGGTCCCAAGCTGAGCCCTGAAGCCATATGCCAATTTCCTTTCCCTTTTCTGTGATCTGTTCCTCCCTGACTGGAGGGACGGAAGCCATGCAGCATCCAGACTGACGCACTCCTGGACTCTCCTCAGATCTCACAGATACTGTGCCACGCCCCCCTCCCCCCACAGGTCACTGCAGGGCAGGGGGGTGAGGGGGTCCCCCACCCCTTCAGGCCAGAGTGAGACGGCCAGTCAGGCAACTTCCTCTCGGCCCATCTCTGCCCATTTGTAACACACTTCAGCAACACACTTCAGCAACCGTCTTGAATCAAATCTATGTCAGACCCAGAAGGGACCAAGGCAACATTCATTCATTCCCTCGTTTCTTCACCGAGTATGTACTGGGCATCTGTGGTGGGCCAGACACTCCTCAAGCTTCTAGGGGCTTAAAAAGGAACAAAAAGGACAAAAATCCTTGTCCCTGCAGAGTTTACATTTTACCAGGTACCAAGCAGATACTTGTAAGTGATCGGAAAGCTTTGGAGGAGGGGATTGGAGGGGGCGGGTGGCAAAGAAGGGAAGGGACCTAGGTGGCACGTGACTGACCCCAGGAGGTTATTCTTAACCCCTGTGGACTGAGTGTCACATGCCGATGCCCAGTGACTAGCCGGGACAGGCCCGAGTCCCACAGAGATGATGGCAGAACTGGGCCCATCAGGGACTTCCCCAAAAAGGCCTTCTGCACATCCAGAGTGACGGCGCCTGCACATCAGAGGAAGGAAAGCTGGGGGTTCCGGTGGTCACCCAGTGCAGCGGGCAGGCCTGGACCAGAAGCCGGGACGCCTGGCTCATCCTGCTATCACCCCTAGAAGGACAGGCAGCACCAGCATCTGATGGCAGCTGGGATCTACTGATTTTTCCAATAATCCAGGAGGCAGCTGCAAACGTGTTCCTGGGGGTCAATGTGGGAGGGGGAGAAGAATGGGGAGGCAAAGGGGATGCTGGGCGGATGAGCAGGTCCCACGGGGACCACCTCCACCCAGAGGCCCAGACCCCTTCTCTCTTGCATCGATTTGTTTCTGGCTGTGTTTCTGCACATGCCCTCCGGTGCTCCATTTTCCTCTTTCTGCTATTGTTTCCTCCAGCTGCTCATTAAACTTCTTCTGTCTTGTCCTCACTCCCCCACCCCCACTGTTACCCCCACCGCTCTCCCCTGCCCTCCATTTATTTCATCGCCAACTCTTTCTTGAATTCTGCTCCGTCTGTGCCAGCATCTCTCCATCTCTGGATCTCTGTCTTCCTGCCTGTCTCTTGCTCACTCCTCACCCCTGCTGTCCTCTCCTGCTGCCTCCTCCTCCTCCTCTTCCCAGGGAGAGAGGGGGCGACTCTGCTGGATGCAGACACAGTGAGACAAAGTGCTACCCAGGCTGGTAACCAAGGAAGTGGTTTCCTTAGCAACAGAACTGCAGGCCCAAGCTCCACTGGCCGGTCCCTTAGCTGTTACAGTAAGTACGGAGAGGGGGGAGGGGGCGGCAAGCCCGGAGATGAGGGAGTGGGTAAAGACACCGCTGTAGGGATCCTCTTGAGAGGGGACAGTGGTCCGAGACAGGCTCAGTGGCTGTCACTTTGGGGACACTCCAAAATAGGAGAGGTCGGGGCCTGGGGAGGGGTGCAGAGAGAGGCACACAGGAAACCCACAGGACTTGGTGACAGACTGGATGTGGGGAGGGGCAGCAACGAAGAAGGCAGAGGGGCCACCAAGGTTCTGCCTGGGCAGGTACCCGCTGGAGGTCCTGTGACAGACGGGGAACATGGGCAGAGGAGCAGGTGCAGAGGGAGAAAAGACGGCAAGCTGACATAGCCCCCTGTTCCCAAGTCTTCACCATCTAGTTGGGGTGAGACCGGGGGAGGGAAGTGGAAATAGACACACAAATAGCTCCTGCGATTCTCCCTGTAAATTGGTGACGAGGAACACCGGAGAAAAAAACGTGACCATGAGGGGGTGAGGCTCAAAGAAGGTCAGCAATCTGCTTGGGTGACACAAAAATTGGTGGCAACACTGGGATTTGAACCTGAGAACGATCCAGAAAGTAGAAGACAGAGAGGGGAGAATATGGAAAGGCAGAGAAAGAGGCACAAAGAAACAGAGAAACAGCAAGATTTAAATCATTGATTTGCCACTTTTTCCCACTAGGAGAACAAAAACATGTTCAATTTTTGAGAACTGAGGATGGGGGAGGGAGTCAACAATAGTGCCCAGCAGCACAATCGTGGTTGCAGCTATAAATAACTGTCCCCAAAGAAAACACCTGTCAAGATGCATTCACTTCCTGGGAGAGAAATTGTGTCCCTGGTCCAGGTTGATATTTCAGTGACTCGGGAGGGGGGGGAGGGGCGGGTGATGAGGGCGAAGGGCACAAAGTTGATCAATGCAACACGGAAACCTTGCTCGGCTTTTCCCAAAATGCAATAAAACGTGCAGGCGAGGAGAGCCATAAATCTGGATGATAATATCCGTCCCCGCAAAAGCAACATGTTTATTTATCATGTTTGCACGTTTACTATTTCCCCTCAAATTTATAGTCGGCAATCTGCTGGCGCGCAGGGGGAGAAACATGGAAATGAGAACCGGCAGAACATCAGGGAGGAAGAAATGATAAAATATTTATCCCCCCACTCCACCCCCCACGCCCCGCTGCCTTAAATCCAATTTCAAACAAAGGTGGTGATTTATCCGAGCCGGGCCAAGCAGCCCTACTTCAGGCCTCTGACGGCTAATTGAAATGAACAGTCATTATAGAATAGAATGTGGTGTAACAAAATGATATTTGGGTCTTCCGGAGTCATTCGCTAAATGATTATGGGGAACGAACAGTCAGCCGGAAGTGAGAGAGAAGGTCCATCTTGGTGGAGACTACACTTGTGGGTGTTCTAAGTGGGGTGGGGGTGGGGTGATGGGAGTGGGAGCAGGCAATTCCGGGACCAGATTCTCTTCTGTGACCTGGGTTAGCACCCAACCTGTAATCAGTTACCTGGGCTTCCAAAACCCGGAATGCCCAGGCCTGAGGTCAGACTTTCAGAGTCAGATTCTCCCAGAAGACTCCGCCCAGGAGTGGGTGGGAGGGAGCCTCTGCGCTTGCCGTGAGGCAAAGGTGTGTCTACTGGGGGCTTGTTCACTACCGGCCTCAGTCTGGGCATCACTACAGCAGCAGCTGTATCACTGGCGGCGTCATCTGTGCATCCTGGCTCTTCTGCCTTCTGATCTCTGTACCCCTAGAACTCACTCAGTACCCGGCACGTAGTGAGTGTGAAGGAAATGTGGGTGGACTGTTCTGAGTAAGTGAATTAACGAATACAGACTGGCTGAGCCACAGGTCATCTGCCAAAGGAGACCTGAGTTGTTCTTATTTCCTTAGCTGCCCTGAACTTTATCTGCAGTAATACTGAATTAATTACTGACCCCCTGCTTGAGTCCCCAAAGCCAATGGCATAGCGTAGCCCACTCCTACTGACTCCTGGGAACCAACTGCATACATCTCAAATGTACACTCTGTGATGTTGCGTTGGGAGCTTGAAACTGTGAGAATATTTACACCGTGGATATTGGCCAATGCTACAAATCAGGCAGGATTGTCTTTTTTTTTTTTTGTGGCATGGGGTGGGGGTGGGGGTGGCCCAAAGCGCACAGGGGCACACTGCCCTAGGGCTGGTCTTTTCTGTGCCTTTATTCCTACCATCCCTTCTTCCTGGAAAGCCTTTATCTGGCTAGTATCTTTGCCTCCTTAAGATTTGGCTCAGGCCCTTCCTCTTCCAGGAAGCCTCCCCTGATTGCAAAGACCAAATTCAGGTCCTCCTCTAATCCCCTGGATCACAGCATTGGACATGGCCATTGTTGTGAGCCCCCAGGGGTTCTCCCTCCCTCCCTCCCTCTCTCACCAGGGCATGAGCTCTATTAGGGCAGAAACCACGTCTTCACCTCTGAACACAGACTAGGTAATGAACAAATATTTAGCCAATGGAAGAATGAATAGATCAACCATATTTAACACAATCCACCAACCTCAGCTCTCACAAACTTCGAATGGATAGAAGGATCCACCCGCCCGGACAATGGCTGATAAGAAAGGGAAATGAGAAACTACTCGCAGCAATAAGAATAGCTAATATTTATTGAGAACTAGTTATTTGCTGGAGTACTAGTTATAGATACACTGTGCTGGGAACTTCACATGTACAATGTCACTGAGTCACGACCAGGACCCTGGGAGGCAGAGACTCAATCTCCCCCTTTTACAATCAGGGAACTGAGGGGTCAAGGAAGGTAAGTAATTTACAAGGTCACACAGCTGGGAAATGACGGAACTGGACTTTGAACTCAGGCGGTCTAGCTTTGGAGTCTGTATATTTAATCACTACACTGCATCCCAGGGGGAGAAATGAGCCCCAGGCCAAGAAGGAAGGGGCAGGTCTAGCAAGACAATAGGGAGAAGACAGGATGTAGTGCAGGAAAGGAGAGGAAGGTAAACCCTGCGAAGAGTTGGCCTTTCTGGGGCTGAGGGTCCGTGGGGTGGAGCAAGGAAACGAGGCTACCCCTGGGGAGGCAGGCAGAGAGAGGGTGCGCCAGCCGACTGTGGGTTCTAAGCAGCAAGGCTGATTTATAGATCCCCATGGCAACTACTAGGCAATAATCTCTTACTCCACAGCTCAGTGATTCTCTAGAAATTCTTTCCTCCTCCCTTCATTGCCACGCTCCCCGGCCCTCAGAGGCAAGGTGACAGCTTCTTCCCCAGGAGGAACTGAGAAAGGATGAGCCAAGACCCAATTTTTTTTTTTTTTTTTTTTTTTTAGGACAGTGGAGCAGGGACACTGGGGTAGCGGGTGGAGGAAAAAGAGAAAGAGGGGCTTAAAACCTCAAAGGTCCAGCCATCAGACTGGGAAGGGACTACGGAAGGCGGTTCTCAGACCACCTTAAAAATATGAAAGCCATCAATTACTTCCCTAGCAAAACGTGAGCACGCACATATACCCACGCACACAGAGTTCCGTATGTAGTTTCAGGGAGGGTGTAGATCCCTTAGGACCTGAAGTAGGAAATTAAAAAATCATCTAATCTAGTGGTTCCCAAATGAGGGCAACGGGATCCTAGCTTTAATCAAAACCGAATGTGATACCTGCAATAGTGGGGTTCTCATCAGGGGCGATCTTCACCCCAGGGGATATATAGCAATGTCTGGAGATAGTTTTGGTTGTCACAACAGGGGGAGGGACGGGTGCTACTGGCCTCTACTGGGTAGAGTCCTGGGATGCTGTCCAACGTCCTACAAAGCACAGAACGGCTCTGCCACAACACGGAAGGGTCTGACCACAAATGTTATAGTGCCAAGGTTGACGGTCCCTGGGGTAATATCAAAAAAGGATAGGTGCGCCTGAGGGGTTCAGTCGGTTAACTGCCCGACTTCGGCTCAGGTTGTGATCTCGTGGTTCATGAGTTCGAGCCCCGTGTCTGGGCTCTGTGCTGACAGCTCAGAGCCTGGAGCCTGCTTCGGATTCTGTGTCTCCCTCTCTCTGTCTGCCCCTCCCCCACTCACGCTCTGTCTCTTTCTCCCTCCCTCTCTCTCAAAAATAAACATTAAAAAATTTTTTAAAGGGGGAGCTATTTATTCATCATTGACTCATTCATTTATTCATTCAGTGAAGTAGCTGAGGAATGGGATAGAGCTCCTCTGACATCAAACCTGACTCATGTTTGGACTCGGCTGTGTGACCTGGGGCCAGCTGCTAAATATCTGAGTTTTCATTTCTTCATGTCTAAAAATGGAGGTTATTATGATATATAACTACAGGGCTTGCTGTACTGGCACAGGACAGGTTCTACAGGGGAAGCAAAGAACAAGGGTAATATTCTCTTTATTAGCATGACTGTTGTTAACAGTGTTGGCAAAGATCTCACAAAAGAGGGATTTAATTTGTTGTGTTTTTTAAAAATTTATTTTGAGAGAGAGAGAGAAGAGAGAGGGAGAATGCAAGGGAAGGAGAGAATGAGAGAGAGAGAGAGAGAGAGAGAGAGAGAGAACCCCAAGTAGACTCCACACTGTTAGAACAGAGCCCAACACAGCACTCCATCTCATGAACCCGGAGATCATGATCTGCACCAAAAATCAAGAGTTGGATGCTCAACTAACCGAGCTACCCAAGTTTTGTTTGAAAGAGAGTGAGTGAATGAGAGCAGGGGAGTGGCAGAAGTAGAGAGAGAGAAGCTTAAGGAGGCTCTGTGCCCAGCACAGAGCCTGATCGAGACCATAAGATCATGACCTGAGCCAAAATTCAAGAGTCAGACACTCAAGTGACTGAGCCACCCAGCACCCTGAGGGCTTCAATTTCTAATAAGTAGGAGATGCCTCCCTCACTGGCTAACCTGAGGGACCAGGGACTGCTAGGGACTGAACACTCCTCCCAAAATGGGTAATCCTAATCTCCAGCATGATGGCATTAGGATGTGCAGCCTTTCAGGTAATTAGGATCAGATTAGGTCATGATGGGATTAATGCCCTTATAAAAGGAGAAAAAG
Organism: Hyaena hyaena; assembly: GCF_003009895.1. Classification (NCBI taxonomy): domain Eukaryota; kingdom Metazoa; phylum Chordata; class Mammalia; order Carnivora; family Hyaenidae; genus Hyaena; species Hyaena hyaena. Next base: position 13,666,831 of record NW_024080632.1, read on the forward strand.
ACACTAAATGACTCGACCTCCCTCACTCTCTCCACTAAGCAAGGACCCAGCAAGAAGGCAGAGAGAGGGGCCTTTCCAGTCTCCAGAATCATGAGAAATCCATGCCTGTTGTTTAAGCCTCTCAGTGTATGAGGTTACAGCAGCCTTCAAGGACGTGATTAAGCTGAGAGGGGTCTTGTCTCACTGAAAGCCGAGCACCACAGTGCGGTCACGGGACCATTTCCCCTGCATAGCTTGTAGGCTAGCCCCAAAGTGTAGGAACTTCTCTCATCAGTGTGAAGCAAGGCCCTTGTCACAAGGACGGTCTTGAAGAAGACAGACAGCCCCCTTGCGGGCAGGTCTGGTCTGGCAGTCTGTATAAAACTCCACCTTATAATTACATATCTACACTTCCTACATTCACCAATTAGGACCCCAACATCCATCTTCGGGATGCTTCCTGATTTAAGAAATCTCTGTTGCCTGCCTTTGAGTGGGGTCTCCTCAAAGAGCCTGGAGTGAGGATTTGGGTGCAAGTCATTTAATCAAGAGGCAACCCCTGGGAGCAGAGAAAACAAGAGAAGAAGAAGAAAAGGCCAATGTTAGGTGTATTATTAAGGTCTTGGCTGAGGGCCATGGCGGGGAAGGGAAGGGGCTATTTCACCAGGACCTCCTGAAAAGTATACAGAACGCCTCTCAGGGCCTATCAGCTCTCCACCTTCCCCGGTCAAGGGTTTTCAGCAGGGCTTCAACCTCCCTTGTAGGAGTCCAAACAAGATGCAGCAGGAATTCATGGCACTAGAGAGACCCAGGGCCCAAAGTAAGGTGTGTAGCACACATTTGAGGCAAGGCAGGAAACAAGGATGCAGACAGGCCTGCACAGAACTGTCTGCAGGAGCCACAATGGATATCGGAAGCGAGCAAACAAGTGCTCTGCACCATGGACATACAATTCCCTTGCTGGGTTCAGATCTCACCTCTGCCAGTGATGAAACTCTTCAAGTCCTAGGTTTTCCCTTCTTTTTTTTTTTTCTCTCTTTTTTAAAATTTTTAACGTTATTTATTTATTTATTTATTATTTTTTTATTTTTTACAAATAGTTTATTGAGCTTTTCCCTTCTTTAAGGTGGAAGTAATGGTACCTATCTCATAGAGCAGCTGGGAGGATGGGAAGAGCTTATGTTTTTTAAAGCATACAGTAGGTACTCAAGAAAGAGGAGGGGTCACCATTCTCCCTGAGTGGCAGTCCTGGCCCAAAAGTGGTTTTTCTGGGATCTGGAATCTACCTCACTCTTATGAGCCTGTCTGACGTGCTTTCTGCCACAGGGTGAATTCCTAGGAAGCGAAATTGGGGGACTCAGAGGGACTCTGAGACAAAGGATGGAGGACATATTGGCAGGGCAGGGAGTGGGTTACCAGGAGGCTCTGTAGTGATTAATGTCACAATAAGGATCTTCACGGATGAGCTCATTGGACACATCCCCATCCCCCGTGGCTCACTTCCAAGCCAGTTCCAGCCAACAGGAGCTCAGCTGGAATGGGCTAAAATCTTCCCTTCTCCACTCTTCCAAGTAGAAAAACCACACGAGTACCATGAGTTACATGTGCAGTCAACCCACACATGGACCACAATATTCCTCTTTCCATAAGGAAATACATTTCTCCCCCCACCTTATTATCTTAAAACATGGGGCTCTCCTATCCCTTATTTAATTTTCACACTTTTATTAGAGACATGTACAGAGAAGTAGTTCTCTAGGAAAATATGCCAGTGCAGTATTATGTAGCAGCCAACTTGGCATGGGGGGTGGGGGTCAATAGGAAGGATGGGGAACCGTGATGAACTGGGCATTTTATATCACACTGGTGTTACCAAAAAATCACAGAGTAAGCCACTCAGAATCAGAGACTCCACTAAAACAACCATAAACTTTCAACACCTGATGAAATAAATGCTGGACAAAAATCAAAGCTCAGAAACCTAATCCAAGACTTCCAGCAACCAGAACAATGCTTTGTGAAGAAAACGACTTAAAAACAATGTTTGCATTTTAAGGAAAGGGCAGGGCTCAGGTCTCGGGCTGAGCTATCTGAGCAGACACTTCAGTGGCCACACTTGACAAGGAATACCATCTCTATGGGACGGGGGAGGGGGAGTTTGGAAACGTCACTAAACAGACAATTGCAATCCCTGACCATCAACAAGTGTAAACCTTAGGGAAGGGGGGAGAATCTGATTTCCAGAGTTACTGCATTCTAATACTCAAAATGCCCAGCTGTCCACAAAAAAATTACAAAGCATGCAAAGAAACAGGAAAATATGGCCCATCATTCATCATTCATTCATTTGCTTGTTCACTCGCTCCTTGGAAATTCATTGGCTCACAACCTACCCATCACCACACCCTTACTCACTCAGTAGTGAGTTCTATTTACCCAACATACTCCCCAAATGAGTCCAGCCCTCCCTCTGATCCAGGCTGTCCCATAGTACTGAACCCCAGAGTGGCTTTTTCAGCCATTCAGCCTTCATTCCAAATCTCTTCATTCCACCCTCACTAAATCATGGAACTAAACTTTGCTTCAGAAAGACCACCTAAACAAGGCCCCACCCTCTCCAGATTTTAGTCACTCCCTCTGCAAAACCAGTTTGCTGAACTGGGTGATCCCCTAAGGATTCAGTCATCCCTGGAATGAGAAGACTAGGGGCATATGCAGGACTTGGAATCACACACACACCAACCTACTGGGGGTACAAGGCCCAGAGTGGGGAAGGGCCCTGCCAAAAGGCACACAATATTTCACACCTACTTTCCCTGATGTCAAAGCTATGAATCAGAGCTTTCACCTACCATGTTCCCTTTCTCTGCATGTTGATGGGCTGAATGAACTGAGGCCACTGTTTTCTGATGGGAGGCTGGCAGGAGACTGGCCTGAGAGATAACGTACACACTTCCTCGCCTTGGTTGGCTTTCCTGAAAATCTTTCTCTTGCCTCCCAGGGCTGTACAAAGTGTTTAATTAATAAACATGCCTTTAAAGCAAGCTAATGTTAAAGAGCAATGTTTAAGAGCTAATTATTGTTATCATAGGCCACTTTCCATCTCATTAAATGCATGGATTTGGTAATTGTTACCTAATTCCCAAGGAGAAACCAGAAGCTCCTCAGGTGTTAGGATTGCGTCTTTCCCCAATAATAGACCCAGTTTCCAAGCCACAGGGTGGTAGGTTGGTTGGTCTCAGAGCCCAAATAAGGAGTTCAGTAGAAAGTGTATAAGCTGTGCCTTCACAAGTCCCAGCTCTGCCACTTACTTCCCTGATGTGTGGCATTAGGATTGTTGTTTCCTATCTTTGAGCATGTGTTTATGTGTTTTCTAGATCTAGAAAAGGAAACAAATGAATGTAAAGCATCTGACCCATTGAAGGGATTTAATTATGGTTGTCAATATTAGTATTTTCTTTACCATGAGCTCAGTGTTGTCTCTTCTTTTGGTCACTTTTATTGAAATATATTTTACATACAACAAAATTTGCCATTTTGAGGTATAGGAGCTGATGAATTTTAATACTCATGAAATAATCATGACTACCATCACTTTCATGCCATAGAACATTACCATTTCCTCAAAAAGTTCTTTCATGCCCTTTGCAGTGTGCCTCCCCTCACAACCACTGGTTTGCTTTCTATCATTATAATTTTCCAGAATTTCATATAAATGGAATCATAAATCTCTCTTCTTTCAGCTAACTTAATGCTTTGATGTTTCCATATTGTTGCATTATCAGTATCAAGAGTTCAGTCCTTTCCATTGCTTAGTAGTACTCCATTGTATGGACATACCACTTTTTTTTTTTTTATGAGTGGTTACTTACTTTTTATTGAGATATAATTGAAAAACATTATATCAGTTTCAGGTTCACTTTTTTTTTTTTTAACTCATTCACCAATTGATAGCAATTTGATTTCTTTACAGTTTAGAGTTAATTATCAGTAAAGCTGCTATAAATGTTGACATACCGGTCTTTGTGCTGATATAAGTTTTCATTCTCTTGAGTAAATACCTAAGAGTGGAACTGTTGCTGGATCACAAATGGATGTTTAACTTTATTTTAAAAACTGCCAAACTGTTCCCCAAAAAGGTTGTCCCAGTTTGTATTTCTATCAGCAGCATAGGAGAACTCACATCCTCACCCATCTTTGGTATTGTCTGTCTTCCTACTTTTAGATACCCTACTGGGTGTGAGTGGTAGCTTACTGTGGTTTGAATTTGCATCTCTCTAATGGTGAATGATGTTGTGCATCTTTTCATGCACTCACTAGCTCTAAATTTTCTTTGCTAAAGTGTCTATTCAAATACTATGCTTCTTTACTGCAGGACCTCTTTTTCCTAAAGCCTCTACTTTCAAGAGCAAGAGATATAGCTGACTTTCTTAATATATAGAAGCAGATACAGAAAGTTGGACAACATGAGGAGACAGAGGTACAAATCCCAAATGAAAGAATGGGACAAAATCATAGCAAGAGAGCTAAATGAAATAGATAAGCAATATGCCTGACAGAATATAAAATAGAGTATCTAAAGATACTCACTAGACTTAAGAGTGGAGAATCTCAGGGAGACTGTCAACAAAATGATAGAAAATATAAAAAGGAATCAGAGATTAACTCAATAAGTGAAATTAAAAATACATTAGAGGGAATAAATAGTAGAGTAGAGGAAGCATAAAAATGGATCAGTGAGCTAGAAGACAGAGTAAAGGAAATGAAGCAAGCAGATCAGGAAAAAGACAAAAGAATACGGGGGCACCTGGGTGGCTTAGTCGATTAAGTGTCTGACTTTGGCTCAGGTCATGATCTTGCAGTTGATGAGTTCGAGCCCCAATATCAGGCTCTGTGCTGACAGCTCAGAGCCTGGAACCTGCTTTGGATTCCATGTCTTCCTCTCTCTCTGCCCCTCTCCCCTCGCACTCTGTCTCTCTCAAAAATAAACATTAAAAAAAAAGAAAACAGAATAAAAAATGAAAATAGATTAAAGGAACTCAGTGACACCATCAGTGTAATAACATTTACATTATAGAGATCTCAGAAGGAGAAGAGAGAGAATAGGGGAAAGAAAGTTTATTTGAATAAAAACAGCTGAAACTTCCCAAATAAATGAGGAAGGAAAACAGACATCCAGATCAAGGAGGCACAAAGAGCCCCCAACAAAAATCAACCCAAGGAGGCCCACTCCAAGGCATAATAAATGGCAAAAGGTAGTGCATCCCTCCTCATCAGGGAAATACAAATCAAAAACACACTGAGATACCACCTCACGCCAGTCAGAGTGGCTAAAATGAGCAAATCAGAGAACTCTAGATGCTGGCGAGGATGTGGAGAAATGGGCACCCTCCTACACTGTTGGTGGGAATGTAAACTGGTACAGCCCCTCTGGAAAACAGTGTGGAGGTTCCTCAGGAAACTAACAGTAGAACTCCCCTATGACCCAGCAATAGCACTGCTAGGAATTTACCCAAGGAATACAGAAATGCTGAGGCATAGGAGCACATGTACCCCAATGTTCATAGCAGCACTCTCCACAATAGCTAAAACATGGAAAGAGCCTAAGTGTCCATCAACAGATGAATGGATCAAGAAGATGTGGTTTATCTATACCATGGAATACTACATGGCAATGAGAAACCATGAAATCAGGCCATGTGTAGCAACATGGATGGACCTTGAGGGTGTTATGCTGAGCGAAATAAGTCAGGCAGAGAAGGACAAATACCATATGTTTGCACGTATAGGAGGATTAGAAGGAACTTGACGGAGGAACAAGGGGGAGAAGAAGGGGGGAAATGGTGGGGGAGAGGGAGAGAGGCAAACCATGAGAGACTCTTGAATGCTGACAAAAACTGAGGACTGATGGATGTGGGGGGGAGGGGGTGGATGGGCATAGAGGAGGACACTTATGGGGATGAGCACTGAGTGTTATGTGGAAACTAATTTGACAATAAACTATTTGCAAAAAAAATAATAAAAAAATAAAAATAAAAGTTAAAAAAAATGGCAAAAGGTAGTGACAGAGAATTTTAAAAGCAGCAAGAGAAAAGAAAATAGTTACATTTAAGGGAAACCCCAAAGGCTGTCAGCTGATTTTTCAGCAGAAACTTTGCAGGGCAGAAGGGAGTGGCAAGATATATTCAAAGCACTAAAAGGAAGAAGCTTGCAACCAAGAATATTCTAACCAGCTACACTATCATTCAGAATAGAAAGAGTTTTCCCCAAACAAAAGTTAAAGGAATTCATCACCACTAAATCAGCCTTATAAGAAATGCTAAAAGGGATTCTTTGAGTGATAAGGAAAGACCAAAAGCAGGGGTAAGAAAAGTAGGAAGAACAAAATCAGGAAAACTAAATGTATCTATAAAAATCAGGCAGGTGATTCACAAAATAAAAAGGTGTAAAATATGACCCTGTATACCTAAAACATGTGTGTTGTGGTGGGGAGGAGTAAAAATTTAGTACTTCTAGAATGGGTTCAAATTTAAGCAACCATCAACTTAATATAGACTACTATATACATAGGATATTATATATAAACTTAATGGTAACCCAATTAAAAACCTGTAATTAATATATATATATACATATATATGCAATATTTGTATATATTTGTATATATATGTATATATATATGCAAAAAATAAAGAGAAAGGAATCTAAGCACATAACTAGTGAAAGCCATCAAACCACAAGAGAATAGATCAAGAGAACAAACAGAACTACAAAACAACCATGAAACAAATAACAAAATGCCAGTAAGTACATACACATCAATAATTACTTTGTAAATGGACTAAACATTCCAATCAAAAGACATAGGGTGATGGAATGGATAAAAAAAGAAGACCCATATATATGCTGACTATAAGAAATTCATTTCAGACCTCAAGACACATGCAGATCGAAAGTGAGAGGATGCAAAAACATTTATCATGCAAATGGAAGTGAAAAGGAAGCTGGGGTAGCAATACTTAGATTAGACAAAATAGATTTTAAAATAAAGACTGTAACAAGAGACAAAGAAGGACACTGCATACTCATAAAGGGAACAATTCAATGGAGATCTAACAATTGTAAATATTTTTGCACCCAACATGAAAGCACCCAAGTACATAATGCAGCTATTAACACACATAAGGAAGAAATCAATAGGAATACAATAATAGTTGGGGACTTTAACATCCCAGTCACATTAATAGATAATTCAAACAGAAATCAACAAGTAACAGTGGCTTGGAATGACACATTGGACCAGATGAATCTAACAGATATATTCAGAACATTCCATACCCAAACAGTGGAAAATACATTCTTTTCAAGTGCACATAGAACATTCTCCAGAATAGATTACATGTTAGGCCACAAAACAAGTCTCAACAAATTCAAAAAGATTAAAATTATATCATGCATCTTTTCTGACCACAACACTATGAAACTAGAAATCAACCACAAGAAAAAAATCTGGAAAGAACACAAATACATGGAGGAATCTAAGCATATCAGCAGCACAGCATGCTACCAAGCAACGAATAGGTCAGCCAAGAAACCAAAGAGGAAATTTAAAAACTATACAGAGACAAAAGAAAATAAAACCACAAGGGTCCAAAATCTTTGGGATGCAGCACAAGCATTTCTAAGAGGGAAGATAATAGCAATACAGACCTACCTCAAGAAGAAATAAAAATCTCAAGTAAACACTTAACCTTACACCTAAAGGAGCTAGAAAAAGAACAAAAACCTCAAACCAGTAGAAGGATAGAAATAATAAAGATTGGAGCAGAAATAAATGAAATACAAACTGAAAACACACACACACACACACACACAAACAGATCAGTGAAACCAGGAGCTTATACTTTGAAAATATCAACAAAATTGATAAGTCTCTAGCCAGAATCATAAAAAAAAGGACTCAAAATCAGAAATGAAAACAGAGAAGTAGCAACTACCACCACAGAAATACAAAGGATTATAGGAGTATATTATGAAAAATTATGTGCCAACAAGTTAGACAATCTAGAAGAAATAAACTCCTAGGACATGTCATTTCCCAAAACTGAATCATTAATAGATAATTTGAACAGATGATTACTAGCAATGAAATTCAATCAATAATAATAATTTAAAAACTCTCAGCAACAGAAGTCTAGGACCAGTTGGCCTCATGGGTGAATTATACCAAACATTTCAAGAAGATTTAATGCCTATTCTTCACAAACTAGTCCCAAAAATAGAAGAGGAAGGAAAGTTTCCAAATTCATTCTATGAGGCCAGCATTACCCAGATAAGAAAAACAGATAAAGACACTACAGAAACAACCAAACAAACAACAAAAAACCCCACTACAGGTCAATATCTCTGATGAACATAGATGCAAAGTTCCTCAAAAAATATTAGCAAACCAAATCCAGCAATATATGTTTAAAAAACATTCACCACAATCAGGTGGGATTTATTCTTGGGATGCAAGTGTGGTTCAATATTCACAAGCCTATCCATGTGATACATCACATCAAGAAGGGAAAGGACAAACACCAAATCATTTCAATAGATGCAGAATAAGCATTTGATGAAGTACAACCTCCATTCCTGATAAAATTAACAAAGTAGGCTTAGAGAAAACATACCTCAACATAATAAGGCCATATATGAAAAATTCAGATACTTGATGGGAAAAACTGAGAGTTTCCCCCTAAGATACAGAACAAGACAAGGATGTCCACTCTACCACTTTTATTCAACACAGTACTGGAACTCTTCGCTACAGCAATCAGACAAGAAGTAAAAGGCATCCAAGTAGCTAAGGAAGAAGTAAAATTTTCACTCTTTGCAGATGACATGATAAGATATACAGAAAACCCTAAAGACTCCACACACACACACAAAACAACATTACTAGAACTATAAATGAATTCAGTAAAGTCACAGGATACAAAATCAATATACAGAAATCTGTTGCATTTCCACATACTAGTAATGAAGTAGAAAAAGAAATTAAGAAGACAGTCCTATTTACGATTGCACCAAAACAAAACAAAACAAAAACCCACCTAGGGAAAAGGTAAACAAGGATGTAAAAGACCTGTACTTTGAGGGGCGCCTGGGTGGCTCAGTCGGTTAAGCGTCTGACTTTGGCTCAGGTCATGACCTTACAATTTGTGAGTTCAAGCCTCATGTTGAGCTCTGTGCTGACAGCTAGCTCAGAGCCTGGAGCCTGCTTCTGATTCTGTATCTCCTCTCTCTGACCCTCCCCTCCTCACGCTGTCTCTCTCTCCATCAGAAATAAATAAAACATTAAAAAATGAAGAAAAAAGACCTGTACTTTGAAAACTATAAAACATTGATGAAAGAAATTGAAGATGACACAAACAAATGGAAAGATATCCCATGCTCATGGATTGGGAATATTGTTAAAATGTCCATACTACCCAACACAATCTACAGATTTAATGCAATCAACCCCTATCAAAATACCAATAGCATTTTTCACAGAACTAGATTAATCCTACAATTTGTATGGAACAAAAAGAGACCTCAAATTAGGTAAAGCAGTCTTGAAAAAGAAGAACAAAACTATAGGTATCACAATCCCAGATGTCAAGATATACTGCAAAGCTGTGTAATCAAAACAGTATGTCACTGGCACAAAAATAGACACACAAATCAAGAGTGCCAAATAAAGAGCCCAGAAATAAACCCACAATTATACGGTCAATAGGTCTCTGACAGAGGAGGCAAGAATATGCAATGGGTAAAAGAGAGTCTCTTCAACAAATGGTGTTGGAAAAACTGGATAGCTACATGCAAAAGAATGAAATTGGATCACTTTCTTACACCATACACAAAAATAAACTCAAAATGGATTAAAGATCTAAATGTGTGATCTGAAACTATAAAAATCCTAGAAGAGAGCATAGGCAACAATTTCCCTGATACTGGCTGTAGAAACAGTTTTCTAGGAAGGTCTCCTAAGGCAAGGGAAACAAAAACTATTAGGACTATTTCAAAATAAAAAACTTCTGCATAGCAAGGGAAACTGCTAACAAAATAACCTACCAAGTAAAAAAAGTGATTTATAAATGATATGTCTGATAAGGGGATAATAACCCCTTATTAAGTGATTAAATAATATTAAATAAAATATATAAGGAACTTATACAACACCAAAAAAAAAAAAAAACCACACCCCAATCCAATTAAAATGAGCAGAAGACATGAACAGACATTTCTCTAAAGAAGACATACAGAAGGCCAACAGACATATTAAAACATGCTCAACAACACTAATCATCAGGGAAATGTAAATCAAAACCACAAGATGCCACCTCACACCTGTCAGAATGGTTACAGTAAAAAACACAAGAAACAAAAAGTTTTGGCAAGGGTGTGGAGAAAAAGGAGCCCTTATGCCCGGTTGGTAGGAATGTAAACTAGTGCAGCCACTGTGGAAAACAGTATGGAGGTTTCTTAAAAAAAAAATTATAGGGGCGCCTGGGTGGCTTAGTCGGTTGAGCGTCCGACTTTCGCTTAGGTCATGATCTCGCGGTTTGTGGGTTCGAGCCCCACGTCGGGCTCTGTGCTGACTGCCAGCTCGGAGCCTGGAGCCTGTTTCAGTCTGTGACTCCCTCTCTCTCTGACCCTCCCCTGCTCACGCTGCCTCTCTCTCTCTCCTAGAAATAAATAAAAAACATTAAAAAAAATTTAAAAAAAAATTATAACTAGAATTACCATATGATTCAGTAAGTCCACTCCTGGATATTTATCCAGAGAAAATGAAAACACTAATTCAAAAAGATATATGCACCCCCTATGTTTACTCCAGCATTATTTACAACAATCAAGATGTGGAAACAATCCAAATGTCCATTCATATATGAACAGGTAAAGAAAATGTGGGATTTATACACACACACACACACACACACACACACACACACACACACACACCACTGAAATATTAGCCAAAAGAATGAGATCTTGCCATTTGCAACAACATGGATGGATCTAGAGGATATAATGCTAAGTGAAATAAGTCAGAGAAAGACAAATACTATATGGTTTCACTCATATGTAGAATTTAAGAAACAAAGAACAAAAGACAAACAAAAAACAGACCCTTAACTGCAGAGAAAAAAAAAAAAAAAACTGGTGTTTTCCAAAGGGGAGGTGGGTAGATGTCTGATATAGGTTAAGGGAATGAAGAGTAGTACATTTATTGTGATGAGCACAGAGTCATGTATGAAATTGTTGAGTCACTATATTGTACACTTGAAACTAATATAACACTGCATGTTAATTATACTAGAATTTAAAATAAATAATCTGCCCTTTTAAAAATTGTGTTGTCTTCTTATCAATGAATTATAAGCATTCTTTATATCGTCTAGGTGTAAGGGCTTTACTTCAAATGTCTGGCTTTCCTTTTCATTTTCCTAACATGATCTTTGAAGGGGAAAAATTGTTCATTTTAATAAAGCCCAATTTATCAGTTCTTCTGTTTTAGTTTGTATTTCTTGCATCCGGTTTAAGAAATCTTTGTGTAAATTCCACATGCTCTTATGAACTCGGGCATATTGAGAATGAATTCCTACCATCTTCCATGAATACCACTGTCTATTTCCTCCATCCTCCCCACCTCCAATTCCTCCTGCTTGACTGGACTTCATGCTTTGCATTTTGTCCCTCCAGCCTACCTCACCCCAACCATAATAACACATCTGCACTCAATCTCATCCCCTCTCCTAGCTGGTGGACGGCTTGCTTATCTTTTACTAGATGTGTAATTATCACTGTGTGTGTGTTAGTAACTTAGACACCTTTTCAAAGGGACCTGCAAAAGCAAGATCCTTATTCCAAGAGAATGGTGCTCATGGAAGCATTGTTTGCCAGCCATCAGAAGAGACTGGTGGGAGCTACTTGGATCTTCTCCTGATGCTAAATTACACAATGTGTAGGGGTTCTTTGGTGAAGCCTGACTCTGTACTTGGGAATTAGCATCAAATCAGTAAAAAGTGTTGCATTGACAAATCAGTTTAAAGCTAGTAGCTTGTTGATTTCATGGCCGTTGCCCTCATTGGTACTACTGGGTCTTCAGACTAGATTTCATAATCTGAATGTTGTTTCCAACACTAGGATGGGTTAGAAGCACCTGATCACACTGCCTTTATTGTTGACCAGCCTGTAGTTTCCAATACTGTTTTAAGTTCAGATCTCCTTTAATGATTTCAGACATACTCAAGGGGTATTTCCTAGCTTCATTTTGTACACAAGCAAAGTGAGGACCAATGCTTGCCCAAGGTCAGACAGCCAGATCTTAGTCATGAACCACTGATCTTCACTCTCCTCCTGATAATGATGACCTGGAGAGCCAAAATGAATAGTTCTCTTACTTTGTACAGGAACTGTTTTAAGTGTTTTACATGCTTTGTTTTACTTTTATTGGTCAAATACCGCCTCAATAATGCTGCATAGAAAATAGCCCCAAAACTCAGTGATTCGATACAGCAATCATTTATTCTCATGAGTCTAGGTGTGGGCAGCAACTTGGCAGTGATAGACTGGACTCCAGACTCTACGTTCCAGATTGAAGGTTGAGTTCAAATTTGATTCTATAGGTTTACTCCAGAGCCCAAGATGAAGAGAAAGCAACTACCTAGGGGAAGCTCTGCTCATGGTAATGACAGAAGCACAAGAGAGTGTTTCTAACATATTTGTTGTCTCTGTTGACATCACATAAGCTAACATTCCATAGGCTTAACAAGCCATATTGTCAAGCCCAGGTCAAGTGGTGGGCTTTGGCTCTTGCAGAATTAAATGCCAAGTTTCGTAGCATGCAAGCCAGTAGGAATGGAAGAATCAGGCCAATAATTCAATATACCTTTCCATTTAATCTTGAGAACTCTAGGAGTTAGACACTATTATGATTTCTGTTTTACTGATGAGAAACCGAGGCGGAGTCAAGCAGTAATGGGAGAGATGGCAAAATTGCACTCAGATATTCTAACCCCAGACTCAAGCTGTTAACCATTGAACCATCTCAATGAAATGGTGCCCTACACAGAGGGAAATTAAACAACAGGTTGGTTCTCCACAGGCTGTGCTGTGGGCACACCAGATCCACACAGTGGGATGTGCTCTGTCCATGGTTCTGAAACCTCATTTATGCTGAGTAACCACTGTTTCTCTAGAGTCTCCTGTAACTTCAAGCCAACCCCCCTGGGAATTTTAACCCAGATGAAAGGAGAGAGAATGAAAGACATGAATAAAAACAAGATGCATAAATGCATACAGGCAGACAGTTTCCTTCAAAGATTGACCAAGCGAAGGCAGACTTTTGTTTGGACAAACATTTCAAGTGGTAGCAGCTCCCAAAAAAGAAACCCCGTGTGAGCAGGACTAGAAAAATCAGGTATTTAAAGGAGAGTGAGAACACGTGTGCTCGGTGGCACAAAGCTGTTTGGGTACCACATAAGTAAGGAAATTATTCAGAGCAGGAGAGTAAACCAAGCCCCACACCAACACGGCTTAATTCCTGTGCCAGCCTGAGAACAAGCAGAACTGTGACTTAAGTCCCACTATTTCATGTGGCTGATTTCATGGACATTTGACAGTCTTCCCATGTTTCTGAACTATGAGTCACTCCCTCCCCACTCTAGGCAATTTGAGTTGGGGTCATAAGCTCCTTGATACCCCCAGTTCAATGCTTCTAGCCTTGTGCTTAAACTTAGAGATATAGATGGTGGGTAAGTCATATTTGTAGACCTACAAACGGGGAGAACTGATCAACAGCTAGCTGGCCTGAGCATCTGAGAGCACATCATTTCTTGCAGCATAAGCCCTAAGAAATAACCCCCCAAACCATGCGGCCCAACCAGTGAACTAGAAAAAGCCACCTTTTTTAAAGGTGGGGTTTCTACAGAGCTTTCAAGATCATGTGTTTAAAATCGGGAGGATTCCCTGAGACCACATGTGTTATACAATTATTTTTAAGCCATAGTTTTTCACCTTTCCTTATACCTGTCACCATGTGACTTTGAAGCACCCTCCCACTCGGACTCTGGGCTTGGTCATGTAATTTGCTTTGGTCAAAGAGAGGTTATTAAGTATGATGTAGGAAATGTACTTGCATGATTAGATTTTATCTCCCTTTTACACGTCTGTTACCTTGCTGGAGGAAGTCAGCAAAGCTCTTCCCACCTTCCCATGCTTAGGCCATTCCAGATCAATCAATTCACACGTCTGAGTGGGCCTGACCAAGACCAGCAGAACTGCCTATCCAACCAGCTCAGATGACTGAGCAAAAAACCCGGATTTTTAGATGCATTGAAATTTTGGGCTGTTAGAGAGCAACATTGTAGCAATAGGTAAATGATATACCACCCATTCTAGGGTTTTGAAAATAGGGTTCCCTGAGTATTCTAAAGGCCTATGAAAGTGTCCAGAAAGAGGGGAGTATAAGGGGGTGGTGCAAGCCCCCAACTTAGTTTTAGCTAGAATTGCATTACTTTTCTGTTCACATATTGAAGTTTTGTGCAGGGTTTCATATGATAAAATGATTCCCTGCCTTATCAGTTTAGAATGCTTGGGACAGTAAGTACTAGAATATCTAACTCATAGTGTGTGTCTGTGTGTGTGTGTATATATATATATATAGTAATACGTATCTTTATATATATCCTTATATACATATTTGTATCATATTATATATTTAAAAGGTAAGAAAAATCTTGTAGAACTAATTGCCTCAAGCTGCCAACTGCTTATTTCTAGGAATTTGGTGATCCTCATTGGTAACGTGGCTTTTACTATATTTGTCATTCCTCTCTTTAGCTCAGTTACCATAGAATCCTCCTTAGCTTTACTACTTCCTATATAGTTCACTTCAAGTATGCCAAGATATTTGATGATTCATAGCAGCTTCACAAGGGAAGTATTCTTCTTTTCCCATTTTACAGATGGAGAAGGAAAACCCAGTGCCCAGGGCAGGGGGGACTTGCCCAAAGTCACACAACTTGGAGATACAACCTTGCTCTGCTTTACTCCAAAGCTTCAACTTGCTGTACGATTTAAGAGAACTGGAGGTAGACAGTTCCAAGCCCAATATAATGATTCAATAATGACACCAAGGATCTTTTTTTTTTTTTTTTTTTGGCCATTCTTAGTGTGTTCATCTTTTGATGAACACATTGTGTTGCCTCATGGCCTCAAGATGGCTGCCACAGCCCAAGGCATCAATGCTTACATTTGAGGCAGGAAGAAAGCAGAGGGGGACTTCTAGCCAACTCTTTCTTCTCTCATGGCTGTCCCTTTTCATCAGAAAACAAACTATCTTTCTCAGACACTGCCCCATCCCTGCAGACTTCTCCTTATACTCTGTTGGCCAGAACTAGACTCCAGTAAACCACTGCTGGCTGTAAAGCAGGCTGAAAAAGTAAAGAGGTGGTACAGGCACAGGGCAGAATCAGGAGAGGCTTAACAGAGTCAGGATGTATCCTGGGAGCTCTTCATGTTGCTGCTCCAAACAAAATCAGAGTTCTATCAACAAGGAAGAGGTCAAGAACAGCTGCAGGGTAGTGAGAAGACTCTGGAATATGCCACACACACCCTTTTTAAGGTTATTTCTTGAGAGAGAGAGAGCACAAGCAAGGGAGAGAGAAAGAGAGAGAGAGAATGAATTCCAAGCAGTCTCTGTGCTGTCAGCACAGAGCCCAATGTGGGGCTTGATCTCACAAACCATGAGATCATGACCTGAACTGAAATCAAGAGTTGGATGCTTAACCAACTGAGCCAGCCAGCCAGGCACCCCACCACCCCTTTCAATATAGTCTTTCAGGGGCACCTGTGTGGCTCAGTTGGTTGAGAGTCCGACTTCAACTCAGGCCATGATCTCGCAGTTTGTGGTTTCAAGCCCCACATTGGGCTCTGTGCTGACAGCTCACAGCCTGAAGCCTGCTTTGAATTCTGTGTCTTCCTCTCTCTCTGCCCCTCCCCCACTCATGCTCTGTCTCGTTCTATCTCTCAAAAATAAATAAATGTAAATATATATATTATATATATATTTATATTATATATATATATAGTCTTTCAATAAAGCCCTTGACCTCAGCTGTCAGCCCCTTTAAGGACTGATTCAGCTGCAGACAGCCACCTCACCCAAGACTATGCATCTCTTCCCCAGGCAGCCCACATCCAACAACCGATTGATGTAGAGTGTCAAGGGCTGAACACCTCAGCCCAACTTGGGACAACCCCAAAAGAAAAAACCCTCTCTCTCTATGGGGTCAGATGAGCTGTCACTGAGCCTATATTGCAGGTCAACCTCTCCCTTCATGCTTTCTTCCCCACCTGGCAGAAGTGGCGATCCAAAAACAGGCCCAAAAACATCCTGCATATTCAACTCCATTTCAGAGCCTGCTTCTCTGAAAACTCGACATGCAACAGACAACCAGAAGTGTCCCCTACATCAGCTAATAAAAGTTTGCAATTCGCTGGAGTAGATCAGTAAGGATTTTATGTCAAGGGTTGGATAGCAAATATTTTAAGCTTTGTGGCCATAAGGTGTCTGTTGAGATGGCTCACCTCAATCTTCGTAGCACGGGAGCGTCCAGACAGTACATAAAGGAATGGGGACGGCTACGGGCCAATAAAACTGTACAACTAACCTCAAACAACACAGATTTGAACCCGCACATGTCCACTTATATGTAGATTTCTTACAGGACTATAAACTCGATTTCTCTTTTGATTTCCCGGGTAACATGTTCTTTTCTCTAGCTTACTTTAATGTAAGGATACAGCATATAATACCTCTTAATATACAAACTACATGTGAATAGACTCAACATTATCACTAAGGCTTCCAGCCAAGAGTAGGCTACTAGTAGTTACTTTTTGAGGAGGCAAAGTTACATGTGGATTTTCAACACTGCAGGATTTAATGCCCCCAACGTTACCCACATGTTTTTGCAAAATGAGGCTGCGTGCAGGTCCACTGCCTATAGTTTGCCAACCCCTGGACTAGATCAACTCTCTTACGTTATGGTTGAGTGAACGGAACCTTAGAGAGGAAAGAACTAGCATTTGCTGAGTGGCAAACATGTGCTCGATGGTGGAAAGCCACATGTAAAGCACTTAGATGCCAGAATAGTTATATTCAAATTGTGACAATAATATGCTCAATGAGCACTTAAAACAGCAGGTGTGTGCTCCGTCGTACATCCCCCTTTTTCACTTTGGCCTCGTAACAGCCCCTGGAGGGGGCGCTGTCATAAACCCCGATTTACAGACAAGGAAACTAAGGCTGGAAGGGCAAGTGGTGTCTTCAAAGTCACACAGCTGCTAGGAGGCAAGGCCAGCCCTGGAGCCCAGCCCCCAGCCCCAGTGATACAGTCAGAGGCACGGTGCCAGGGTTTTCCTAGAGAATGTTCTCCGTGAAGGATTCCTGCCTTAACAAAACTCACCCCAAGCATCTCAGGACACATGTGTCTGGGAGTTAGCACAGTCAGGCTGAGACGGGGCCCAAGGCAGACAGTACAGATCCAGGAACAGCCAGTAAGTGGGTGCCCAGTACAGCAGTCACACATGCCCACCACCCACTGTTGGAGCATATGGGGCGTCCCTGCTTTCTGGAGCATCCATTTTACTAGAATATGAGAAGAAGAATCTTCAGGGAGGGAACTGTGGGTTTTGGATTCTAAGTACTTTTGCCATAAGCATTTTACGACCCACATTTTTCCTGCAGAACTCATTGGCTGTAAGGCAATTTTGTTGGAAACAGTTAAAAAAAAGATAGCTGGTTGACGGTGTGGTTTGACGGCTTGTTGGTTTCATCAACTGGTTGACCCTTTCATTTCCCCACTGATCAGCCTCCCTCAAGGCCTCCATGCAGGCACTGAGTTTTGAACCCACGTTTCCCACAGAACTTTAAAAAGGTCCGTCAGCAGACTTGTAACAATGTGCCAAGAAGAAACAATAGTGTAGAAGCCTTTCACGAAGCAATCCAAAGCATCTTGGTTCTGGGAAATGGATACCTCTCTTAATGAAAGGAGACATTTTAGTGAAAAAAGAAAAAGCGCGATGCCAAACCAACAGTGACAAAAAGTGTAACACTGTGAACGAAATACTTTGAAGGCAAGCGCTCAGGTCCAACTCGGAAACAACATCGATTATTTCCACGGGATTGCCATGACTCTGCACACACTTGAAATGCACTCAGATATTTTGTTATTCTGCAGTACAGCGGGGTTTTCATTTTGTCATTCATTTTTTTGTGTGTGTTTCATGATGTCCTGTTTAACAAACACCCCTCTTGTATTTTTCGTGATTTTATCCTTTATGGCAAAATTGCGCTATGGCCGGGTAGCTGCCTGACAAACGTGCTTGTGGTGAAAATACCACATGGTTATTTTTTTTTTAATGTTTTATTTATTTCTAGGAGAGAGAGAGACAGCGTGAGCAGGGGAGGGTCAGAGAGAGAGGGAGTCACAGACTCAGAAACAGGCTCCAGGCTCCGAGCTGGCAGTCAGCACAGAGCCCGACGCGGGGCTCGAACCCACGAACCGCAAGATCATGACCTAAGCGAAAGTCGGACGCTTAACTGACTAAGCCACCCAGGTGCCCCAGGACATGGTTATTTTTATATCGGAAAAGGCTCAAATGCAGCAAAAAGTCAAATGCAAAACAGCCACAGAAATTCAGGATAAAATAAAGACAGGCCAATGAGGTTTCCCAGGCTCCAGGCTCTCCTGGCCCACCTCCCCCTGCCAGATACCCCAAAATACCTGCTCCCCATCCTGCTGGTGGGCTCACGACAAGGTGGGTTTTGGGGTTGGCCGCCAACTCCGGGGCCTCTGGCTCTTCAAGGCGAGATCCCCGCAACAGCCTCCCAGCATCACCTGAGGGGCAATCAGACACGGGAACTCAGTCTCAGGCTCCACCTCAGACCCACGGGCGTGGAACCTGCATTCTAACATGATGAAGATTCCTGGGGCTCTGCAAGTGCAGTCCCGCTGGGGAGCGTGACCCCCGCAGCCCCTAGTCATTCCTCACACCTCACCTGGACCTGGACGCAGCAAAGAAGTCAAATAAAGAGGGGTCACTTATGTCAAAGGGTTTTAAAGTAGAGCCCTGAGGCCATAAGGAGGCAGGCCTTAGGTGCGTCCTCACGGGGTGGAACCCTGAACTTGTTAACGGGGCCAAACCGCAAATAGCCCAAGGACCCCGCCGCACAGCTGCAGCTTGCTACAGTAAGAGACTTTGCTTTGAAACCAAGTGTATTCAGCCAAGAGCGGTTTTCTGCCACCAACACCCATCGGAATTCTTTGTAAACAACGTACACAGAAACAGATACTCCCTTTTATCTTTCAAAAAACTTGACTTCTGTTTCGGAAGTGGTGGGGGTAGGGGGACTCTCTTTGGGGTGGTACCCATATCTGTGCTCCTCGAATTGCAATTCTGAGACACCAAATAAATGTCTTTGGTTTTGTTTCTGCTCTGCCCCTTTTCTCTGTCAACAAAGCTGCCTCCCGGGTCCTCTTGGCTGGGTTAGGTGACCCTCTACTTACCAAATAGCATACCTAGGGCAGCTGCCCCTTTACTCGGCAGGGACCCTCCCTCATCCTGACTCTGGGCTACCAGTGGCTGCCACCTTGGTGAACCTTTTAAGTAGTAGGCAATTGACCAGCATGTAATTCTCACACTAACCCTACAGGATAGAAACCACCAGTATCCCCTTTCACAGCTGAGGAAACCAAATTGCTCAAGACAAATATGGAAGAGACAGGGCAGGACTTGAACTTGGGTGGGTCTGAGACCAAGCCAGAGGGTTATGCCACTTGTCACAAGGGCACAGCAGGTGAGGAAGCAAGAGGGGGTGGGGGTAGGGGAGATGCTTCTGCCCAATGTATGGAACAAGGCACAGACACACAGACATCAGCATGAGAAGGGAGCCAGTGCGGAGTGCTCTGGAGCGGAGGAGTGAGGGGTGTCTCAGGAAGCAGAATGTCTGAAATCTGAGTCCTTTTTTCTTCATGAAGCTCCTCTATGTTTCTCGGTCCCCAAGCCAAGGCTTCCCTTAATCCAATTAAAATGGACTTGTTTATACTTATTGGCTCTTTATTTGGTTTGTTGGAAACGTGCAAGTTACCCAGAAGCCTCTTTGTCCCCTGAACCAAAAGGCATCAATAAAACTATTAAGTTAAATCCAATTAAATGCGGCTGCTGGAACTTGATGTGGCAGAGCAGAACAGAAGGGAGGGAGGGGTGGGCGGGATTTTGCTGGGAAAGAAGGAATTCTGGCCTCCTTGCTTAGTGTGGCTCCTCTCAAGCAGTGCTTGACTGTAGGCAGGGAAAGGGCAGGTAAGAGCCACTACGTACCGTGAGCCTGATAGTGGCCCTGTAGCAGACAATTAATTGTCTTGGTAACTCTGCCAGATGGATCTGATGGACCCATTTTGCAGATGAAGGAACTGAGGCTCAGAGAGGTGAAGCAATTTGTCCAGAATATCACACAGCTGGGGAGTGGCGGGGGCAGGATTTGAACCCTCCTCTGTCTAAACCCTCTGCCTGGGATCTTGGAATGTCAGAGCTTAAAGGGTCCTTAGAAGCTGTCCTGGCAAGAGCAAGCCTCTGCCAACATGTAGACTCGAGTCCCCACACCTGTAAAATGTGCATAACCATGCTGGCCTGCCAGGACTTGGCGCGGGGGGGGTGGGGGGGACTGTGAAATGCTGTGTGTCTTAAGTGTCTGACACATAGCAGGTACCAGTTATCTGCTAATTTCTGATAACTGACTGTTGGCAAAACCCATCTCCTTCCCCTTCCTATTTTCCAGAAGGGAAGGCTGAGACCCAGAAAGGGAACATGACCTTAGGGTTACACAGAGACCCCATAACAGAGCAGGGACTCAAGCACGAGTCTCTTGGCCCCTGATTTGGGAGCTGCCTCTCCATTTTGCAGATGAAAATACTGAGGCACACAGAGTAGCGGGCACTGAGTGGCCAGGGTCACCCAGGTAGGTGCTGAGCGTCGGAGCTCCGTGGCCAACGTGCTCTGGACTCAGGTCTTGGTGCCACCATTCTTCAGCTGCACTGCATGGGCACATGCCTTGGCCTCCCTGAGAACCTGGCTCCTCCTCTTTAAAAGCGGGGTTCGGGGCTCCTGGGTGGCTCAGTCCATCGGTTGAGTGTCCAACTTCAGCTCAGGTCATCAGCTCAGGGTTCCTGAATGCGGGCTTGCTGCTGTTAGCACAGAGCCCGCCTTGGATCCTCTGTCCCTGTCTCTCCCTGCCCCTCCCTTGCTCACGCTCTCTCATCACACCATCCCAATGGACGCTTGGGGTGGTGTGAGGTCAGCAGGTGGTGTGAGAGCCCCATGAAGCCGGAACAGCCGCCTGCAGACAGCACTGCAGGCAGGATGCGTGGGGAACGGCTGGAGCATGTGTTCTCATAGTCTGCGAAGGCCCGGGGCAGGGGGGAGGGGGGGTCCTCATTCCTGGCAACCCTTAGACCCAGGGGATACAGATTGCCCGGGGGCGGGCAGATGCCCAGGATTCCAGGCAACACGAATCCCATTACAGAGGCATTATGAACCGTAGGGGATCACACGAAGCACCCCCCTCCCCATGGAACTTTTCCAACCTCCCGCTGCTGGCCCATCCTCCACTTCCCAGAAGTCGGGTAAGCAGCAAGACGGAAGTGAACAGAAGAATGAAGTGGGGCCCGGGTGGCAGCAAGGCAGTGATCCTGGTGGTGTGACCACAAGCAGCTTGAAGTCAGACCAGGGTGGCTCCCAGCCGGCTCTCCTGGGGCCGGCGCCTCACCTCTCTGAGCCTCCACTTCCCCACCTGTGAAGTGTGGAGTCATGGTCAGTAGTCACTGACATCTTGTGAATAACCGTCTTAATAAGTATCATTCTGACTTTTCCATTCCCGTTTTTAAGACCCGAAGCCTGCTGGGAGCCACAGACAGAGTTGAGAAATAACAGTAATGGGGGAGAATTTTCTGGAAATGATGGAAGCTGTTCTCATTAGTGTTGTGAATCCGAGAGCTTTGTCGGGCTGGCCGGGAGAGCCCGTGCGCGCAGGAGGGGGAGGGTGACGCTCCGCTGTGGTGAGCCGCAGGGACGTCAGGCCACTGTCCCCAGGAAGGAGTTTCCAATTTCCTTAATTCTCTTACCTTTACACACAAAAGCTGTGCTGGGAAGCCCAGCTCCCAGATTCTGCCCGGGTGAGCAGCAGACCCCCTTTCCTGTACCACCCCTAGGCTCACCGCTGGATGATGGAGAAGCAGAGACAAAAAAGCTGTCTCTTTTCCAGAACCACCATTTGTAGAGGGGGGAGAGAGGGATTCTCAAGAGAGGACTGGGCAGGCATTTGCTTGGTCTTCCCTCTTAGAGATGTGCTTCTGATACACCGAGGACGGGGGGCTTTCCAGACCTCAGCCCCACCTCGGTGGCCTTGCTGGGCCGTCCTGGGTCTCCTGTGGCATACGTGTGGGTGAAAGCCGGCAGGTAGCGCTGGGGCGGGACGGGGTGACCTTCAACAAGCTGGGATGCCTCGTCCCTATCGAAGCTGGGGGTTTGCATTCAGGGAGGGGGGCCGAGGGGAAACCAGTCAGCCACACCCAGAACCGGGTTCTCTTTCCATGGGTTTCCACTTGCATGTGCAGGACCAGGGAGAAAGGAGACGCCCCTCCCCCCCCACCCCCGGGTCCCCGGGGAGCTCTGCACTCCACCGCACTCTCCTTGTGACATCAGACCTAGCCCTAGCCGCCCCCCATGTGCCCCATGCCACCCCAGGAGAAAAGCAGGGGCAGCACCTGGGAGAGGCTGAGTAGGATTATCCAAGGGGGACTGAGCTCAGGAAGCTGTAAAAACAACTTGTGAACAGAAATGTTAAAACTGGTTATATTAGTAACAAAGCACTGCGGACGCGGTGGCTTAACGGATAGAAAGGTACTGTCTCTCACAGATACAGAGGCTGGGAGGCCAAGATCAAGGTGCTGTCTGGGTTGGCTCATTCGGAGGCCTCTCTCCTCGGTCTGTCAATGGCTTTTTCCCAGTGTCTCTTCATATCCTCTCTCTATACGTGTCTGCACTCAAATATCCCCTTTCCAGAAGGACACCAGTCACTGGATTAGGGCCCACCCTAAGGACTGGATTTTAACTGGATTATATCTATGAAGGGTCTGTCTCCAAAGTAGGTCACTTTCTGAGGTCTGGGGAGGTTAGGACGTCAACACACGAATTTTAAGGGGGGGGATGGTAATTCAACCCATAACATTAGTAAAGCTTAATTTTTTCTGTGTTCTGTTTTGTTTTCTGCCCGTGTGGGGTGAGGGATGGGAGGGGTTTGGAGAGAGTGCAGAAGGAAGACCATGTGGGCTACAAAGAAATTACGTTTTCTTCACACAGCCAAACTGTAGCAGGCATTCACCGCGCAACCCGAATATATAAATTAGGCAGATTTGCGCAGCCTCCTGAATCGCTGGCCTGGATTAGGCATGGCCCCCAGAGATAACAAGGCAAATGAAGTCTCACAGCGCCCGTTAAAAGGGAAAACTGGAATCGAGCATCACTACAGGGAGAGCCGGCAACTTTTTAAGCGCATAATAGTTTCCAGGTGCTGCGATAAACTCTTTACACGGATTATTTTATTGAATCCTCCTGCCACCCGACAAGCCAGGTCTGTTACACTGCGGATCTTACAGATGGGTAAACCCGGGCTCAGAGTGAGATGGTTATTTGCCCAATCGAACTGGCCGGATTCCAGAGCCTGCGTGTGTGATCGCTGCCCCTCCTTCCTGAGCTGGCTGACCTCTTCTTCAAGCCTCAGAAGCTCTTCTCTCTGCTGCTACTGGGGAAGGGATAGAAGGTAGCCAGAGGCCGGGCTTGTGGGCAGAAAGCTCAGGTTAGCTCTGTAGACCACTGTAGGGCTTGAGTGGACCACAGGACCAACAGAAATAATACTTCTAAAAAGGAAGCAATGTAAATGTCCATCCGCAGGGGGTTGCCTAATTTACCTGTGGCGCGTCTTCCGGGTCGGCCTGGCAATCACTTGGATAATCAATGCTTTGTGGGGAACACTGATGGCCTGATTTTTCAAAAATGGTTAGAGGCGCCTGGGTGACTCAGTCGGTTGAGCACCTGACTCTTGATTTCGGCTCAGATCATGACCCCAAGGTCATAGGATGGAGCTCTGAGTTGGGCTCCTCAAGGAGCGTGGAGTCTGCTTAAGATTCTCTCTCTCAGGGCAGCTCAGTCGGGAAAGCATCCAACTCTGGATCTGGGCTCAGGGACAGAAGGGGCGGGGCTGTGCTTTGCGCTCCTGGAGGGTCACGTGCTGCATTCTGCTGCTGCTGGGAGGGTCCTGGTCCTTGTGAGCCACCACCCTGGGCCAGGGGTCTCTGCCCAGAGGGCTGGGCAGCCTGAGCACTGTCCCCCGCGTCCGTGCTTCACGGGCACTGTGCTCGCTGGAAAGGAAGGTGGGCCCGCACCGCCATCTACCCGGATGCCTGGGGCAGTTACAGGCCCTCCGACAGACCTCCCTGAGGCAGAGAGGAGGCCGAACCAATACTCCCCACCTTAGGTCCAAAAGAAAGCGACGTTCAGAATTCAGGTCATTCATTTAGGCAAAAAAAAAAAAACAAACAAAAAAACAAGCCTGAAATCAGCATGATTTGGAATGATTTAGAAAACTTCGAATCTTTTGTAGTAAATTCTTAAAGTTTCATATTGTTAATATCTTGAAAATCTGTTAAATGCCCTCGAAAGCCTTATGACTATTTTCAGATTCTTTCAGTAAACAGACTTGTTTAAAAAGTTAAAAAAAAAAAAAAAAAAAAAAGGTCGCTGAGAGCCTGGAGCCTGCTTGGGATTCTGTCTCTTCCTCTCTCTGCTCTTCCCCCGCTCTCTAGCTCCCAAAATAAATAAATAAAATTTTTAAAAAATCTCTTTCTCTCCCTCTGCCCCTCTCCCCCACTCACATGCCCTCTCTCTAAAATAAAATATTTTTGAATGGATAAAAATGTTATAGAACAGCATACATACACAAATCTTTTCGCTAGACTGACAGATATTGAAATATAAAGATACACAGACTAGACTGTAGACCATAAGTTGAAATTCTAATAGCGATTATATCTGGGTGATCTCTGAAATATAAGTGATTTTCCTTTAATTTTTCTTTTCTCATTGCTTGTTTATAGAAATTATTTTGCCAAAGATTATGCATTACTTAATACAGAGAAAAGGAAGAAATGATTACTCGCGGGGAATAACGCAGTCTGATTTTCTAAAAGAGTAAGTTCTTACTTTCTAAGCACTGCATCCCTCCCCTCCCCCCCGCCCCGTAGTTTCGCTCAGATCTGAGAGTTTACGGTTTCCCACGACACGAGGGTGAATGTGCATGTTGATTAACTCACATCTCCTGCTTTCTCTGTGGGAGAAGGCACCGGAGGCCTGTCCCCAATGTCCTCTCCTCCCCCCCTTTTGGGGTAGCACCCTGAGTTTGGGTGTGCACGCTGCTCCTTTCTCTCCAGTGATTGGCTGAGCCATAGTCACATGACCAAAGAGGTGCGAGGAGGGCTTGCTCTGGGCTCCGAGAGAGGTTCCCTTGCAACTTTCCGAAACATTCTCTCCCATCTGCCTGATGGAAACTATCTTATGACCAGGAGAGATGCCATCCTCGGGACAGACTGTCACCTACGCAGATGACAGAGCAGAGAGGAGACACTCAGGGGCCTTGATGGCATCATTCAGCTGCTGAATTCCCAACCTAGGGTGAAGAAATGCGCTTTCCTTGTTGCTTCTGACATTTTGAGTTGAGGTTTCTATTACTTGCAGCCTGATGCATCCTGACTGATATCATCGTATTTCTCTCTGTCCTCACTTGGTTTAGTTCACAAGGTGAATCCGGATATGAATGCCAACCAGCATGGATTATTAGGACTTCCATTTGTGTTATTTATATTCCTAGCCTTTGAAGAGACACTGATTTTCTGTTTTTCTGTTCTCACGCCTACGTGGATTGATGTGTCTGAACCAAAATGTGACAAAAGACCTAGCCGTTAAAGGGCAGAGATGAGCCCGTGTAAGAGGAGGGAAGAAAATTGCTGGCCATGGGGAACACCTAGGTTCTTGCCCAGGCTTACCTCTGACAGACTGTGGGACTAACTTCTCTCCCGTGGGGAGGGGTTTGATGCAATTGTGACCATAAGGACCTTGTCATCTGATTGAACAAGTCATTTCCACAGATCTACCTGCGTCCTTGAAGATGCTGTGACCAGGTGATCAGGATGAGGTGCGCCATCCAGGATCTGGACAAGGTGACATTTCAGAGCCCAACAAGCCAGAAGACCTATTGATCCTAGAGTGAGTCTGGAAGGGGACCGTGGAACCCACTCCATTCCCGATTTCTTGGTCAGTCAATGTGCCCCAACTCCTGCGATTTTACCTTGAGGTAACCTGTGGGTTAGGCGGTGGCATCTCCCTGCTGGACTGTCGAAGGAGAGGAGCTGTGGATCAACCACTGCCCTAGTTTGAGGCATCAAAGAGGGAAAAGCAGCTGCTGACAGCTGCATCCTTGTTCCCAGAATCCATCTTAATTCCCAGCCAAGATGTGAGTCTTCTCTCTCTAACTCCTGGGAGGTTTGAGGCATTATAACAACCCTTCTCTCCATTCTGTACTAATTCCTCTGGGCCTAAGTTATTTAACTCAAGGAGTGGCATATCTAATGGAAGAGTATAAGGAGCCACAAAACCAGGGGCACCTGGGGGGCTCAGTCGGTTAAGCGCACGACTCTTGATTTCGGCTCAGGTCGTGATCTCACGGTTCGTGAGATGGAGCTCCACTCGTGAGATGGAGCTCCATTGGGCTCCACTTGGAATTCTCTCTTTCCATCTGTCTAACCTCCCCTGCTTTCTCTCTCTCAAAATAAAAGTTTAAAAAAAGAAGCCAGAAAGCTATACGGATATGGGTTCAAATCCCAGCTCTTTTACGTATTAATATGTCATAAGATTCATGAAAGTAAGGGTGGGAGCTGCTGATGTATCCCCTGAACCCAGCACAGTCCCTGGCACATAGTAGGTGCTCAGGAAAAATCAATGGGCAGACATGAGTATGGTTCTGGGAAACATGCTTCATCCTTTTGAACGTCAGCTTCTTCATCTCTAAAGTGAAGGTAATTTTACCCTGCAGGGTGTTGGGGTTTTTTTTTTAAGTTTATTTAATTTTGAGAGAGAGAGAGAGTGCATGAGTATGCCCGAGTTGGGGAGGGGCAGAGAGAGAGGGAGAGAGAATCCCAGCAGGCTCCGGCGCTGTCCACCCAGAGCCCAATGCAGGGCTCGAACTCACGAGCCATGAGATCATGACCTGAGCCAAAACCAAGAGGCAGGTGCTTAACTGACTGAGCTACCCAGTCACCCCATACCCTGCAGGCTTTTAATGAGGATGAAATGAGATGATGGATGGACGCTGCCCCTGGCTGCTCGTCACCATGCCTGAAATGTCATCACGAGCCACTCCTTCCCAGTCAAGCACTGGGGTCTGGGCCGTGGCCTGAGCATAGTCAACTGTCTGCCATCAACCCGGAGCTTGCCTGCTATTACCACCCACCAGCCACGGCTGGGAGCCCCCTTTCCACATCCTCGTGTGCGCCCTTGCTCCACAGCTCCAACATCCCGGAACCAACCAGAAACTCATTCAGTCATCCAGATATCTGC
This sequence comes from Hyaena hyaena, assembly GCF_003009895.1. Classification (NCBI taxonomy): domain Eukaryota; kingdom Metazoa; phylum Chordata; class Mammalia; order Carnivora; family Hyaenidae; genus Hyaena; species Hyaena hyaena. The sequence continues at coordinate 13,694,575 of NW_024080632.1, forward strand.
CATGTGGGCGCCAAACATCTGTGTGGTGGAAACCAGCAGAAAGAGAATCCTGGGGTCCACCTCTCCCAGAGTGGGGCATCTGGGCTCCAGGGATACTTGGGCATCAGGTTTCTAGCTGTACTTTCTGCCGGAGCATCGCCCAGTGCCCAGCACAGACCTGGCGCTCAGTTGGTGGCTCCATCCATGATTTCTAAGTGGAAGGATAAACACAGGAAGTTTGTGGTCATGGTCGTACCAGCCAAATCCTTAACAGAGTCCTGGTCCGGAAAAGAACTACAAAACAATGCTGGGGGGTGTGGTGGGTGGGAGGGAAGGCATCTGGTTCCTTTATTTTCCGGCTGCAATTAATCAGACAAAGGGGAAAGGAAAAGGCCAAGGGAGATAAAAGCACTGAATGGAAATCTCCCGCATTTGGGAGCCCTCCTGATGATACGAGGGTGAAGAGCCCTGTGGTGGCTTCTCCATTTCTGATCCAAGGGACCTGGGGTCTCCACATCTGTGGAATGAGAGATTGTTTCCTCCTGCAAGTTTCATCAGGGTGGGAAAAACTGTGAAAAGACCTTGGAAACGGTGTATTGTATTAGTGATCGTCTTGAAACTCAATAATGGTGATGATGATAAAACGTCAGCTTATGGGGGCGCCTGGGTGGCTTAGTCGGTTAAGCGTCCGACTTTCGCTTAGGTCATGATCTCGCAGTTCGTGGGTTCGAGCCCCGCGTCGGGCTCTGTGCTGACTGCCAGCTCAGAGCCTGGAGCCTGTTTGAGAGTCTGTGTCTCCCTCTCTCTCTCTCTGACCCTCCCCTGCTCACGCTGTCTCTCTCTCTCCTAGAAATAAATAAAAAATATTAAAAACAAAACAAACAAACAAAAAAAACGTCAGCTTATGGTTATCTCTCCATTGATCCCGCAAAGGATCGTGAGCACGTTTCCCTGGCTAAGCACTGCTCTGGGTGCTAAGGATACAGAGGCGGGCCAGGCAGATGCGGCCCTCTCTCCCTGGGGCCCTGAGGGAGCTCCCCACCCAGGAGGGGGACAGACTTAACATAAACTTCTTCCAGATGGAAAGGAAGTAGTATAATGAGTAGAAAACAGGGGATCTGATAGACAGTGAATGGGGATGGGGCTGCTTTACCTGCAGGGAGGGGTCAGCGAGAGCCTTGCTTGGGAGAAAATGACCTGAAAGAAGAGGGGAGCCGGTCATGCATCAGTGGTCTGGGAACAGCAAGTGTGAAGGCAAGGCAGGGAGGGGCGCCAGGCTGGGGAGCAGTGGGAGATGAAGATAGAGGAGGCTATGCCGATCCTCTGGGGCTTTCAATGCCACCGTAAGGGGTTTGGATTGCTGCGCTCTGTGAGGCAAGCTCACTCTGGCTGCTTTGTGCAGGGGGGGGTTGTGGGGGGCAAGGCTGGAAGTGCGGAGACCAGCAGGGAGGCTGGTGTACGTGCAGATAAAAGTGGGCGGTGCACGTGAGCCTGGCACCTGCTAAGTGCCTGTGTGTGACATCTCACTTAATCCTCCTAGCAACCCTGTGGTGCAGGTTCTTATTAGACCCATTTTACAGATAAGAAGACCGAGGCTTTAGAGCTGTCCAAGTCTAGCCCTAACCCTAGCCAATGTAAATGGTGGAGCTGGGGTTCAAGCCCAGGCATTCTGATGTCCGAGCCCATGGGACCCGGTGTTCTAACCATCAAAGGTCCTTTGAGTCAGTGCACAGGGCTGGGGCGACCCCTGGGAGGGCACAGTCCCTCGTGAGATGCTGCCACCCTGGATGGACCCAGCCGGGACCACCTCCCTCTGAGTTGCTCTCTTGAATCAGAGAGAAGCTCCCAGACCTGGTTCTGTGCAGAGCGCCAAAGGAAGCAGGGAGTCACTCCTGCTGGAGTGCCGTGAATTCGTCCATTTTTAAATTTTATTTTAAAATTTATTCTTCAAAAACACTTCTGTCGAGGCCTAACTTCCTGCAGCGACGTGCAGGAATCATCTCTGTGTAGACAAATGAGGTTGTATGTACAAGGGCGGCCAAGTAACTACTACCTGAGTTGGGATGGAGAGCACTGTCCCCCATACCCAGGTCAGCTGGGAGGGATGACGTTTATGTCTCAAACACAGTATGTCTCTGCCCTGTACCAGGGTATGCTGAGGCCTCCTTCCTCTTCTTTAGCCAGGGATCCCCAGATCTTGGGGAGGGGTCCTTCGGGACAGATGGGCACCAAAGTCCCTATGGATGAACGGTGAAGACAGCAGCTCAGTGAATGAATGCCCAGGTCTCTGGAATGGTGGCTTGTTCTGGAAAGTGGCTCAGGCGCAAATTTTCCCACACACCTCACCTCACAGCAGCCAGTAAATTGCAGGGGGGGCGGGTGTCTCAATCTGATTTGCAAAGAGGACTCAGTTTAATCATCTGTAAATGGGGGGCAGGGGGAAGGATGGGAAGGGATGAGGTTTTTAAGATTCCCAGGACTGTGAGTAAGTGGCAAGCCCATCAAGACACCGTTTCCTTCCTCTGAAAGGAAAAAGCCAGACTCCCTTACTCCCAACCTCCTTAAAATCGGACACTGGGGGCACCTGGATGGCTCAGCTGGTTGAGTGTCTGACTTCGGCTCAGGTCATGATCTCACAGCTCATGGGTTCGAGTCCCGCTTCAGGCTCTGTGCTGACAGCTAGCTCAGAGCATGGAGCCTGCTTCTGATTGTTTCTCCCTCTCTCTCTGCCCCTCCCCTGCTCATGATCTGTCTCTCTCTGTCTCTCAAAAATAAATAAATGTAAAAAAAAAAAATTTAAGGGGAGCCTGGGTGGCTCAGTCGGTTAAGCGTCCGACTTTGGCTCAGGTCATGATCTCACAGTTCGTGGGTTCGAGCCCCACGTTGGGCTCTGTGTTGACAGCCAGCTCAGAGCCTGGAGCCTATTTCAGATTCTGTATCTCCCTCTCTCTTTGACCTTCCCCTGCTCATGCTGTCTCTCTCTCTCAGAAATGAAAAAAAAATTTTTTTTTAATTAAAAAAAAATCTGACACTGGACAGAGAGTGTATGTTTGCCTCCCACTCTCCCAGGAGGAGTTGCTGGAGAGGACAGTGTGCATTTTCAAGTTGCTTTAGAGTGAGATACACTCTGAGTGAATCCTCACTCTGTCACTCACTAGCTGTGTGATGCTGGGGAAGACACTTCACCTCTCTGAACCATCCACTTCCTCTTCTGGACATGGGGATAGTAATGGCTCCTACCACAAAGGCTGTTGTAAAGGATTCAATGAGAAAATGAAACCAAAGTGCTTGGAGGAGACCCAAACCTTGGGCATGCTCAATGAATATTACCTACTATTAATGTTGTTGGTATTGCTTTCTTCAAGCTTTGAGCACAAGGTAAGCGTCTTAGATGCCTGTGTTTCTTCCACCCTTCACCGCAGGTCTCCTTGCCCCCCACCCCCAGCCCCTGCCTGATGGCCAGGACCCTAGAGCAGTAGCTGTCCGACTCCCAGAGGGGAGAGACTTCTGGAAGATCCCCCGGACAGAGTCCGGATGACCTCCAAAGTCCAAGCACTTAGCGTCTTGTCTGCATAAATTCCCCACAGCCGCCACCGGCAATTGCGGCATTAATGTGCCTCTGTTCCTCGTAGGTTAATATATGTATTATTTATAGGCCTTTATTATGTGCTCGGAGGGCTCCCCTGAGAAATGTAATTGTGCACTGGGAGGTAAATTTGAATAATATTTACAATTAATTTCCATCAATAAAGCAATGCGCCGAGGCCTCTGTGCTGTTGAAATGGGCCCTGGGTTGGCTTTCCGCTAACCGCTCCCCTGAGAAAGCTTGGGTAGCTTTTAAGCATCTGTAGAATAGTCCACTTCTCTCAGGCTCTACCTCTGCTCCCAGTGCACTCATCTGGGGGCTGTAGCAGCCTCCAGGCTTCCCCTTCCGCCCTTCTCCATCCTGTCCTTCCCAGAATGGCTCCCTGCCTCTGACATCACTGCAAAATACGCGGGTCTGAGCGTGGCCCTGCCCTGCACGTGGGCCCCTCTGCCCTGCTCTCCATCCTGTCTGCCCTGTGCTCTCTGCTGCAGCCCCAGCCCCCCCAGTCCCTGGCAATCGCTTCCCCCTCCCACGCTGTTCCCTCCACCTGGAGCACCCTCTCCCGCACACACACCCCCACTCCCACCCCCACCCACTCAGCGCCCACCCATCGTTCACATCTCGCCTCCAGCGTCTCTTCCCCCAGGAAGGTTTCCCTGGTCTTTGAGGGTCGGATCCCCCCCAGATTACGCGTGTAGCACTTAGTGTGGCTGTTTTCCGTCGTGGGGGTGACTTTTAAAAAATTATTGGCTGTCTCTCCCACTGACCAATGAATGTGCTCATGAGGACACAGACTGTATCATGTCCTGATCATTCTTCATTCCTGGTACATACCACGGGGCCTGGCAAAGAGAAGGTGTGAAATAGATTTTTATTGAATGGATGAATGGGTGGATATAGAAATGGTTATGCAAATGGTGGGTGGGTGGAGGTGTAGATGGATGTTGGGGTAGATGGGTAAGCGTTATCTTGAGTAAGTCCCTAACAATCTCCCGTCCGTGGTTGCTAAGAAACTGACAGAAGTGGAGGGAATGCTTTTCAAACTGCAGTTTCTTTGGCATCCTAAATTCAAGGAATGATCGGGAATTTGGGGTTTCCTCCAGCTGCCTCACAACACTGCTGCGTGACTTTGGACAGCACACTGCACTTCTCTGGGCCTCGCCTGCTACTCCGGGAGGTGGATGGGGAAGGCAGGGGGGCGTTGGGGGGCAGGCACATCCCACACGGAGCCCCACCCTTGCTTCAGTCTCTTTAATCAAAAGCAACTTTGTCCTCAAATGGAGTAAGCAAGCGAGGCCCCTTCTGAATTATTTCGTGGTTAGACAAGTAGCTTCCTGGTCCCTCCTGGTCCTGGAAGGCACCGCCAGCAGCAATCTTCCAAATCCAGGATTTGGCGACCTCAGGCCCAGGGCGCCCAGCGCTAGCCCGGGCATGGCATGCTAGGGCAGAACGGGAGGGGGAAGAGCTAGGGAATTGTGGGCCACTTCCATCCGAGCAAACACCAGCTGGGTTTGCAGCAAAGGGCAGCGCTTGAAGCCTCCATTCCCTCATCTGTAAAATGGGAGAGGCCCTCATGGCTCTTCTCACTGTTGGGTTCTTTAAATTTACTTATTTATTTTGAGAGAGAGAGAGGGAGGGAGACAGAGAATCCCAAGCAGGCTCTGCACTGTCAGCACAGAGCCCAACACAAAGCTCAGTCTCACGAACCATGAGATCATGACCTGAGCCGAAATCAAGAGTTGGACGCCCAACCGACGGAGCCACCCGGGTGCCTCTCACTGTTTGGTTCTGTCCTCTGCCACCCAGCCTGGCCCCTAAGCCCTCCAGAGCAGACTCTGGGGGCAGACTCTTCTGTCAGCCAGCACAATGTCAGGGTCACTGCCCCATCCTGAGCCCCTCCCCCGTATCCCTTTGCTTACCCCCCTTCCTTGTTTGTGGGATCTCAGGCCGCAGACCTGGTTCAAGGCCCAGCTCCACCATTTACTAGCTGCACGAGGCTGGACAGCTGGGGTCTGCAATTCCACTTCCCTCTCTGCTCACTCAGGTGGCTCTGATGGTCTTCACCTTGGACCGTTTTTGAGGATCTGATGAGATCATGAGCCTGACACATAGTAGGTACTTAAAACATACCAGACCCTCTTCCCTTATCTTTATCTGCATTTCCTCTGTGCTTCCCCCCCCCCCCAATACCGCCTTCATCTCCTGTCCCTGTGCCGGCTTCCCCGGACCCCCTTGGCCCACCAACACTGGCCCGAGTCCTGGCCCCGAAGGCGGCCTCTCAGACACAAAGCATGTGGGCTGCCTGTGGCGTAATGCAGGCCCACCTACTTTGGGAACCGCAGGACCTTTGTATCTGTGAGATGCTCTGAAGAAGCTGTAGGGACAAGATTAAGGAGGATGTCATGGCAGCATTTACGTATTTAATGGAGAACAACTGGTGGGGCAGCCAGAGAGAGGCCCAACCCTAAGGAGGAAAACAGCTGGTTTGGATTTTACTCCCGCTCATCAGCTTTTCCAACAACAAACCGATTTCCTGGCTCCCGGGCGGCCAGGCTTGGCCTGCACGCAGCCCAGGAGGAGGGAGGGACCGGCCTGAACAAGGAGCACCTGGGGTTCAGAGCCTGCGTGGCTGGGGACCGCCTCTGGTGTCTGGAACACGCCCCAGGCCATCTCATTGCTTCCCTTGTGAAGTTGGGGCAATGTTTAAAGCTCCCTACTTTTGCTCTCCTACGGCCCAAGTTCAGGTTTCTTGAAGCCACTGGGCGCCCTGACTTAGGGTCAGTTCAGAGCGGCCTCGTCATAAACAACGATGACCCGAGGAGGGAAGGAACAGTCTGTCTCTTAACGAGGTGCGATTTCCAAACAGCCCATGGCCTCGGGCGCTTGCCCAGCGCTGTGTAGACATTACATCTGTTCATTGCATCTTGTCAGAGAACTGGCTTCACGATGACGGCATTTGGAAGAGAAGAGAGTGTGGACGCGGGGAGGCCAGAGGGCCTTGCGCCCCCCCAGCGACAGCCTCCCGCCCGGCCTGCCCCCCCCGCCCCACGCCTTCCCGGCGGTCTCAGAGGGTACAGGACACGGGAACCATGGCGGTCGCGTGCGGATGGATGTCAGGGGAACCAGAGGCCAAGAGTATTTTCGTTGCCCCGGTGGGTCATTTTCGAAAACAGTTTGCAAAGCTGATGCATAGGCCAGGAAGATGTTTATATTAATCTGCTGAAGAAGCAATATGTAAGGTCAAAACCCCACACCTCTCTCAGAACCCTGATCCTGCAGCCTTATTGGAGCCAGACAGACCTAGTTTCCAATGAAGGCTCTGGTGGAGACCAGCTGGCCGCCCTCAGGGAAGTTACTTAACCTCTCTGAGCTTCATGTATGTAAACGAGAAGTAATAACTGTAAGTCAGGGCCGCTGGGAGGTGTAAATTTAGCATAGGGAGCACTAAATAAGTGTAGGCTATCATGATAGTCTAGAATATTCTCAATAGATACATTTGCCATTGAAAAAAATAAAAAAACAGTTTCTGGAGCCAGACAGAGCTGGGTTCAAATCTTAACTCTGCCTCATGCCTGCTGTGTGTCCGTGGGCGCGTTACTGCCCGCCCTCCCCGAGCCCCAGCTTTGTCATCTGTAAATGGGACAAGGACACTGTGGTACAGGAGGGTGTCGGTCCCGAGGAGAAGAGGCAGCACGGCCACCAGGCCCCAGGCCCTGCGGAGTTCAGGGACCCAGCCCTTGGACATGCTCTTCAACCTGCAAGGCCCTCCCAGGTTGCTCTCTGAAGCTGGGGTGGGGGTGGTGAGATGCCCTCCTTCCCAGGCCCCCTGCCCTGGCGTGGTTTATCTGAGTACCTGCTGCCAGGGCCAGTGGATCGGGAAAGGAAGGGCAAACCCCACAATGGGGAAGAAACTGAGAGTGAAGCTGTCCACCAGGGCCCAGCCCCCAGGCAACAATTGCAAGAGGAGAGCGGGGCCTGGGGTGCACGGCTGACGCCACCCCACCCCCAAAAATAGCCACGGCCCACAGCACCCCACCTGGGGAGGTTACAGGGTAAGTGCCTTCGGGCTGCATCCTTTGAAGGGCCTCTGCTCTCCCCTCTCGAGCCCTTCTCCTAAACCGTACCTCCACTTGACCTCACCCAGGGGAATGATGCGGGCGGCGGGATTTCTGACTGGCCAGTGAAACGGGCATGTGGGGGAGGGGTAGCGCTGGCATGTGGAGAAGGGGTGGTGCTGGAATGTGGTGGAGGCGTGATTTTGCATCACACCAGGTCTGTTCTGACCTCCTCTGCTGAGATAGGAGTACGCCCTGTGGCCTGTTTGTCACTCCAGGAAGGCGTGGAATAGGTAGCTGAATCCCTCTGTCTTACGCTGACCCCAGTTCACGGCAGTGTTTTTGAGAATTCTCCCTCATTTGCTTCAGGGTCAGCCAAGGCAGGTCTCCCGAGAAGCACGGGGTGCTGGTCCAAGGCCAGAGCGACTCGGCATGCCCCGTCCACCGTGCCACTCGAAGGACCGAGTTCCAGGCCCTGGACTCCCAGCCCAAAACACTGGGAGCCCCGTGTAAGGGCAGCAGGTGTCAGTGGGTGTGGAAGGGGCGTCTGCAGCCTCTTTGGAAGGCACAGCTTGGGGCTCCAAGGCTGGAGCATCTGTCCATCGGGGGCTCCCAGAGGAGGCTCAAAGCATGCTGGTCTCCTTCTCGTTGATGGATGACATCTTGGTAAAGCTCCTGTGGCTGGGGTAGGAGGAGTGGCCCGTGTCCTCGCTCAGAGCATTCACCAGGCGGGAGAAGAGGCCCAACTTGAACTTCTTGAAGTCCTGGCCCATGAAGACGTACAGGATGGGGTTCATGCAGCTGTTGGCAATGGCAACAGCAGTGGCCAGGGGCAGACCCAGGCTGAAGACGGAGCCGGGCACGGCGGCGTGGTGCAGCTCCAGCAGGTGGAGCGTGTGGTAAGGACACCAGCAGAGGAAGAAGGTGGTGATGATGGTCACGATGATCTTGAAGGGCTTCTTGGTCTTGGCCAGGCGGTTGCGCCGCAGCTTGCAGACGATGGTGAAGTAGCAGGCCGTGATGATGAGCACGGGGACCAGGAAGCCGCAGAGGAAGCGGGTGACGGTCACTAGCGTGTGCCGGCTGAAGCCCACAGGGTCCAGCCGGGGGTGGGTGAGCTGCGGGGCAGAGGCGGCCGCAGACAGGCTGAAGTTGTTAAAGCAGGAGATTTTCCCATGCACGTGGGCCGTGTCCCGGAAGATGAGGGATGGAGAGCTCAGGAAGAAAGCCAGGATCCAGATCACCACGCAGGCCACGCTGGCCAGCCTCACACCACGGTGGTTCTGGGACCAGACAGGAAGGAGCACGGAGATGCAGCGGTCGAAGCTGATGACGGTGAGCAGGAAGACGCTGGTGTACATGTTGTGGATGAGCAGAAAGCTGCTGATCTTGCACATGGCCGTCCCGAACACCCAGTGGTAGTCCATGGCGGTGTAGGCAATGTGGATGGGGAGGAAGACGTTGAACAGGAAGTCTGCCACGGCCAGGTTGAGGAACCAGACGGTGTTCACTGTCTTCTTCATCTTAAAGGTGGCGATGATGATCACTAGCCCGTTGCCCAGGATCCCGAGGAAGCAGATGATGCTGTAGACCGCCACCAGGAAGATCCTGGTCACCTTGCCTTCCAGGGGGGACGACTCCTCCAAAACCACGATGGGCTCAAGGTCGTCCAAGTAATCCTCATTGTAGGATAAGGATGTGTTGTAATCCATGTCCCCCATTCTCTGCAAGGACAGACAGGAGTCATCAGAGGGGACTGGCTCTAAGAGGTTGGCCGACACCAGCAAGACTGATGGTGTTCTGCCCGACTTGGAGCAAGGCCAGACTGCTTAACTACTCACTTAACTACAGAGCCCATTTTACAGATGGGAAAACTGAGGGATAGAGAGCTTAAGTCACCTCCCTTCTCAGTTATACAGCTGAGAAGAGGTGGAGCCAGGAGTCAGACCCCAGCTTCAGAGTCTGTCCTCTTGACAACCATGGTTGGTGCCTCTCTGGGACCCTCTCCTTCCCCTTACGGTCCACTGAGGGAGAGACAAGTATTCATCAAGCTCCTCAAATCATGGTAGAACTGTGGCGATGCTGAGGGCAATGAAGGAGGGGTGCACAGTGCTGTGAACTTGGCTCCAGCCACACTTCCAAAACCCAGGAGTCAGCTGTGCTGCCATCCTCTGGTGCCCTACCTTGTCACAGGTCCCCCACCAGTGCCCTTTGGAGACGTTTGTTCAGACCACAAAAGCCCCTCACCATTCACTGTTAGGGTGTCCAAAGCTCTCCAGTGGGGTCCTTGGCCAGTCAGTCCTTGGGCACAGCTGGGAACCCCTACAGGAAGGAAGACGAGGCAGTGGTTGGATCCGGGCCCGGGGGTCAGACGGTTCGGTGCACAGATAACGATCTATTGTCATTACTCCCAGTTTACAGAGGAGAAAGCAGAGGCTTGAAAAGCAGAGCTTGGAGGCTGGAAGGTGACAGAGCCCCTTGAACCCAGACTAATTGCTGGAGCCTTCATCCCAGCCCCCACCTTCTCCCCACCCCAGCACACCCACCGATGAGACCCCAAGTCAGGGGTGGGTGCGGAGAAGGCCCAGGGAAGAGTGTGTGGGTGGTTCGGTGCAGATCTACGGCCAGGGAAGACCTAGAAACCACCATTCCAGGCACCCAGAAGGCAGAAAGGGAATGGCCCTGAGCACCTACTATGTGCCAAGAACTATGATTCCCTTCTTTTGTCTTTCCGGGGCTCTTTGAGGCAGGTGTTGCGCCTCTTGTTTTGGACCTGGGGAAACTGAGGCCCAGGAGAGAAGCGTCCTGCTCACTGGGCATTCCCTGGGCCCTCTGGGTGTCGTGGATCACACACAGACCTGCTGCCACAGCAGCCTGGTGAGGAGACAGACACGAATGCATTCACGGACCACCAACCATGTGCCAAGCCACTGCAGTGGCCCTTTGCCAACTCCTGTAACAGCCTTGTTGGATATTGTTCCCCACCTGAGGAAGAATAGACTGACCTTCTGGGGACTCTGCACATTGGAGAGGTCTTAGAGATGGCCTCGTGGGCATGGTTCAAACCCAACTCTGGCCAACTACCAGCTACGTGGCTTTGGGTACGTGAGTTCTCCTCTCGGAGCCTTAGTTTCCTCATCAATGAAGTGGGAACACTCACTGCTTCACAGAATGGATGTAAAAATCACAGTCATCGGGAATACGGCATGTCAGTTCAGTGCTGGCACATGACAAGCTCTCAAAAAATACTCTGTGATTCCATTAGGGCCCAGGGGTAAACTGCAGGATTCCAGAGCCAGGGCTCTGACAGTCCAGAGCCCATGCGCTTCCAGCACCCAGGCTCTGCCCATCCTGACAAACCGGCTCCAACCCAGATGTTCCGCTGGCGAGACTGCCAATCGATGCTTCGTTATAAATAACTCCGACCTTCCACCATATAAACGCATTACTGGTCCTTAATGGGCTTGAGGTTGTATTTTATTGCAGAAAAGTCATCTTTCGCTTTTATTAAATAAAAGCCACTTGGAAAATCCCAGTGAGGGCCCTGGGCTCAGGGGATTCAGAATTAAAGTGTCACCACACTTGGGTGTCATCCCACACTGCAGGCTGGGAGAATATTCCAGACGTGCCCAGGGAGGGGTCTGGGGGCCTTTCCTGTGTCCCTGGAATGCACAGGGAAGATGGGAAGAGTGCAGCTCCCCCCATAATGGGGGGAGTGTGACACATGCTTGTGATAACACAGACCAGGGACTGTGCTGAGCATTTACTGTAGATGGCTTTGCTTGGGCCCCATGATGGGCACCGACCAGGCTGAGGGAGATGAAAACTCTTGCCCAAGGCATCCATCCAGGGGGGAGTGGGGGGGTCAGAACTGGAATGATGTCTGCGGAACCGGGGCAGTCACCATCACTACGTGCTGCCCCGGAAGTCATGGTCTGATGACCGCCACCAAGCGTCCTTGAGGAAGAAAGGACTGTGTTCACACTCCCTGGGCTGGGCCGGGCTGTGAGGGCCCCAGGGACAAGTAAATGACTTCCCTGGGGTCCCGTCCTATGGGAGCTCATGGCCAATCAGAAGGCACAAGACCGAGGGGAGCCGGGGCAAGTCCAGAAAGCCGGAAGCAGCCCGGAGGGGGCGTTCCCCCAGCCTGGGCACAGTCCCGTGCTTCTCTGGGCAGGCGGGATCTGAGCTGAGTTTTCAAGGACGTCTAGGAGTTCAGAGAATGAAGGAATGTGCCAGGCTGTCTCTGCCCCCCCACCCCCACCCACTACCAATGAGGGAGGAGTCTGAACCCCCAGAGGAGGTGGAGAGGAGTGGGGACCCAGCATTTCTGGACACAACTGACGTCATGTCTCGCTCTCCGGCGGGGCTGGGAGCAGCTCGGGGCCACAGGCCGTGTCTTATCGTCTGTGAGCAGGGAGGGGGTGGGGCAGGCCCAAGCAGCACAGAGCGGCGCTGACATCCTTTGGGCCTGTGCGTCCACCCCGTCAGTCCACTAGGAACTGAGTGCATCAGTGTCCCCAGCTGATGTGTGCCCTCTCCCTGCGACCTCCTAGGGGAGAGTCTCAGCACAGGTCTGCCCTCGGCCTAACTGGACACACATCCCTGCTGTCCTGAGCTCGTTTCTGTGCCCACCCAGGTAGTACAGCGGAGGGGTCAAGGACACAGATGCTGGGGCCCGGCCAGGCTGCCAGCTCCCCAATCCTGGGTCTGCATGAACTTCCTGTGACCACTGCTCTGCACCTCAGCTGTCTTATCTGTAAAATGGGCCCGATCGTGCAGTGGGGGGTGGGGGAGTGTGTGTTTCAATGTCACATGTAAAGCTCTTAAGATAGAGTGAACACTAAGCTGAATGACCTTTGCCTCCTAAAATGGCCTTTGGCTGGAAAGGTAGAAGGGGCCGGGAAGATCACAGGACCCCTGTGTCCCAACCACTTGCCTCCCCAGTTCTGGGTTCAAGGGCGGGTCAAGGGTGACACGGGCAAAGATTTTGCTTCTCTTCACCTCTCAACCTCTCCCTCATTTTGTTGGGAGGATCATGTGAAGTGACAATGAGCCCTTGGCCAATCGTAAATTATAAAGAGCTATAAAATTCTGGTTATTTCTATTTCTTCAACAAACAAGAAGCTTCTGAAAAGTGTGTGCACCTATCTATCCACGATAGGAGTATACACGTAGCCAACATGTATTTGAGCACTCAGCACATCCTGAACACTGCTCGGCAAGGCTCCCTGCAGCCCTGAAAGGCTCACTTTGCTTACAGGTGCAAAACCTGAGGATCAGAGAGGTGATGCAACTTGCCCAAGGCCACACAGCTGGGAAGTTGGACCTCCAAGGATTCCCAAGTGAGAAGTGTCTTGGGCACCCCCTGCTTCCATGAGGGGTTAGCAGTCCCCAGGCCCTCCACTTACGACTCCCATCTCTCTAAGCCTTAGCTTTGAATCCTAGTTCAGACCTTCACTATATTCTTTTTTTTTATGTTTATTTAAAAAAATTTTTTTTAATGTTTAGAGAGATACAGAGTGCAAGTGGGGGAGGTGCAGAGAGAGAGAGGGAGGCACAGAATCCGAAGCAGCCTCCAGGCTCTGAGCTAGCTGTCAGCACAGAGCCCGATGTGGGGCTCGAACCCACAGACTGCGAGATCGTGACCTGAGCTGTCAGACGCTCAACCGGCTGAGCCACCCAGGGGCCCGTTTATTTATTTTTTGAGAGACAGAGAGAAAGAGAGAGTGAGCACACAAGCAGGGCAGAGAGAGAGGGAGACACAGAATCTGAAGCAGGCTCCAGGCTCTGAGCTGTCAGCACAGAGCCCAACACGGGGCTCGAATGCACAAACTGCGAGATCATGACCTGAGCCGAAGTCAGATGCTCAACCGACCCAGCCACCCAGGCGCCTCATATTCTTGACCCTCCTAGGGAGCTGCCTTTGCTGACCCACCTTCCCAGCCTTCCCTTTGCCTTTCCTTCAAGGCCCCTAGAAGTGGCTCCACATGAAAATCACACCTGCAGTGCTGTGTGTATCCTGGTCGTTGATGCTGCCCACCATGTCTCTCGGGTGCCCCTTCTGAAGCCCCCTGCTTGGTGAGAAATGCCCAGGAGAATTCAAGGTAAGGAACAACACTGCTTCCCCTGAGGAGCTGGGCTATTTCTTCATTCCTGATAATCCAAGTTCTACAGCTGATCATGTTTCCCTTTTTGATGTGGTCACAAGGAAGCTCAGAGTCACATTTGCAGGTCAGAGGCAGCAACCGCATTAACCCTGCTGGTCTGCAGGCTTCTACATTGGTTTGGTTACTCATCATGTCTTCATCTAGTTATACTTTCTATTAGTTTTAGTTTGCGGTGATAAATAATTGACTGGCACACACAATAGCCCAAACACTGGATACTTTCATTGTATCAGCTCACACATCCCCCTAAAAGCCCCAGAAGTGGTACAGCTGTCACTCCCTATGTAAGAGTGAGGAGTGAGGCTATTGTCGCACAGTCAGTGAGTGGCCAGCTCACACCCAGGTGGCTCAGGCTCTGAGCCCTGCTCTTAACCGGCACATCTCTCTGTGTCTACACCCACCCCTCATCCTGCTCCCCAGGACACCTACTATTGCTCCCCTTGTCCTAGCCCCTCCAGGAACCTACATCCCTGCCCCTCTTTTCAGGACATCTGGTTGAGGTCTGGGGCACCTGGTTCATCACAGCCCAGGCAGGCAGGTGAGCCTGTGGCCAGCCTGTCCCGCTCCCCACCCCCGGCTTCCCCCAGAGAGCCCAAGGAGCAAATGAGCTCCCCTGGCTGGCTCCCAGATTCAGCCCGTGACCCTGCACTTATACCCATTTGGAACAAGGCCTGCAGCTGGGCTGTTCTGAGGCCCCTGGGACAGACTCCCCAGGCCATCTAGACAATGTCCTGCCTCAAGGGCCCCTCCTCCCTGGCATCCCCGCCTGGACATCGACAGGAAGCGTATGAAGCAAAGGACAGCTTTCTTTCTCTTCATGGCCTTAGCGTACCTTCCCAGCAGCCCCGAGAAGTAGGCGGGCAGGTATTATCATCCCCATTTTGCAGGTCCTGACACTGAGGCTCAGAGAGGAGAAGCAAGTTGTTCAGGTGTGACCTTGGACCTCCCAGTCTCCAGAACTGTGAGAATAAATGTTTGTTGTTTAAGCCCCATAGGCATCCTGTTATAGCAGCCTGGACGGGGCGGCGGCCCCTGGGGCTCCACTGCAATCCCAGTGCAATGGGGCCATCTGAGGACCCACCCCAGGCTCTCGTGAGGCTCGAGGAGGAGGTGTCAGTTAGGGCAGGGGTTGGGGGTGGGCTCCCGGGCACTGCCTGGGGCACAGCAAGTTCACCACCGATCATTAACTAAGCACCTCCTGTGTACTGGACAGTGGGCCACACACTTCTCACACATCTCACCCATCCCTTATGCCACAGCCTTCCAGGGCCAGGATGTAATTATACCCATTTTCAGATGGGGACACTGAGGCACAGGGAGGCGAAGTACAGTGTGTGAAGCATTTTACACGCCTGTAGAACATAAGGCCACTCTCGTCTTTGTCACTGGTGGTGGTGTTTGGGGAGGGAGGGGCGACATAATCAGCGTCCCCCAGAGTTTTCTATCGGTTTCTACTGGGTTCTGACCCCACTGCTCCTTTCACCTGCACGCTGGCCACCTCCCAGGCCTCTCCCTCTGTTGCTGACTATGTCCCCCCTGCTGCCGCCCCCAGCACCCCCAAGGAGACTGCTGGATAACAGACACCCCTTCTTCACCAGTCTCCAGCTCGGAGCCCGGCACACAGCAAGTGCTCAGTAAACCCGTGTGGCAGTAACTGCTGGCACTGTGATTTACTGGACACTTATGTGGCAGGTACCAAGGCCATTAGAAGTGTTGTCACAGACAAGTGCAAGCGGGGGAGGTATCCTCCTCCCCTGAGGCTTTGGAAATGTGGAGCCTGATGCCTATTGTATCAGTCAGCCTGTGCTGCTGTCCCAGAGGACCAGGCTGGGTGGCTTCAACGACGGACATTGCTTTCCTCATAGTTCTGGAGGCTGTCAGTCCAGAATCGAGATGCTGGCAGGATCGGATGCTCCAAGGGCCTCTCTCCTTGGCTCGTACACAGCCGTCTTCTCCCTGTGTCTGTGTCCTGATCTCTTCTTACAGGGAGCCCAGTCATGATGGATTAGGGCCCACCCTTGTGACTTCATTTTACCCTCCCCACCCCTTTAAAGGCCATATTGCCCAAATACAGTCATATTCGGAGGTGTTGGGGATTTGGGGTTAGAGTCATTCAACATATGAATCTGGGGGGATGCAATTCAAGCTATACCAACCACATGTTGCCATCATTGCTATAACCTACCACAGCTCTTTGTGGTTCCTCCAGATGGCCCACTCTGGGTGTGGGGGAGTCTTACCCCCAGTCCTCCACCCCGTGGCCTCACTTGTGCTGGACCCAGGCCCTATCCTCATAAGGGGTTACTCATGTGCGCGCCCACACGCCCGCCTCCAGTGGAGGAAGATATTTACAATCTCCAAACCCATCAGGGGATTGCCGCCTACAATGGACAAGAAACTCTTTCCTTTAAATCCAAACAGACAGCAACCACAACAGAACGCTCAAACCATACGCACAGGTAATTTACAGGAGGGAAACCTCCACACATGGGCACGTGACAAATTCATGCTCAAACACATGCCAGTGAGAACCACGGCCGCCTGATGCTTGGTGCCTACCGGGGCTGTGGCAAGAATACAGAGCTGGTGTGGCTACCCTTCAGGCTGGCAGGATGGGGGCACGGGCTCTCAGGCCGCACTGCGGGTACCCATGAACCCCTGGGCACCATCCAGGCCTGGAAGGCACCAAGCACCAGGACGCTCGTGTGTCCCGTTTGCAGGGACATGCCTCAGCTTCGGCTCTCTGGAAGCAAACCTCAAATGCGGATCCCTGCAAAAGTGATTTATTAAGGAAGTGTTCCAGGAAAAATCCGTAAGGGAGTGGAGAAAGCGGAGCAGGAAGGGGAGGAGGCTGGGCAGGGGTGCAGAAGGTGCCCTTGGCTCTGCCTGTGCTCAGGGAACAATGGAGGTCATGATCCAGGAGGCTGAGCATTTGTGTCCCTCCACCCTGCCCATGGGCATTTCCAGGCACTCCCAGCCCTGGAGGTCAGTCCTCTAACAAAGAGCCCAAGGTGCCGGCCAGCAGGGGAAGAGACCTGGGGGGAGGGAGGCGGAGGGAGGCATTATGTGCCCTAAAACTGTCAAGGCTCTGGGGTCTGGAGAGGCACACAGATGCATCTGCTGACTGCTGGAAGCTGGAGACCCCTGAAGGTCCACTGTGGGAGAGGGGACAAGGGACTACAGCTGCTAGAAGCGACGGGTCATCTAGGGTACACACGGCATTGGCATTGGCATTGGCATTCGGAGCATCTGAAAACCACCTAACCATAAGAGCACTTGAGCGCACTGAAAACACGCACGCACACAAGCGCAGCAAGGCACGCAAAACAGTAACACACATCTTGCAAGAACACCACCAGATAACCAGATACACACTGAACAGATTACAATGGCCCAGGGGGAGCGGGGGTGGGAGGGAAAAGTATAGAGAACGGGGCTAAAAGGAAGTGAATGCAGTGAAGAAAGAGAGGTCAAGTGCGGGGGATATGAGCTGGGGATGCAAATGAGGATGGAGGGAGGGAGGTCATTATGTGAGCCCTCTTGCCCCTCCTGAGGTCCAGAAAAACCCAGAGCAAACAAACAGAAACCCCAGATCCCTGCCTGGTGCCCATACTCGGGCAGTGTTCCGCCCACGCCTGGATCCCTGAATTCCTGATGAGGCCACACTCAGCCTGCCGGCCTTGGCCCCACCCAGGGGCCATCGGTGCCCCATCCTGAAGCCTCGTCTCAGACTGGAGTTAACTTGGATGAGCCAGTGGAAGCAGTGGCCCAGTTTAAGCTGCCTCTGTGGCACCCAAGGCCTCGGGACCTCCCTGGCAAGCCCAGCCCCAGCCCAGGAGGGTTCGGGGCCCAAGTTCACATCCGGCATCTCCTGCTGTCGAGAGCAGAAACCTCAGGTGGATGTCATTTGCTTGATTTTTATTAAACAAACATGTGGCTAACCCTCACTACATGCTAGGCACTGTTCGAAGCACTATTACAGATGAGGAAACTGAGGTCCAGAGAGGGTAAGTAAGGGGCCCAAGGTCACACAGATAACTCAGGTCAGCGAGGTAGGTCAAATGAGTCATTCTGGATGGAGGAGGAAGCACAGGTAGGTGGGTGCCATGGTGGGATTCAAACTCAAAGCCAGAACTGCCAAACCCACTCTCTTTCCTTGTCTACCATCCTTACCTCCTCAGAACATTCTGGAACTCTCTGGTCTTTGCTCCCATGAGATCTGCCAAGAGCCCCCATGAGATCTGTCTGGCAGGGCTCATGGTGTGCATTTTGCAGATGGGGCAAGGTGAGGTTCCGGGTTCCCTGTGATTTTTCTGTGGGGCCCCTCTGTCTCTGGCCGATGGCCCGAACAGGAATGTGTCCTGACCTCAGGTGCTGTGTGCAAAGTCTCTTGGAGATGGGGCCTCATTCATTCATCCATCCTGCAAGGATGTGTGGAGTCTGCTGCTCCCTGGCCCTGGCCGGGGGGCTGGGATGCACCATCTGGTGCACCTGGACTGCCCGCTCCCCCCAACCCCCCCACCTCTGCAAGGGCGGCTGTCCTCAGTCCTGCTTTATCAAAGGGACATCCGAGGCCAGAGGGGGCGGGGGCGTGCTTGCTTGCCTGAAGTCACACATCTGGTTAGTGGCAGTGCAGGGATTTGAATCCGGTCTGTATGAGTCTGAGGCCCCACCTTCTCCAGCTGCTCTCTGCTGGCCCGTGTTCCCGCGGGCTCGGGGGACAGCAGGGCTGGGGGGCATCTGGGCAGCAGCTGTGTGCCTTTTGCTTCCTGTCTGGGTCTCTGTCCGTGCCCATTTGCTAAAGGAGGGCCCTCAGTCTGCAAAGGACTCAGCTCCCTTTCTGTCTATCGTCTGTCTGTCGGGGACTCTCCCTGCTGGCTTCTTCCTCAGCCTCTCTCTATCCATGTGTGCAGTGGGGCCCACGGGTGTGGGAGCCTATCAGGGAAACAGGAAGCTCTTTCCTTTGTGTTTGGCCTGTCTATTGTCCTCCCCTCCCCCCCCCCCATGGCCTGCTCCCACAAACCGGATGGGCAGCCCCTGGTGCCTCCCCTCTCCCAGCTCTCCCCCAGGATGCATCCCATTTTGTGGCTGGGGAAACTGAGGTCCAGACAGAGCAAGTGACCCTCCGTAAGCCGCAGAGGAGAGGAGCTCTGTCTGTCTTGTGTGTGCTGTGTCCCCAGGGCCTAGAACTCTGCCTGGCACGTCACCCCCCTTATGCCTCACCCCTTTGTATCTTCCCTGCACAGATCTGCAGATGGGGGGCTCAGAGAGGTCAAGTGGCCCAGCCGGACTCACACAGACTCTAAGCATTAGCCTAGGATTTGAACCAAGGACTCTCTGACCCTCAAAATTTTGCTTTTTCTAGTTGCCCAAGATCATGGCCTCGGCCACTCTTCCTTCACAAATGTCCCTCCTTGGTCCATCCTCACCTCCTCCTGGCCCAGACAGCCCCTGCACGTTCTGAGGTCTTTGCTGCCAGTGTTCCTGGTTGTTCCCCACCCTTCAGGGCAGGCACCCAGGGCAGATGGCTCTAAGAGACACCTTAGGGGTTACAATCCCCAGCTCGAGGGGCTCAGGAGCCTCAAAACCACACTGCACCACAGATCCTCCAGCCGCAGGCTGGCAGCCAGCCCTGGGACAGAATTAGCTCGGTGCCGGGAGAGAATTTCCTCTCTGGTCCCACGCCCACACTTGGAAGCTCACACTGAGTCACCACGGTGAAGCTAGAAAGTTCTGGCTGCCTAACAGCCTGTCCCATTTTCTTTCGGTTTGGATGGGGCCATGTTTGAGCTTAGGACTCTGTAGGCGTGGGCAAAAGCCAGGAGCCTATAGCCCTGGACCCAGACAACCCACTTGTTCAGGGACCAGAGGCCCATCTCCAACAGCAGATGAGTGAACAAAGCAGGGGACCCTCCAAGTATCCACTCTACTGCCTGGTCTCCCCTCCCCCGGCGTTAGAACGCCACTCCTTCCTCCCTGATGTGGTCTGTCTGTCCCCAGATCAACTCCCCTCAGCTCTGTGTCCCATAGGGGGACCCATCGGAATGACCTCACAAGGCTCTTTGAGAGCCCGACTGGGGAGACAGGCCAGGATGAGAGGGAGGTCAGGCTCCCTCCCTGCAGAATCTCCTGAGTCGGTCACAGCCATGCCACCGGATCGAAGTACAGATCCCTCATCTGGCCCCCAGCCCGGGGCACCAAGGTGTCCATGCAGGGCTGGCCCTGGGCTGCTGCACGACTCTTGTACTGTCCACCCGTTCTGAGCCCTCTGAGCCTAGGCTAGCCTGTCTCCCTGTTTGAGCGGGTGGTCCGTTTCCTGCTACGACCCTAACCACACACACCCTACCCCTTCCACCCCACACACCTGTCAGATCTTGCCCATTTGGTCCATAAACAGCTCCCAGACGTGCCCGCCACTCCTGCCCACCTGGACGGCGGTGACAGGCCCCTAACCAGCCTCTCGTTTCAATTCGGATTTCATTTTCCACCTGGCAGCCACAGAGATCTCTTCAAAACGCAAACACATCACAACACTCTCTGCTTAAAAGCAGCACCGGCTCCTTACCGAAGTCCCTATGGCCGCCATGGCTGCTAGGACGGAGCCCAGGCAGGACCCCAGCCCTCCATGAGACCCTGACTTGGCGGCAGGTACCGGGGCCTTCCTGGCAAACCCGGCCCCAGTGTTTTACTGCAGCCCCGGCAGCCATTCCCAGCCACATAAGGGCCCTAGCAAGAGTGCTCGGGGGGACGTCTCTCCATGCAGGCTGAGAAGCCACCACGGCCCCAGCAGTGGGTCCAGCGCACAAACACTGCGTGTCTTCTCAGCTACGCAGCCACCGGGCAGAGAGCCTGTGCCTCTTCCCATAAACACGGCCCCAGTCCCTGGAGGTGGCCCATAAACAAATCCCCCCAAGCTTACATCTGCTTAGACTAGAGGCCCAGCACCCGACTCACCTAATCCCCTAAAGCCAGCCTTGAGTCCTCTCACGCCAGCCGCCCCCGGGCTGTGTATGCAGCCTCTCCAGAGGGCACTGGGGGACAACGACATGAGCTGCTCAGGGTGTGGTCTGAGCTGGCTGTCAACGATGGCCACCATCCCCCCCCCACCCCACCCACCCCACCAGGTACCAGCCCAGGGCATGGGCTCAGGGTCCTGCTCACAGCAGGGGCTTGGCACCTAGACTCCCAGGCGCTCCCCGAGGAGTCATCGTCCTGGCCCAGACCCCACCCGCAAGGCCAGGCCCGCACAGCCCACTTTCAGCCCCAAGGGTCAGTCTGCATCTGATACTGCTCCCCACGCGGTGTCTCCTCTGCCACGTGGGGACACCTGGGACCTGGCAGCCAAGAGAACTTTCCCCAGTGGCTCCCAGCCCACCGTGGGAGAGAAGAGCCAGGAAGCGGGGCACCGGGCTCCTACTTCTGGGGCCCATGTTTTCAACCTCAGGGCTCTGTTCCCTCTCTCCTCCTCTGTTGTTCTGTTGGATGAGTGAGAGCACCACCAGGCCCCTGAAGCTCACAGCAGAGCCCCTGGCCTGGCCCAGCCAGCCATCCCAGCAAGGAGCCCTGGAGCCCAGAACGTCAGGGTTAAATGTTAGTAACAATCATCATCCAAATAATATTTTATTGAGCACTTACATGTGGCAGGATGCTGAGAAGCTCTTTATGTGCATCCCTTCACACAAACCCCATGTGATGGTGCTTGTTATTATGTCCATTTTAGAGTTGAAGAAGCAGAGGCCCAGGGAGGTGGAGGCTTCCCCAGGGTCATATGGCCATTGAGAGGCAGAGGTCTTTATACTTTACAGGCTTTACTTGATAAATGCCCTTAGATAAATCCCTGACTCTTCAGGGGCCTGGGTTTCTTCATCTGTAAAACAAGGAGGTGTCGAGGGCTCCCTTCCAGCTTTCAAAGATGCCATAGTTGAATGGGCCAAGTGTCTGCCGCTTGCCAGCCTTGTGCCACTGAAAAGGACAGTATGGCCCAGCTCCATGCTGTGTGACCCTGAGTAAATTGCTTTCCCCTCTGAGCTGTTGCTGAGTTGCCTATGGAATGGTGATAATAAAATCTTCCTTTCAGAAAATTGGGGAGTCTGGATAAAAATGATCTCTTGGGCCCCCTTGCAGTTTTAAGATTTCTGGCCCAGTGGCTGACGGTTCATTTAAAACCCTTCCCTTCCACACCCCATGAGCCAGTCTGGGGTCTGTACTATCCATGACGAGGTTGTCTTGGGCTCGGCCCCCTGCTCCAAGCTACCTGATGGTTAAGCCGCCAGGTTCCAATGCCCTTCCTAGCTACACAACCAGGAATAAACTCTTTTCCAAGGCTCAGTGTTCCCATCTGTAAAATGGGGCTGATATTATGAACTCCCTCCTACAGTAATCATGAGCATGTCAAGAAACAACAATGTGGGTCGACCGAGTGCCCACACACAGTACGTGCTCAGCAAACATTTGTATAGAAAAATGAGATGGAGATGTACCCCGGAGAACCAGCAACAGCCCGGGCCCCCGGTGAGGAGGAAGCTGGGCTGAATCCACTTAGCAGATTTTGAACCAAAGCAAACGGCTGGGCTTCCAGAAACCAACGGAACTCGAAGACAAGCCTGGAATGTGTCTGGAGGCAGAGGGGATAGGGGCCAGGCCGCAGCCAGTGGCTCCTCTGAGCCTCCTCCTCCCAGACCAGACGCTGCCCTGGGCGGATGATGGAGTGTGGCCACAGCCATCCCGCCCTCAGCTCGGCTCCGTCTCCCTCCCCACATCCTCTGTGAGCGCCCCTGCAGAGCGGTTTTCAACTTGGCTAAAACCCTCGGCTGAAACCCAGCTCTTGTCCTGCCTCTGTCCTCACAGAGGACCCCAGCGTTCCCAGGAGACGGCCCTGGCTGTGTGGGCTCTACCCATGTTCTCAGCATCTCTGACCCTCCGTTTCTGCTCCTGGAATGTGGAGACTACCCGATGGGCTGTGAAACTGAAGGAACACGGCCTACGGGATGCGCCTCGCAAAAGAGCCAGCCCCTCGTAGGGTCCCCCCCACCACCCCGATGCCAGTCCTCCCTAATTCCCATTTGACAGAGAAAACTCAAATCCAAACAAGTTTCATGATCTTCCCCAAGGTTGCCCCACCCCCAACCCCAAGTGAGCAATGGGCAGAATCCGGCTTCTCGTCCAGTCTTTCCTGGAATCAGGTTCGGTAATCCTGGCTCCAGCACTTGCAGGCTGTGTGACCTGGGGTGGGTTACTTCACCTCTCTGGGCCTTGGGCTCCTGCTCCCTAACATCTACGTCCAGGGGCTGTGAGCATTCAGTGAAACCAGGCTGGTGAAAGCCTGGGCAGAGTTCCCCTCACGATCACGATTCCTTGGCAATGATATAGGAAAGGTGGGAAATGGGAAATGGGTCCCCACGGCTCCCTCAGCAGAGCTACTAGGTGAAGGTCCAAGGAGAAGCTGGCAGGGCACCGGCCTTCTCTGGAACCTCTTAGATCAGAGTCAGAAGTCAGGGAACGTTGGATGCATCAGAGGCCCCAGCAGGCTGCGGTGTCAGGTCCCGGGCCCCTTTCCAGCCCTCTCCTCACGTCCTCAGCACTGCTGAGGCTCTGGCACATCTGGCCAAGGACGGCCCCACCCCGGCCCCTCACTGGCCACCCAACAGCCCCCCCCCCTTCACTCCAGGCCACCTTGTTTCTAAGACTTCCTGCCTCTGGCCTGGCCCCTTCTCCGTGGCCCTGTCCCAGGAGGAAGTGTGCTCAGCATGGGCCCCGGGCTTCCAGGAGTGTGGTTTGGCACCTTTGCCTGGGAGAGGTCAGAAAACAGAGGCCCCATTGGAGGGGGAGGGAGGGTGGGTGGAGGCCTCTCCCAGACAAGCTGACTCAAACCCTCCGGGAGGCTGAGAAACTTCCGGCAAGATGGCCTTGATGTTGGGCTCATGGAAAGTGCCAAAGGCCAGGGATTCTTTCCCCCCAGTTCTCTGATCTTGTGGTCTCCTTTTCTCTATCCTTCCAATAAATATTTATTAAACATCCATTAGGCTCTGGGCCTGGAACTTGGTCCTGGGGACATGGCAGGGAACAGAGACACAGCACCTGCCTCAAGAGACTGGCGCTCCCGAGGAGGAATGGGAGCAAAGAGATCAACAAATGGCACGATAAAGAAGGCGAAGGCCTCTGGAGCCAGATCGCCTGGGTTTGAGTCCCTGCTCTGCCGCCCGCCAGCTCTGTGACCTTGGGCAAGTCATCGCACCCCTCTGTGCTCCCTTGTCCTCATCTGAAAAATAGCAATGGTAAGGAGCCCCTCCCTCACAGGGCTACTCTAAAGATTAAATGCCTGGCTCATTGGAGGCATTATATGAATGCTGGAAAAATAAAATTATTATAGCGATAGGTGGTAGCGTGCATTATAAAATATAAAGAGGCACAGGGCATAGAGATGGGGTATTATTTTAGGTTGAGTGCCCAGAGAAGGTCTCTCTGAGAAGGTGATCTCTGAAGCAGAAACCTGGATATAGGAAGAGGGAGACATGTGACTATCTGATTGAACCCAGTACGAGCAAGCGTCACTCATAATCAGGGAATACAAATCAAAACCACACTGACATACCACCTCACTTTGGTCAGAGTGGCTAAAAGGAACAAATCGGGAGACTCTAGATGCTGGCAAGGATGTGGAGAAACGGGCACCCTCCTACACTGTTGGTGTGAATGCAAACTGGTGCAGACCCTCTGGAAAACAGTGTGGAGGTTCCTCAAAAAATTAACAATAGAACTCCCCTATGACCCAGCAATAGCACTGCTGGGAATTTACCCAAGGGACACAGGAGTGTTGATGCAGAGGGGCACAAGTACCCCGATGTTCATAGCAGCACTCTCAACAATAGCCAAATCATGGAAAGAGCCTAAGTGTCCATCAACGGACGAATGGATCAAGAAGATGTGGTTTATCTATATGATGGCAGTGAGAAAGAATGAAATCTGGCCATGTGTAGCAACATGGATGGACCTTGAGGGTGTTATGCTGAGCGAAATAAGTCAGGCAGAGAAGGACAAATACCATATGTTTGCATGTATAGGAGGATTAGGAAGAACTTAACAGAGGACCATGGGGGAGAAGAAGGAGGGAAATGGGGGGGAGAGGGAGGGAGGCAAACCATGAGAGACTCTCGAATGCTGAGAACAAACTGAGGACTCATGGGTGTGGGGTGGGAGGGGGGAGATGGGCATGGAGGAGGGCACTTGTGGGGAGGAGCACTGGGTGTTATATGGAAACCAACTTGACAATAAACTATTTTTAAAAATAAATAAATAAATAAATAAATAAGTAAGTAAATAAAGTGTGTCTATACTTAAAACACAAAAAGAAAAAGAAAAAAAAAGGCAGTATGAGCAGCAAGCGCAAAGGCCCCGAGGTAGCACATTTGATGGGTCCAGCAAACAGCACAGATCTATGCATTCAAACTTCTATTCAGATAGCTGATACTGAACATCTTCTAGGTGCCACACTCTCTGCTAGAAGCTATGGGTGTGAGATGGGCAAGTCTCCGCCCTCGTGTAGGGGAGGGGAGTGCAGGGGCATGGTAGGCGCTCTGAGATGTCACCAAAAGTCCAGGCTTCCAGCAAACCAGTCATCCTGCATAACAGACAGGATGGGGTTCTCCTCAGTCTCTACTCCTCCCTTTTATACTCTCCTGACTCTGTGGCAATGAGTCAGCCGCAGTTCACCACAGAGCTTGCCCTGGGTCATGCTGGTGTAGAGAAATAAGAGTGACCTGATGATAAAGAGGGGCCAAATCATTCTCACTTTCAGTTGTAAATGGGAGAGGGCAGATCTCATTGCAGAAGTGATATATGTCCCCAGATTACTCACTGTGTCTCCTTCCTGGCCCCGCTTGGCAGCTGAGACTGTGACCCTGGCTCTGTACAAAGCAAACGGAAGTCGGTTGGGGAAATCAGGGGAAGCTTCTTGGTGGAGGTGGCATTGGGGCTGAGCCTTGGAGAGTGCAGAGCCTTTGCTACACCATGGAGGGAGGAGACATCACCCCGTGTGCGAAGGCACAGAGGCTCAAGCCTGGTGTGTGTGTGTGTGTGTGTGTGTGTGTGTGTGTAGAGTGGGATGGCAGGGGACTAGGCTGGAAGAAGAACTTGCCAGGCGCTGACTTTATCCTGGAGGCAATAGAGAGCCATGGATGGTTTTGAGCAGAGGGATATCCATCATTCTGAAATTACCCCATTCTAACCCATACGGCTGATGTGGGGGCCGTGCTGGAAGAGGGGAGACTGGAGGCAGGAGACCAGCAAGGGGCCCTGCAAGCTGCGTGAAGGTCCCCCTTCCAGCTCTCGCACACCCAGAAGTGGCCGTCCTTGGAGGTTCCAGGAATTGGGGCCCCTCAGAGAGCCAAGGAGCTGGGCAATCTCCCCATTTTCTCAGGGGATTTTTCCTCAGCCCACGTGGGCAGTTTTGCCTCGAGAGCCATTTTCATGGCAACTGCCCGTGCTCTAAGAAAGGTCTTAGATGAGCCGACAGTGGGGACCGCAGACACCCAGGTGAGGCGTCATAGGAGAAGCCAGCTCACGGAGAAAGGCCCACGCTGGCCAGTCCTGGGGGCCGAGACCCAGCTTCTGTCCCCAGAGGCCCTGAAGCCATAGATGAAAACCAGTCACCATGACAAGGCTGATTCCTCATCTCGGGGTCTTACTGACCTGGGGCCTCTTGACATGGGGGTGTGGGGGAGGGGCAGAGAGAGAAAGCCAATGCCAAGGGGCAGCCAGAACAAGCAGCTTACAGAAGATGCACATCCTGGGACAAGTGTGTGGAGCAGGTAAATCTGAAGACACCCCCCACCCCCCACCCAGGGCGATGAGCATGAGTGCAAATTGAAGGAACAGCCTCTGGGGGGATCTGAACTTTGGATCCCAGAAAGGCACCCTCCACTCCCCAAAATGGATGCCTGCTAAATCCTGCTGCCATGCCTTGACTTCCATGGTTAGAATCCCACTTTCTACTCCCCTCCCTCAATTAATTGCAGTGAAAGTAGTAATGATGATAATGACCTGCTATGAACTGAATGTCTGCGTCCCCTCCCCTCAATTCACAGGTGGAAAGCTCATCCCTAATGTGGTAGAGGGTGGTAGAAAGTGGGGCCTTTGGGAAGCAATCAGGTCACGAGGGTGGAGCCCCATGAATGGGGTGAGTGCTTTTATAAGAGACCTCACAGAGATATCCCTACCTCCACCATCTGGGGACACAGAGAGAAGCAGGCCCTCTCAGGCCACCACATCTCCCTGCACCCTGATCTTGGATTTCCCAGCTTCCAGAACCGTGAAAAGTCAATTGCTATTTTTGTTTTAGCAGCCAAGACAGGCTAAAACCATGCCTAACATTTATTGGAAGTTTACAACGTACCAGGCATTGTCCTAAACACTTAAGCTAATTAGCTAATATAATATAATCTAGGTAATTAATCTAGACAGGGACAATACAGTGGGTATTATCATTCCCGTTTTAAATGAAGAAGTTGAGGCACAGAGAGGTCAAGCAACCTGCCTAAAGCCACACAGTTAGGAAGTGGCAGAACCAGGATGTGGATGTAGGCTTCCAGTCTATTCCTCCTTGCTCACCTCTCTGGAATTTCCTTCCTAAACCCATGTTTGCCTCTGGTGTCACAAAGCAAGCAGGGCTTAGCCCAGTGTGGGGCACCAAGTAGGGGCCTGGCAATGCCCATCCCCATCCTCCTTCCTAGTGTATGATCCCAGAAAGGAATCCAAATATAAACCAATATTGTGCAGTCACCCCCACAACGGCAGAAATGCTGGCCTTCTCTCTGGAAGCACCGCTTCCTGGTAGCCTTCGGCAAACCCCAAGCTTTCAGTTAGCAGTCCCTGGTATCCAAAGACACCCTCTGGAGTTCCACTTGCTCCCAGACAGGGCCTATTCGTGCATCCATTGGGGGAGTGGCCTGTCCATTGCTTCTTTGTCAAAAGCCACCCCTCCCCCTTGCCAGGCTGCAGGGCTTGCAGGGAGATGACCCCGCCCCCTGCTCTGAGCCTGGCCAATCAGAATATCCCGCTCCCCTGACCACCAATGACTGCTTCAGGAACTGGGCACAGGGCCTAGAGTGGGCCAATGAGAGTCTTCCCTGGGACTCTTGCCATCGCCTGGGCAGATTCTAACAGAGAATGAGACCAAGGCAGAAGAAGGAGGACCTCACGGATGGAGAAAGACCAACCTCATGGGAGTTCCCTCAACCGGTGGAGTTCCTTTACTGCTTTTGCCAGTTTGGGGCGCGATTCTGTCACCTACAACTGACAGAACGCGGCTGTTCCAGCTCTGAGAGCCCACAGTTGAGGAGGGACCTCCCTGCAAGGCTGCCCAGCCCCTCCCCGCCCCCCCCCCCAGGGGTGGCAGTTTGAGACAGAGACTAAGGGCCTCACAGGCTCATTTGCCCGACCCTACAACGTCCCTTGCCGGAGGAAGGGGCTCCCTCAGGTGCGATAAACTCTCCAAGGACATCAGGAACGCCAAGGGATTCCCCACATCAGAGAACTTTCCTTCACTTTGCAAACAAGGCCAGTCCCCAGGCTGGGTGTCCGCTGCGCGGATGAACTGGACCCCCTCCCCGCCTTGCGAGCGAGTGGGGAGAACAGTCACGAAAACAGATGCATGAATCCGAGCTGACATTTACCGAGGGCAGAGGCTCAGGTCTGCGCGTTCACAGCTGCATCCCCGGCCCCTTAAACAGCGTGTATGACCCCAGGGCGAACACTCCATGAAATCCGTTACATCGATTTCAGAGCTTATTGCGTGTGTGGCATCTACGTGTTAACCGATTCGGTCTCATCAGTCTCGGGCTTAGACCTGTTATTCGCCCCATTTGCGGATGAAGAAAGAGACTGGGGGAGGTTATGCGCCAGGACGCTGCAGCAGCGGTCTTGAGTGGCGCGTCGGCCCCCCGCGGGGCGTGGCAGGAGCAGGGAAGGGGGGGCGGTCCCAGTGGAGGGGGACATCCTAGAGGGGCTGGGGGCAGCAGGAACGAAGGTGCGGAGGTGGGACCCAGCCAGAGGTGGCTCTGTCCGCGGGGACTGATGTGTGTGTGTGACGCTGAGTTACAGAGCTCCGAGAGGGAAAGGGCACAGAGCGGGAGAGCCGGTGGAGAACAGCCCCGGAGGGAGGAGAGAGGGCCGGGGTGAGAGCTGTCCTATCTATTCCCCTTGGCCAGCCCGGGTGATGTCAGCAACCTAGGGGGCTGACCTAGGACCAGGGCCCAGGGCTACTGGGGGGGGGGGTGTTGGAGGGGGGACTTCAGAGCCCAAGTCCCTCCAGATCAATCTGCTCCCCTGCGCCCCAGGAGCCCAGTGCTCCCCCGGCACGGTGTCCAAGACCTCTGGGCCCTTACTCTTGCAGATCCCCTCGGCCGGGGGTGCCCCGTCGTGTTCCCCGCGCTCCTCCCAGCCTCACTCAGCACGCGGTAGGGATCCAGGCAGGGCAGCCAGCTGCGACAAGAAGAAACAGGACACTCGTGCTGGGACCGCCTGGCATCCGGCTGGGCTTGGCCTTCCTTGTGTCCCCGTATCCGCACAAGGCCCCCGGAGGGGAGGGGATTATTGTCCCCACAACAGATGCTGGGCTCTGAAAGGAACAAGGTCAGGAACTGCGGCCCCGCCCGGAGCTTGGTTCTGTTCTAACGGACCCCAGCGGCCACCCGCAAGGCTGGGGAGAATGTCCCTCTGTCCCATCACGGTGCGTCCAGGCCTCCCTGAGGGACCGACGGCCCTTCCGTGGTAGGACTGTGACGAGCCGTCGAGCGGCATCCTTTCCTGCCATCACGTTTCACTAGCAAGCTTCTCTGTGGTGACTCAGAAGCCCTCACCTGTCTCCCAGTCTCGGGGTTCCGCCCTCGGCAGAGAGGGACAGAAACTGGGAGGCTGGGGTGACGACATTAACCCCCACTTCTCAGGTGCCAACCTCTACTTAGAACAAACCGTCAACAAGGCAGGCTTTTTCATTCCCATTTTGCAGGAGTGGAAACTGAGGCTCAAAGAAGCAAGACCACTGGCCCAAGAGCCCCACAGCTAGGAAGGGGCAGGGGTGGGATTTGAACTTGGGTTGCTCCGACACAAGAGCCATGTCTTCAGGCACTGTGACTGTCCCTGGCGCCCTGTGACTTGCCTGCTGGAGGTCCCTCTGGGCACAGAGCCCTGCATCTTTATGCCTGTCGACCCCACCTGTGCCCACGTCCCACACATCCACCACCCCACCTCCGAGAGTCCCCAGTGACCTCACTCACCCACTGCAGACAGCACAGTTGCCACTCACTGGGCTCCTGGGCAGGAGGGGGGACCCTGGAGAGGTCTGCACCCTGGCAGGCTGCTGGGCCCGGGTGCTGGGGGCCTGGGGGCTCCTTGGAACCCCCTGGCTCCAGCCCAGACAGCCGACAAAAGAGCTGGGCGCTGCCGCCAGCAACCAGGATGGTGGAGTAGGAGACCCCACCCAGTTCCCAGACGCAGGGAGAGGAAGAATGGGCCGCCCTCCCCCTCAACCCCGTCACTGCATGGCCACCTTTCCCAAGGCAAAGCTCAAGCTTTGCCCTATGGAAGGGTCCTGTGGGAAGACTGCCCCTCCACCCTCAACGGAAAAAACAGCTGGTTGAAGCCCAGAGGAAATTCCAGAACCTTAAAAGCCATTGCTGGACAGGCTTTAGGCTCGAGGGGGCTGCCACCCTCATGTTATAGGAAACAAAGTCACTCAGGGCTGCTGAGGGCTTAAGCTTCAGGCAGAAGACGCAGAGCCAGACGCTGACGCCCGCCCGGCCCTGCGCTTGCCTGTTGCCCAGGGAGCAATGTCCTCATCTGCAAGCTGGGTCAATATAAAGACCCACCTTGGGATCCCAAATGCATGGTGTATGGGAGACCAGTCATGCAGTTTGGGGGTATCCTGCGAGGCAGGACTTCCAGAATGTCCCGGGCAAATCAGCCTACGTAGGTAAAGGTCCTGACTCTGACCAACGCACCCCTGGGCTCTTATGTTTACAGAGAGCTATTTCTGGAGTCTGATAATATGGAGTTTGAATTCCAGCTCTGTCATCAAGAGCTGTGGTCTTCATCCGACGAATATGACAAAGGTCAGTGGTGTGCCAGGCACTGGGCTAGGTGTGGGGATGCCGCAGACGGCCAAGTGTGCGAAGACTCTGTCTGGCGAAACTTATCTTGGCAGGGGTGGGGAGGGAGACAGGCAGAAGATAGCATCGCAGGGGCATCGTGAACGGGGGCCCTTCGCCAAGTCACCTTGCCTTGGAATGGGGGGAGCCCATGCCTGGGACCTTCCCTCAGGCATCCCCTGGGCCCTCCCGTCAATGCTCAGGAATAAAAGAATCAGAAATAAACTCTCCCTGAGTTCTGCCATTTTCCAGAACAGGTCGCTCCTCTTTCTCCTCCCCATCTCCATTGGCAGAACTTCGAGAAAAACCCAGGGAGCCATTAGAAAGCTCTTCCTTTTCTGATTAACTGAACTCGAAGCAACCTGACTTCAGTCCCTTGGAGTCACACAGGATAAGCTGGCCACCTCCTGCCCTGGACGAGGGCCACTTCCTCACTCTAATGCTGGCCAGCACTTCCTCTGCATCTTCCTGAACCTCTCGCCTTCTGGCCCCCACTGGCTGGGCCCCTTCTCTCTCCAAGCAGAAGGGGGAGTGCTACAGGATGTGTTTGCTTGCAGGTTTGTCTGTTGGCTTGCTTACATTTTGGTGTGGTCCAGAAGGGGGGGAGGGGAATCTCAGAAGAGGCTCACGTGTACAGGGGAACATAAATTAAAAGTGAGAGTGAAAGGAGGAAGGGAACGTGGGTGGGGACGGAAAGTGGAGCCAGGGCTGCGGAGAAAAATGCAGACGACAAGTAATGTCCTAAATATGTAGCTTGGGTGGGCCACGCGGTGGACTCCCAGACTCCTAATCTCGGAAAGGGAAGCCGGCTCCAGCTGTCACGTGGCCCCGGGTGAAAATGAACCCACCCCAGGGAAATGGGGAGCCTTCCTGGGGCCGGGGAGCAGGACGACTCTCTCCAGTGGTCTGTGGAGAAAGGACAAGGTGCAGTGTGGTGACCAGTGTCCTCATGGACACAGCCCCGAGGTCGGCGTGTGGTAGGAGAGGCCTCCATCAAATGCCTGCCGCCTCAATATGGCGCCTTCCCTCTAAGCTGGTGGCCTGGCGCCACAGTGCTATTCGGTAAGAGCCACTTTTCCCAGCTGTGCCCGGGAAGGAATGACTGTGTGAATTGCAGGTGGACGTATTGCTGGCTTCATCTGAAGACATTTCTAGAATGTCGGGGAGGGCGCCTGAACCCAGGTCCCGATATCAGTAGCTGGAGTGAGCGGGACACTGTTCTCCATGGCAAAGGCTAGAACCCAGTCGTGCTCTCTACCAGCTGGAGGCCGGCTCAGGGCATGATGACGCAGGCTCCCCGATGCTGGCTCGCCTGTCACCACGTTCAGGACGCTGATAAAGACGCACAAGGTCCCTACTTGGTGACCCTACATCTCAGCCTGTGCCTCCGATCTCAACATGCCCCTTTCGCTCTCCCAAGTGCCCAGGTTGGACAGCAAATCATATGCTTTTCTTATTCACACACCACCCCCTCTTCTGCTGCACAGGGAGGGAAGCCAGAGGCTCCTGAGTGCTGACCTTGCCGCCCACGTACGCCGGGCCCTGTGCTGACAACTTGTCTGCGTCATTACATTCCCATGGTCCCTGCTGGGCAGACGCAGAAACTGAGGTTCAGTGAGGCTGTGACCACTCTTTCAAAAGGCACATGCTAGGCACCTGTATCTGGAATTTTCTGGGATTTAGGTACTCGTTGGCTCTGCACAGGATGGCTACTCTCATCACTTCTATTTCACAGATGTAAAGACTGAGGCTTCGCTCACAGATAGAAGGGTGGGTGGGCCTGCTGGGGTCCCTGCAGTCTCCGTCTGAATGCCTGGATTTGAGAGGCAGCTCTCTTCAGTTCAGGCTCTCAAGCGGTGGGCCCTTGGACAAGTGACATGGCCTCTCTGAGCCCTGGCTTGTCTCATCTGCAAAATGCGAGTGCAGGGCCACTGCCTGGTGGGGGCGCCTTAGAAGCCAGAGGCGCGTCCAGATGTTACTAGTAATCGGATGAGAAGCAGCAGTGTGACCAGAAACTGGACCTTCCCAGGAAGCTCACAACTCTCAGAACAGGCTGGATACCTTCTGGGGTCCTGTGCAAAGTGAACACATGGGCCCCTTAGATGGGGTGGCGTCAGTTGAGTGTCCAGCTTTGGCTCAGGTCATGATCTCACAGCTCATGAGTTCGAGCCCCACATCAGGCTCTGTGCTGACAGCTCAGAGCCTGGAGCCTACTTTGGATCCTGTGTCTCCCTCTCTCTCTCTCTTCCCCTCCCATGCTCTCTCTCTCTCTGTCTCTCTCTCTCTCAAAAATAAACATTAAAAAAAAAAAGAAAGTACTATGAATTTCAAGACCAGGAACTGCAGAGCGTTAAGCCAAGCGCAGGCCTTGCTGAGCCCCGGGTGGCTGACCCGCCCCCCCACCCCTCCACGGCTTGGGGAGATTTGGGAGAAGAGCAGGGCAGGGGTTTGGTGGGGCAGGTAATCTCGGTTGGGAGGAGAGAGCAGAGGATGACCTTGCAGGGGACACCCAGGAAGTTTCGGTGAGGGGAGGGTGGGCAAGTAAACCCAGAGGGAAGAGGACGCAGAGGGAGGGAAGAGGGCACGGGGAACAGGGAGGAGGAGGGGAGGGGAGACAGAGAATGACCTGTAAGGTAACAGAAGTCGCTAAGCTGGGAGGGCAGGGAAGAAAGACTAAGGCGGAGTCAATACAGAGTTTCAGAGTCAGACAGACAAAAGGGGGAAAAGTTGAAAGCGACCTTTCTGCCTGACTCCTGAGAAAGTCCATGAAGGGCTGACAGACCCACCTCAGAGTGGGCCAAGGAGGGGGCCCCACAAATGGCCATCCTTCTGGGGGGGTGGTCCCTAGCAGCCTGGAGAGGAGAGGGCACGCAGGCATTTTCTGTTGTATTTGGGGGCATGTGTAAGAGCAGAATAAGGGCGGCCTTGGGGTACTTCCAAACTCCCCAAAGACCAGAGAGCTTCGGAGCAAGGTGTGAGTCCCCAAGAATGTGGGGGGTCTCGGGGGATGGGAGGCGGGAGCCACACGCCAACCGGTGAGCATATACCGATCAGACTATGCAACCGGAGCTCCTCAGGGTCTTTGGTTAGTTTTAACAGGAACCAGTAACTATTATTTCACACACAGGCTGTTTGGTGGTGGGGAAGCCGTGTTTGGGGAGGTCCTGGCAGGGAGAAGACTGGCTAAAAGCCCTATTGGGTTGTTTTCTCGACTGAGCAAATGAGTGTTCAGTTATGTTCTCTAAAAGGTCTCTCTGCACATCGGATATTAGGGTCAAGGAGAGCCCACAAGGACACATTCTTTCCTACAAACATTTCACCAAGGGTTCAAGGGCTCTCTTGGAAAGAGATGAGCAAGTCTACCGGCTTGACCACCTGTGTCCACAGGGGGCCACAGGAACACATCCCAGTGTCCAGAATGACCTGGATGCTACAGGGAAGGGTGGGCCTTGCATAAAACGCAATCAGGACCTTCTCAGGCAAGGTTCAGAGTAGGCCAGAAGGAGCTCTCTCCCTGGGACACTAAGGAAGCTGGAGTTGGGTAAAGCTAGGTTTAAAACCCTAAATGTGTTCATGTGATGGTCAAGGGGATCATGGTGATAAAGGTCACGGGCATTACAGCTTAAATAACACTGCATAATAACTATTATGAGTAGCCGAATGGGCATCTGTGTGTGATTCTCACTTGGCTTTCATAACTTAAGTTTTCGACTAAGCAACACCACTCCATCTAATTGGTGATGTTCAAAACCATCTAAAATTATTTAAAAGTTAGAATGCAAATCCAGGATGCCTGGCTGGCCCAGTCAGTGGAGCATGTGACTCTTGATCTTGGGGTCATGAGTTTGAGCCTCATATTGGTGTAGAGGTTACTTAAAAATAAATCTTAAAAAAAAAAAAAGAAGGAAAACCCTCATTCCTACCCTCTGCCACCATCCACCCAGTTCCCCCCTCTATACCTATCAGCTTTTATTTGTTTTTCATGCCTCCTCCCAGTTTCTTTAAGCAACTATGAACATGTATTCTAATTTCTCTCCCATTTTGCATGAAAGGCAATATTCTACACACACAATTTTTGCAATTTTGTCTATCCTAACAATACACTTTGGAGACCATTTCACATCAGTGTATTAAAAAAAAAAAAAAGCATCTATCCTTTTTGATGGCTGCATACTACTCCATTGTTGGATTTGCCATCACTTACTGAACCAGTCTCCTTGATTTGAGCATTTGACTTGTTTCCAGTCTCTTCACTCATACAATTCATTACTGTATATGTGTTATGTAATCTAATCAATCATGTGTTTGTATCATTTGCTACTTATTCTTAATGCTGTCTGGGACCCTCAAGCCCTTGTCTTTTTTTTTTTTCTTTTTTAATGTTTATTTGTGAGAGAGAGAAAGAGATGGAAAAACAAGTGGGGAAGGGGTAGAGAGAGAGGGAGACACAGAATCCGAAGCAGCCTCCAGGCTCTGAGCTAGCTGTCAGCAGAGCCTGAGATGGGGCTCAAACCCTCAAATGAGATCATGACCTGAGCTGAAGTTGGACACGCAACAGACAGAGCCCCCCCCCAGGCGCCTCCCAGGCCCTTGTCTTTTACGTTGAGCAAACACGTTTTCAGCCCTCTTTTTTCCCTGGATATGCTGTGTTTTCATTCATCAAGAAACTGCTTTAGAGCCACTTAGACTGTTAGTTCCCAGAGAGCCCAAGCCATGTCTGTGGTGTGAAGTATCGCAGGAAGTCAGGAAAATCTTGGTTTTTCTCCTAATGGTGCAGCCGTTCCAACCTCTGGTCCTCTACTTCCACATTTATCTGAGGGAGAGAGCAATCATTCACAGGGCCGTGTGGGGATCAGGGAGCAGGAATATATTCTGCAGACACATGACACTATCTACAGTGTAGGGAGACAGATTTGTGCCCAGGGCCCCCCTGCCAATCCCAAAGGGCGGGTCTGGTTTCCCAGAAAAAAAGCCAGTGGGAGAATGGGGTAGCGAAGGGCCAGCTGGTGGGCTGCTGGGGCCGTCCCCACTCCCAGAGGCTGAGCCTGAGCTCGCGAAGAGTCGTGTTCCGGAACTGACTGGGCAGCCATGGGCAGCCCACAGCCACCATCGACTCAGAGTTGTTTTCTACCTTTTACTCTGTTGTAAAATAAAACAGGGATCCCATTCCTGGTGTGTAGAGAAACCTTTCCCCTCCATAGACTGGCCCTGCCTTCCTGTCCCTCAGGAAAGAATGTGAAGTAATTTTCCACCTATTGCTCATGAAAAACAAATCCTGGCAGGCAACATGGCACCCACTCCCAGGCAAGAGTCCTCACCTTCCTCCCAGAGGAAGGGCCCCAAGTGGCTCACAGAGGGGCCTTTGTCTCCCTCCTCCTTGCTTTCTCACCCTTCCGACAAGAACCTTGGCAATGTCTCCACCACCGGTGCAGGTTTCCTAGAGCCCCCGCAGGGTGGGGGCCACCACCGTCATCAGCCCTCAGGCACCTTCCCCTCCTTCACCCTGTTCCAGCCTCCCAACAGCCCTGGTTACCACACCCCATCTCCCAGTTGGGGCAACAGGAGCTCAGAGGGGTCAAGCAACTTGCCCAAGGTCACACAGCTACAACGGAAGAGCCAGGACTTGAACCCAAACCTATGCTCAGCGCCTCAGGGTGAAGGGAGCAGGCTCTGGAGCCAGAACATCCGAGTTCAAATTCCAGCTCCGCTACCTGCTACCCACGTTGCTTAAATATTGCGTGCCTCAGTTTCCCTCTCTGCAAAATGGAGCAGTAATCGTACATACCAAATAGAGTTGGTGCTAGAATTAAATGAGAGGAGTATGCTATTGAATATGATGATGGTTCTTATGATTATACGACATATTGCCCCAGACACGAATGTGGTCCAGTCATGAGGTAGTGTGGTTATAACAAACAAAAAAACTCTTCTCGGAGCTTCTTTCACGCTAAGGTATAAATACCTGATGGTGGATTAGACATTTCTCATTCATACATTCATACATTCAGTGCTTACTGAGCACACATGGCCTCCCGGGTCCCAGGCAAAGAGCCGGGAACACAAAGAGGTAGTTCCCACTCCCAAGAAACCCCAAGCCAGGCAGGAGGGGGCAGATAATGAGCAAATCACAACACAGCAAGCCCCGCGTGCTGGGAAAACACACCGGCGCGGTACCAACGGCAGCTACCAAGTCAGGGAAGGCTGCCTGGAAGAAGGGGGCCTTGAAGGACAAGTGAGAGTTGCCTGCGGCACAGCAGATGCCACGGCTCCGAGGCATGAGAA
The DNA here is from genome assembly GCF_003009895.1 of Hyaena hyaena. Taxonomy (NCBI): domain Eukaryota; kingdom Metazoa; phylum Chordata; class Mammalia; order Carnivora; family Hyaenidae; genus Hyaena; species Hyaena hyaena. Next base: position 13,731,788 of record NW_024080632.1, read on the forward strand.
CCTGGCTCATCTGGGCAATATGGCGGGCGGAGAACGTCACGGGTTAAGTTCAGGTTTAAGTTCAGGTTTAAAGTTTGGCTGGTGTGAACTCGGGCACTGTGTGCGCGAAGGCAGAGTTTTAGCGAGAACACATGGGCCGTGGGGTCACCCTAAAATCCCAAAAGGAATACGTGGTCAGGGAACAAACCCCGTGCCCCTCCCCCTGAGCCCTGGGACTTAGTCACGCGTAGTTTGCGGTGCTCTCTCCCGAGTCCCACCACGAACCCCAACCCTCTCCAGGGACCTGAGACTCAGAACGAAACATTCCAGGCCTCAGGGTCTACCACTCCTTCAGCTTCCTAGTTTAGGAAAAGCCAGAGCATGGGGCGCCTGGGTGGCTCAGTCGGTTAAGTGTCCGACTTCGGCTCAGGTCATGATCTCACAGTTCGTGGGTTCGAGCCCCGTGTCGGGTTATGTGCTGACGGCTCAGAGCCTGGAGCCTGCTTCGGATCCAGTGCCTTCCTCTCTCTCCCTCCCCTGTTCGCACTCTGTCTCTCAAAAATAAAAAAAAAATAAAAAAAATAAAAAAGGAAAAACCAGAGCACCAGGCCACCCCCTGGTTGCTCCTTAAACAGGGGCAGGCCCTCCTTCCTACTTTCTTCTTCTTCCTCCCACCGCTTTTCCCTCCTCCGCCTTGGCTTTCCTCCCGCCTGCTCCCACCCTCCAGGGAAGGGAGCTCATTCCTCAGGCCACGCCCCTATCCACACTGGCTCCACCTACCTTCCCCTCCCCCTACCCGGACACCCTCCCTGCTCAAATGCATTCATTCATTCATCTGTTCTTTATTACTATTATTATTATTTTAGAGAGAGAGGGAGCATGTGTGAATGGGGTAGGGAGAGAGGGAGAGGGAGAGGGAGAGAGAGAGAGCGAGAGTGAGAGAGAGAGAGAGAGAGAGAGAGAGAGAGGGAGGGAGGTAGGGAGGGAGAGAATCTTAAGCAGGCTCCACATTCAGCACTGAACACAACATGGGGCTCGTTCCCATGACCCTGGGATCAGGACCTGAGCCGAAATCAAGTCAGATGCTCAATCCACTGAGCCCCTCGGTGCCCCACGTTCATCCATTCTATACCCAGGCTAGAAGCTGGGCCTTTGAGGCTCTCGCACAGTCATAGCCAAAGAAATACGGTCCAACAGCCGAAAGCACTTAAAAATTGATCCCAATGTTCTCTCTTAAAGAAAAACAGAGAGTATTGTGTCGGTGCCCGGCTCAGGTCCCTTTTACTAGCTGAGGGAGCCCACCCCACCACTGCAGAGAAGGCTAGACGCTCACAGCTCACGGCTGGCCCCTTCTCCTGAGAATTGCCCTCGGCTAAGCAGGGGCCACCTCTCCCCAGCTGACAGGGGTACGTTGGGCTCCCCATGGGGTCAGGCTGAGGACAGTCTCCACCTGAGACCACATCCTTGCTGAGTTCCTGCCCTGCTCTGTCCTTGAATGTCAATTTAAAAGTGTGCCAAAAGAAGTAACATTTTAGTACCATATTTTTAAAAAGTGAAACTAGGGGGTCCTGGGTGGCTCAGTTGTTTAAGCATTTCTGCTCAGGTCATGATCTCACGGTTTGTGGGACTGATCCCTGCGTCGGTCTCTGCACCAACATCGTGGAGCCTGCCTTGGACTCTCTGTCCCTCTCTCCCTCTCTCTCTGTCCCTCCCCTGTTCACATGCACATGGGCGCGCACTCTCTCTCTCTTTTAAAATAAATAAGCTTTTAAAAAATGAAACTAAAGCATAAAATACATGATGAGCAAAATACCAAAATTTTAAATAAAGATGGAATTCAACTCTAACCGTGCATGACCCGCTTCACTTGCCTCTCCTTGATCCCAACCCTGCCTGACAGCACACCCTCAAGACCTCACATTCACCCAAATCCTTGCCTCAGGCTCTGCTCTAGGAAAACTGACCTAAGACAGATATCCAACTCAGAACCCAGCCCTCTCTCTCTCTCTCCACACACTACCCTGACTCGGAGTCATGCGCTAAACACTCACATGGAAATCATTTCACACTGTCGCCCAAGATGGGCAACTATTATGTGCCAGGTACATTCCCTGCTCTGCGGTCCGGCTCTAGCTGTAACTGCTGGAACCCTCAAGTCCATGCCCAGGGCCCAGCCTCTCTGTTCTTTCCAATCATGTGAACTCAGCCACTCCTATGCCTACCTGGCTTCTCCCTGAGCTCAAAGGAGCCCAAGAGAGCATTAGTTCAGTCGACTCCAATTTTTGGGGGTTCATGAACCGGTTACATTTCCCAAATGGTGAGACTGCCCTAGAGTTCCCACCTTTCTGTGTTTGCCAAGTGAGGGTATTGCAAAATTAAAATTGTCCTTTCCCGCCCCCCCACCATTTCGGAAAACAAACAGTATTTAATGCCGACAAAAATCAGTGGGACAAAGACTCATCTTCCTCAGCTGAAAACATCTTACTTTCTGAAAAATTCATTCTGTTGTCTGCATTCTCCCTCTCTCTCCCTCTCCCTCTCCCTCTCCCTCTTCCTCTCTCTGTCTGTTTGGTAGGAACTTGACCGCATACAGGTTGCGGTGGGCTGAGGTTGTCGATCCCCCTGTTCGACATCAGGGGAAACTGAGGCCCAAAGAGCCGCTCTGTCTTTCCCGTCCAAACCCTGGCCATTGAATGTTTCCCTGAGAGAAACAGGAATGAACCAGGTGCCAGGGAGCTAGGAGACGTGACTTCTAGCCACACTCTGCTCCCAATTTTCCGAGAGCCTACACAGGTCTCTTTCCCTCCCTGAGCCGCGAGCATGTGGCTCTTCCAGGTGACTGTGAACTTGGAAGGTGCCCTCTGGCCCAGCAGCGAAGACTCAGGGCAGAGGCCTCGCCTGCACTCGTGAGCCAGGATGGCCAGAGACACGGGACTTGACACCAGGCTTCTTTCTCTGACATCACGTTTGGGCCTCAGTCTTCTCTTCTGGAAATGAGTTCTCAGAGTCCTTGCCAACTCACAGTTGGCTCACAGACAACAGCACAGGAGCCAAGGGCTGGACCCTCAGCAAAAGCCAAACCACCTGGGGAGAGAGGCTGGCCAAGCGCCCCAGACGAGAGGCGCACACACTATTTCCTTCTAGAGAGAGACCCAGCCCGGGCCGAAGGGCCATGACTCCAGCTGGGGAAGCCTGAAGTCTGTCTTTGTGCGAAACCTTCCCTGTCCACGGCGGAAGGGTCCTTGAGGCCCCAGGCGCCATCTGGACTCTTGGCAGTTTTTCTCTCTGGGAGGTGACAGTCATCAGGGGCGATGCCGTGAAAGGAAGTAGGTCCCTGTAGTCAAGGAAACTACCCCAGCTGTCCAGCCGCAAATGCAGAAGGGTAGCAGCCACAGGCCTCACCAACGTGGCGCCTTTGCAAGTGCTGTGGTTAAAGCTGCCTGGGTTCAAACTCCGGCTCTGCTGCTGACCAGCTGTGCGGCCTTGAGCACGTCACTTAACCTCTCTGTGCTCATTTCCTCACTTAAGCAATGGAGAGATGGGGGTGAAGACTCAACTGTCCATGAGCGTCCCCCTCACACCTGACAATCCATGCGATTTCCACCCCAAATTTCACTGAATGAGCCGCAGAGACAGGAAACCAGAACCCAGATGCAGGTCCTCTCCCTGGAGCCGACCCGAAGGTTTCTGGGGGCCACAGTTTTGTCTTTAAATGTAGGGGAATACTATGGTGCTGAATACAAAATTCCCATGCTTTTTAAAAATATATATATATATAAATAAAGCGTAGGCCCTCAAAATAATCTTGTGTTTTAAAAATAAGCACACAACCTCAAAATAACTCCAGTGAGGGTTCGTTTTTTCCCTGAGGGAAGGAGGGGGCTTCAGGAGATGCTGCAGAGCCTGGTGCCCAGAGTAGGGGGGCGTGGGGTGTGCGCCTCTGCTGTCCGTCCCCTCACTAACATGTATGGGGTGCCTGTGACGTGCTGGGCGCAGGGGGGCTGGGTGCCCAGGGCACGTGTGCTGGACAACTGAGGTTCACTGTTTTTCATAGGGTCTTATCTCAGCCACTCCCGGGGAGAGGAAGCCAAGGAGAACCCAGCCGGCACCTGGGGCTTCAAGGACCCTCCCTTACCTCAGGGTCAGTTCTTGTTTTTGCCCAAAGATGCTCCACTCAACTTCTGGAAGGATTTAGAGCACTGGCTGCAGAAGAATGCAGAGAGGAGGAGCGGAAGGAGGGGGAGGAGGGGGAGGAGAGAGGGGAGAGGAGGGGTGAGCAGTCACAGAGCAGATGGGGCCAGCCAGTCTTGGACCCAGCTCCTCACAGTGGCCTTGCTCTGCACCCCACATCTGGGGACAGAGCCCAGAACCCCATGAGTGCTGGGGCCCCCCCTCGGGAACTGGAGTGTGCACAGATGTCTCCAGCTTTTCCAGAAGACATGGAGGGGAGAGACCCGCTGGCTGCCACCCCTGGAGGAGCCAGATGATGCCCAGAGAAGCCTTTCAGAAGGTTCCAGAAACTCTTCACTGCCCTGGAGCCAGGAGTTCTTTTTATTTTTTTAAGTTTATTTATTTATTTTTGACAGAGAGAGAGAGAGCATGAGCCAGAAAGGCAGAGAGGAGAAGAGAGAGAAAATCCGAAGCAGACTCAAGACCATCAGTGCTGAGCCCGACGTGGGGCTCGATCTCACAAACCCGTGAGATCATGACTTGAGCCGAAACCAAGAATTTGATGCTCAACCAGCCAAACCACCCAGGCATCCCATGGAGCTCTTTTGACCTCACCCCTGTACCCTCTCAATCACCCTTGTGGTGCACCTGGAGTTTTCAAGAACATGGCTGTAAACAAAGTCAGACAACTTGCCCAAAGCCCACCACCGCCCAACACGAGAAAGCAGAAAGGGGCAGAACTTCGCACCAAATCCACCCCATCGCTAGGGACACGGACCGGCTCAGACCGCTAGTGGCAAAACAGCAAACACTTTGTACTTACTGACCCCGGGGCCCCAGAGCTACGCGCACTCCTTGCACGGATCCCCCAACTTCCAGATTCTCGCCTTCAAACAGCCAACTGTGGCAAATACCAGAAATAAATAAATAAATAAATAAATGCAATAAAATGTGCCCTCTCCCACATTTACCTCCCTCCACCCCAAAAACCCTGTGAGGCAATGCCATTCTCGCCCCCATTATACAGATAAGAAACCAAGGTGCAGAGCTGGGAAGTCAAGGAATGTGAAACCAAGAGCATGGACTCCAGAAGCGGCCATGTCCACACCTCCTGCCGCCCCAGACACGCCTCGACCAGGCGTGTGTCCCCCCACGATGGTCCATTGGCACGGCCCCGGCCTCTCGCGGCGCCCCCTCTGATGCCCACACAAGGAAGGAAGGGGAGCCTGAGTGAGAAGACGGTGTTACCAGTTCGGCAAAAGATGACAGGGATACCTGTCCTCGTCCGTGACCCAGGATATGGCCGTGGTAACCAGCTCTGCCCTCGGGCTCTGTGGGAAAGTGACAGGCCGGGGGGCAGGCAGTGTAGACATGGGTGTGCCCAGATTGCAACACTGGTCCCCCAGGCTTCCGGGGCCTGCCCTGTTTCTCTGAGCTCTGCTGAGGTACAGCTTCGTCACGTTAAAAAAAAAAAAAGTCAACCCAGTCTGGGCCACTCCATCTACGATAAAAGGGAGGAGTGGAGAGGCGCGGGTGATGGTGTGAGGAAGTGGGAAACACAAACGTCTGTGTGGAATTGACTCAGTGACTTCCTGTCCTTGGGTCTTTACAGCAGGACCGGCCATGGCCTGCTTACCTCTGGGAAAACCCCTGGCCAATAAGCCCCCCTCACCTTGTGTCCACACCGCCTGAATGTCCGCCAGCCACTGACACTCTCTGCGGACTTCAGCATCGTGTCAGCAAACCCACACGCCCTTAAGCTGTACTCAGCTGCAAACACCTCAGTGGGAAGGAGTTGATTGCTTTGATTTTCAGCGGGACATCTGGATGAGGACAGACTTCTGACAGAATGGGGCATTGGATTAAAAACAAAAGATGCATGAGATAGCCATGGGTGCAATAGGCAGGGTCTGTGGCAGAGGTAAAGCAGGAAAGGCCTAGAAATCCCAGACGAGCAGGAAAGGCCTAGAAATCACAAAAGGGGCCAGGAAAATAGGAATAGCCCTTGTGGTTTACAGTCAAGTGTACGGGCAGGTATAGGATGAGGTGTCGGGAGCCTGTCTCCCTTTGTCAGCAGCTGTGTGACCTTAGGCAGTCGACCAACCTCTCTGAGCCTCATCCTGAACAGGAAAGTATGGCTGCAAACAGGCAGGGGGGTAGGGCAGAAGGGGGCAATGGAAGAATTTGGTCTCATTTCAAAAAGCATTGACCAAGGACCTCCGGGCACCCATCTTGTTTTAAGAGCCCGGAAGTCAAAGGCGCGCCCCCTTGACAGGGACCCACTGAATGCGGGGCCTGGGGTGAGGAGCTTTCTTTATATGGATTATCTCACTTAATCTTCACCCTTTCATTGGCAAATGGGGACACTGAGGCTGAGAGACAGCAGCTAACCAGAACTCAGAGAGAGAGAACCCTGCTGGTCACCAAAGGATTCAGGATTTGAACCCAGGTCCGTCCAACTCCAGACACCAAATTATTACCCTATGTGCCCCATCATGGTGCAAAGATCGCATGTCAAAGGCAAGAGAGGGGGGCTGGCTAGTAAAGACCCGGTAAATTACAGAAGGAAGGAGCTGGCGAGCACACAATCTCTCTCTGGGCCTCAGTTTCACTGGCTGTAAAATGGGACCCTCTGCCCCATCTCCACATTTTCCCAATGAATCTGTGGACCCACAAAACAACCTTAAAGAAGGGATGCAGGACGGGCAGAGGCCTGGCAGGGGCTCAGCGAAGGGAAGCTTCCATCCTCTGTGGGCAGAGGAAATAACACACAAGGCTCTTAGGAGGAGGTGGTGTTGGCTTTCTGGGAAATGCAAGATGCCAGAGCAGGGAGAGGGCCGAGAATGTGGAAGGAGCAGAGCGCCAGGCATCAGAGCAGGGGAGGTGAGAGGCAGCACCCAGCCAGGCTCCGGGAAGCCGCCCGCCCTTCCCTGGGGCCCTGCTCCTGATTTCACCTTCACATCTGAGGTTTCTCCTGGGAGGGGAGGGAACGACTAGAAAAAGAAAGGCCCATTGAGGCCAAATAGGCCTCGAGTCCCCCCAGGAGAAGAGAGGCTGGTGATTCAAGGTCCCCACCCAGTCCTGCCATGTTTTCAGGCCAAGGCAGGAAATGGAGGGGAAGGCTTGGGGCGAAGTGTGACCCTGGCACTGGGCACACTTGGCATTTCTTGGCCCCTCCTGGCTCGGGACTTCCGGCCCCCACGGTTCTGCAGCACCAGGGGCGGACCCCTCACACAAAGCCCACAGTGGTTTTCAGCCCCACCTCCGAGCCACACATGATCTCATGTAAGCCGTACAACACCCCGGTGAGCCTTGTTCTACAGTGAAGGAAACTGAGGCACAGAGCAGCTACGTGAACATCCCCGGGTTTCACAGCCGGCAAGCGGCAGAGGCAGGTTTCAAAACAGGTCCGTGAGCTCGCAGAGTCTCTGCTTTTACCCACCGGGTGGCCGTTCCCTTCTTACTCAAGGGACGCCCTTTTTCTTCGTGACCCAAATCCCTGACAGTTGAAGAGGCCCCTTGTGAGTCAAGTCCCGCCATAAAAGAGACTGCAAATTGCCTGCACTCCCGGAAGGCTATTTTGACGTCAGTCGGCTCTATCTCCCCAGCCGCTGGAAGCCAGTGCCTTCAATGCCCAGCCCGGCTCGGTCTGGCTCGACGGGCTGTGTGGCAAGGTCTCCCCGCAGGAAACGAGTCACAGGCCGACCCCAGCTGCCATCCTGAATCAGCTTTCTTTAGCCCTGGAGGAAACAGCTTGTTTCTCCCAAGCTTTGAGTCTGTCTGGCAGCAAGTCCTGGGCACAGGAGGAGAGGGGACCCATCATTCAGTTAAGAAAGCCACCAGTGCGGAGAATACTGAGCTGCTTCATGGACCAGACAAGCCAGGACAAAGAGCCACAAACCGACATGCCCTCTGCCAAGTCAGAATTTCAAACTCAATTAGTTTGGGGTCGTGTCTGGAATCTGCCATTGTTCAAATGTTTGAGCTTCGGCATGGAGTTCGGAGACAGGGGCCTCAGGACAACAAGATGCTGAAATGCGGCAGCATAGGACCACCCAGAGAACCGGGTGGGACCTTCGGAGACCCTGTGGCGTGTCCAGACTCCCTGAGGCCACGCCCTGCTTCCACCCACCACACCAGACAACCACCCCCCCCCCCCCCCCCACTCATCACGCCTCCCAATCTCTGCTCGCCCTGCTCTCCGCACCTGAAATGTCTTGTATTTCCGGCCAACTTCTGCTCCGGCCAACTGGAGGCCTCCTCCAAAGCCAACTGGTCCCTGGAATGAACTCAAGTCCGCACTTCCTTCTCCAGGCGCTATTCCCTGACTTCCCCTATTAAAGCTACCCACCCCCCCCCCACCGCGATGCTCTCCGCCCCTGTAGTGCTTTGCACACTGAGTGTAGCAGGTAGGCACTAATTTGAGTGTATTTAGCTATATGCTATCGGGGCCCCTGGGCCGCTCAGTCAGTTAAGCGCCTGACCCTTGATTTCAGCTAAGGTCATGGTCTAGGTGTTCGTGAGATGGAGCCCCATGTCCATCTCTGCACTGACAGCACAAAGCCTGCTTGGGATACTCTCTCCCTCACTCTCTGCCCCTCCCCTGCTCTCTGTCTCTGTCTCTGTCTCTGTCTCTCTCTCTCAAAATAAATAAACTTTAAACAAAACAAAACAAAAATACGCTCTCAGTCAAATGGCCAGGGTTCACCTACTTTACTGAGTGGATGACAGATGGAAATGTCATGGGTGCACTGTGCACCCTACCATTAAAGCCAGAATCTGGCCACATGGACATCACTCTGGTTACATACCTGTCTTCCCAGTTGACTGGGAGCCCCCTGTGGGCAGGGCTTGTCTCTCCCTATATCCCACGCTCCCGGCACACAGCAGGTGCTCAATAGATGCTGGTGGGGTGCATGGGGGTTATATCCTGGCTCTCTCACTCCCTTCATGGGCTCCTTTAGACAAGTCCCTCTCACTTTCTAAAGCTTGTTTCCCCATCTGAAAAGTGAAAGCATGGACTGACCTCTCAGGGCCATGGTCTATCTGTTTGTGTCCCCGCCACCCCCCAACCCCCATCCAATGCATATGCAGATGTCCTAACCCCCAGCAGGATCTTATTAGGAGGTGGGGTCTTCAGGAGGTGACGAGTGGGGTCAGTGCTCTCATGAAAGAGACCCCAGAGAGCTCTCTTGTCCCTTCCATGGTGTGCGGACACAGAAAGACGTTGGCGGTGTGGAGGCCAGAGGAGGGCCACACCCAAGGGTGACCGTGGTGGCACCCTGCCCGGGGACTCCCAGACTCCAGAACTGTGAATGACAAGTTCCTCTGTCTGGCAGCCAGACAGTCTCTGGCATTTTGTGACAGCAGCCTCAACAAACCAAGACCCTCAGGAAGGACAAGTGACGATCTCAGATGACCATTGTCATCCATCGAATTGTGAGGTCAAATCTGGTTGATAGACTGTCCTCAGAGCTGGGCCCTGACATCATCCCCTCCCGTACATGCATGTCACTGCCCCGCCCCCATCAAGAAGTGGACTCTATTGCTCTTCCCTTTAGTCAGGGCTGGGCTGGTGACCAACGGAATGTGGCAGAAGCGACGCTGTGCTGACCCCAGGCCTAGGTCCTCAGAGCCCTGCCAGCCTTGGCTTTCACTTTCCAGAGCCTAGGCCTCCAAGTAGAGACGTCCAGATGGGGCTGCCACATGGGGAGAGACAATGGGTCCCAGCAGGATGGGAGGCCATCTTAAGTGGCCCCGCCCTGGTCAACTCCCAGCTGAATATCACCTGTGAGCTACCCAACTTCGTTCCACATGGCTTCCGTGTGGGCCGTCGCTGCCGTCGCTGCAGAACTCTGCCAAGCTACAGAGCTGTGAACAAGTAAGTCACTTCCAGCCACCACATTTTGGAGAGGTTTGGACCACAGAGCAAGATAAGTAACTGAAACATCTGGGTCCAGCTAGAGGGAGGGGCATGATTCATGTCTGCTGTGGCTGGTGAATGAGGGCTGAGGAGCACCGTCCCTGGACTAGACAACGTCAAGATCAGTGTCAATTCAACCCAATGTCAGGTCAAGATTTTTCCTGGGCCTACTAATACCAATCAACTGATGAATGGGTCAAGAAGATGTAGTTTATATAGACAATGGGATACTACTTGGCAATGAGAAAGAATGAAATCTTGCCATTTGCAACAACATGGATGGAACTGGAAGGTATTGGACTAAGTGAAATAAATCAGCCAGAGAAAGACAGACAACCTGTCTTCCCTCCTATATGAGACTTGAGAAACTTAACAGAAGACCATGGGGGAAGGGAAGGGGAAAAAATAGTTTCAAACAGAGATGGAGAGAGGCAAACCATAAGAGACTCTTGAATATAGAGAACAAACTGAGAGTTGATGGGGGATGGTGGGAGAGAGGGGAAATGAGTGATGGGCACTGAGGGGGGCACTTGTTGGGATGAGCTCTGGGTGTTTTATGTAAGCAACGAATCACAGAATCTACCCCCAAAACCAAGAACGCACTATACACAATGTATGTTAGCCAACTTGACAATAAGTTATATTAAAAAACAAAAAAAAGATTTTTCTGGGGCCTATTGGACATGAAGTTTCCAGACTGAGAGGGGAATAATATATCAGACAGAAACCTGAACCCCACTAGGACTAAAGGAATCAGATGGACGAATCCTAGAGATGGAGATGCATGAATAGGAGAGCAGAACAGGAAGCTGCAGGGTCTTAGCTGAGGGGACCAGACGGCCCCTCCCTTGAGCCACCTCACATTCTGAGAACCTTCTAGCTGAACACAAGCCTGGTTGGGCATCTGGAGCAGGATGCCCCCGGGTTAGGACACACATTCCCAACAGTGAGCTGCCTTTCTTCAAGGGTGCACACAGCCCACGGGCAAGGCTGAGCCCTTCTCCCTAGCATGGGGCAGAAACAGAAGGGTTCTCCTGTCTAGAAATCACTAGTGTCTGACACACGGGCCCAGCCACCAGGAAGATTGCTAGTTCATGTTGAGCCCTTTACCAGGTTCCAGACACCATGCTCCACACTTAACTTGGGCACCTTCATTTCTTCCTAACCACCACCCCATCAAGGGCTTACTGCCATCTCATTTCATAGATGGGAAGACTCGCTTGCTCAGAGCCACAGGGCTTGTAGGTAATGGGGCACAAATTTGAATCCAGCCTGAATGATACCAAAGCCAGGGGCCTTTGTGGGGCTGATGATCACCCACACACCACGTTGTAACAGCCTCCTGGGTTGTTCACACCCACACCTGTTCTGACTGGTCAGTCCCCTGCTGAGTTAGCTGTAACTATAACAGGGGCCCTCGGAACTCTCAATTTCCAAACCTAGGAAACAAAGAGACACAGATCAGTGTTCGAGAGACCCCTCACTGTGATGGGCAGAATAATGCTACATGCACTGCATCAAAGATGCCCATGTCCTAACCCCCAGAACCTGAGATTATGTCACCTGATGTGGAAAAAGGGGCTTTGCCGATGGGACTGAGTCAAGGCTCATGAGAGGGGGGAGATTACCCAGTGTCATCACACAGGTCCTTATAAATGGAAGAGGGAGACAGGAAAGTCAGAGTAATACGATGTGAAATGGACTCAGCCCGCTGCCGCTGGCTTTGGAGATGGAGAAAGGGACCATGAACCCACCAGTGTGAACAGCCTCTCGATGCTGGAAAAAGGCACAGGGTTGCATGCTCCCATGGAGCCTCTGAACGGAGCACAGTTCTGCCAACCCCTTGCTTTTTAGCTCAGTGAAACCTGTTGGGGACTTCTGACCTTCAGAACTGCAGTGTAACACATATGTGTTGTTTTAAGCCACTAAGTTTGTGGTGGTTGTTACAGCAGCAATGACAAACTCATACACTGGTTATTTGAGCTCTTTCTCTCATGCTCAAGAACTCACAGATGCTGATAACTGTTCAAACAAATTCAGATAACCAGGGACGGGCTGCATTTTGGATAGCTCCCTGCCCTTACACCCCACCTCTGATCATTTCCTGAGCACTGCAGACACACTCTCCACCACCCTGAGATAGGAGGAGATGGAGGCTCGAGAGGCAGGGACTTACCTGAGCTCCCCGGGGGGCCGGTGCCAAACCCAGCTCTCTTAACTTCTGACCCCTGATTTCCGGAATAAAAACCTGGCAGTCACTGTCTCTTGTACCAGTAGCCCTACCCAGCTACCCCCTTACACAAGAGCTTCCCTCAGGGCCAGGATCAGAGGACCCGAGCTGTGAACCTCAAAAAAGCAGAACCGATTCCCACAGCCCGCCTACGTAGCAGCTGACCTCCCCTGCTGAGTCAGCTGCTGGCACTTCCAAGTTTACTTCCAAGTTTGCAGAGTGTTCGTGGTGGTTGGGACGAGGTCTGAGCTCCCCCCACCCCCAACCCCCTGCCCGAGCCCCAGGCTTCTCCACCGGGCGACGTGTGAAGCCAGGAGACAGGCCCAAGTGAAATTTTCCAGCCTGGGGACCTGAGATCACAAGGCACCAGACTCCCACATAAACCCAGATATGCAAGGGCAAACCCCAATGCCCACTTTCCGGAGAATAAAAATAGAAATGTCTTCATTGAGCTGACCATGCACTGTACGGTGCTTTATGTATATGAGCCCATTTTATCCCCAACCAAGGCCGTGAAGGAGGCACTAAGAGGGTACCCACTTTACAGATGAGGATGCTGAGGTGATACACGGCTGGGGACAGAGATGGTATCTGAACTAAAGAGCAACTGGCTGTGGCGTCTGTGACCATGGTCACAGCGTCAACCGATGCCAACCAGATATTCTGTCTTCCCGTGATGGCACCGTGTAGCATTGCTTTCTCTCCGTTCCACCCAGCAGCGCAATGAATCCTACTTTCTCCCAGCGCTACGAGACTATAGAGATTCCTAAGAGAAGTAAGGTAGCTGGCTTCCTAATTTGGCCTGAAAACAGCATGTCCTGAAGTCCACAGGCAGCACAGTGACTGCTGACCCCAAACTCTCACGGACTGAGAACACAGGGCCCAGGGCCTAATCCCACCCAGGGAACTTGGGAATGTCCCCGACCCAATCAGGGCCTCACCTTCCTCCCGTCTAAAATGGCAGCAAACAGAACCACCCTGCCACGGCCCCCCCAAAGTTCCGCAGGGGCCAGGAAAAGAGTCCTTTTCCAGGGTTCTGCCTTGTGGAGTCCCAGACATCACAGCAGGTGCTAATAAAAGTTTGTTGAGTGAATAAATGAAAATACGTGTTACTAGCTTGCCTCCCCTCCCCCAAAGGCCTTAAGCACAGAGTCTGTGTCTAATTCCATTGTAAGGCTGCCACCTCTCCAGTAGGCTGATTCATGCAGGGAATCGTTCCCAAGCACCCGCTGGGTGCCCGGCCCAACCAAGGTCTCAGTGCCATCCGGGCACCCTCAGTCTGTGTCCTACACGCTACCCCCTTCTCTGTTCTCTGGTCAGTGGCCATAATATTAGGCTGGGCTTTCCAGGCCAGGCCAGCCAGCCAACCGCCTCATGCCCAGCACGCCTGGACCATCCTAGGGATGTGGACCACGATTCCTACACTCCTACTTCCTCATGCCCAGACCTGGGGGAACACAGCCCGGGGAACACCCCTCCCCCAATGACATGCACGCATATGTGCTCACATGCACGCACACACACGCACACATACGTGCTCACACATACACATATCCAATGTGCGACGCCACCCTAGGACGAGACTAGGCTTTGTCAGTTCAAATCCCAGCTCTCTTGCTTATGGCGTGTGTGACCTTGGGCAAGACCCTTTATCTCTCTGATCTTCATGTTCTTTGTCTATAAAATGGGGATGATCATCACGATGCCTTTCTAGGTAGGGCCTTGAGGAGGATGCAGAGAGATACTGGATATGAAAGCCTTTGGCTCAGCGAAGGGTGCTGCGCTCAATACAACTATTCTTCTCGTTTGCTTTCTCCAGGAGGGAGAGAGAATCGCTGTTGTCTGAGCCCCAGCGAAACCCACATTTACTGGGCTGGGATGTGGGGATTTACTCAGTATATCTGCTGGGGATTATCTTGAGGACAGGAAAGTATTTGTGGAGCCAAGATCACCATGTTGACACGATGTTAATCAGAATTTAGACTTAAAATCAGAGAATGGAGGAGAGCCCAGAGGTCACCATATTTGTGGCAGAGATGACTTGTTGTTTGCGAAAATCCACCCTCCCCTTGCACCGCATATAGCTGACATTGGGGGAAAGCCACCCTGCCGAGAACTCTACTTCCCAGCCTCCTTTGCAACTAGATTGGCCACATGACTAGTCCCCTCGTGTGGGAGCAGGCACTGAAAAAGTACACATGCCATGTCCATGCTTTCTTCCATCAGTGGTGATGTCCAAGGGGACAGTAGGGACATGCACGGAAGAGGGCCACCCCCATGCAGAAACCCCAGCCTTATAATAAACGCCTGCATTATATGGGTTTGCAGCTATTTATTCCAGTAGCTCCTTCCCTGACGAATACAACACTCAACCTCTTTGTTTACAAATGAGACGATTATGGCCAGAGAGCAAGAGCACCTTGCCTGAGCCCATGCAGCACATCCCACAAAGTTCAAGAACGTTGGTCTCTTTTCAGTTTGGGGGAGATTTGCCATGTTCAGCCTGCTCCCACCAAAGCTCTAAGAGTGAGTTTCGGTGAGCCCTCCACTTCTGTTTCAACTAACACAACGTGTCTTTGGTCTGTTTTCAGACTGCCGTCCTCCGTATATTTTCACTGGGAGACAAGAATTCCATTCTATGAAAATGATTCCAGAGCCCACACACCGGGTGACCGCTAGCACGCTCTGGCTTTCTGGGGTGTTACGAGATAAAGTTTCACTTCTTCTGCACCATGCGTCCCGGCCTCAGCTGCTGACACAGGACATGAAGAGTCACAGAAGCACATAGATAATTTGCTTAGAAAGGGAAAAACATAAACCTCAGTGTCTGCAATAAACAACCCAGAAACCTGGACAAAAGGCACACAAGGAAAAATGGTCACATACCCTAGCTCGGTGGCCCTCAGGCTTTGGGATGCATCAGACTCATCTGGGGGGGGCTGGTGTAAAAGGAGGACCCCCACCCCACCCTCAGAGACCCTGACTCAAAACACTGGAGCGTCAGGAAATGCTCATGATTATTCTGCATGAATAATATGATTCATGATGTTTCTGATGCCCACATTCTCAGGAGGGTACTTTGAGAAGCCCCGAGTCTACTTCGTAGCCCTGAAAGTGGCAGTAATTACCGGCAGTAATAAGCACACTCGTGCGGCGTAGCTCAGAGAGTGAAATAGGTTTTTAGTACTTTTGTACTCTGATGGGAAACTGAGCATCACTAATCCACTGGTAACGAAATTCATAACCATTTCTATTTGGCTCAAACGGGTATCAAAGGTTATAGGCAGCATGCTGGTGTAGAAGTGATCGCAGAACCATGGCTGATGTTTACAGGGCCCCTCAGGACACACCGAGCCCTCTGCCAAGTGCTCCACCTGTGTGACCTTATTTACTCTTTATAATATTCCCATTTCACAGATGAGGACACAGGCGCAGACAGAGAACTTGTGCTATGTCGCTCCGTCGGCAGGGGGCAGATCAGGTTCGAACTCACCCAAAAGGACTAACTCCATAGCCATGACATACTAGGTGCTAGTGCCTCTCATGGAGGTCTCACGTCGGAACCCCTCTCCAGGCCTCAGTTTCCTAATCTGTACAATGGGCATGTTAATAATATCTCTGCCATCCAGCCACGGTGAGGATTCAAGAAAATCATGGGAATAGGGCACCTGGGTGGCTCAGTCAGTTAAGTATCCAACTATTGATTCCGGCTCAGGTCGTGATCTTGTGGTTCGTGGGTTCGAGCCCCATGTTGGGCCCTGTGATGACAGTGAGGAGCCTGACTGGGATTCTCAGTCTCTCTTTCTCTGCCCCTCCCCCACTCACCTTCTATCTCGGTCTCTCAAAATAAATAAATAAATAAACATTAAAAAATATTAAAAAAAGGAAAAGAAAAAAGAAATGGCAGTAAAGTGGTTTGCAAACTGAGAGGAGTTAAGTAAATTAACACTGAAGGGAAGAGACTTTGACTCTCCCAATCCCGTTTTACAGATGGCAAAACCGAGGCCTTGTCACTTTATTCAATGAACATTTACTGAGCTTCTACTGTGTGCTAGGTCTTCTGCAGAGGACTGAGGATACAGAGAGAATAGTGTCCAAGTCTGGCCTCAAGGAACCCCCAGGTTAGCAGGAGCGACAGAGGAGGCTGAGCCCTGAGAGAGGAACCTCTCAGAAGCTGTCAAGCCTGAGAAAGGAGTGACTTTGCCAAAGTCAAGTTTACCTATTCCCTGAAGTTTTGGCAGAGAAGGTTCCTGGGTACCAAGAGAGAACTCTTCCCACAGGCTTGTCACTGCCGGACACCCCACCACTTAAGCACCCCTGGGTTCAGTTAAGCTTTCTTTTACTGAGAAAGTGCCCAGTACCCCCCCACTCCCACCCCCAGAGGACTGGATTAGCCTCTCACGTTCCCCTCAACAAATAGGGCATTGGATGAGCCTCTCCTTTGCACAAGTTTGGAGGAAGTGGGAAAGACAGCAAGAACCACAGGTAAGATTGGTCTTCAAAATGAGGTACGGGCCGCCAAAAGGGAAGTTGGGGGCCAGACCTCTTAATGGAAAAAGAAGACAGACCCAGAGCCTAGCTGGCCACTTCCTCGCTAGCTAATCTGAACCACAGGACAGTCTGAGTGATCAGACTTACATCAAACAACAGTTCCTTGATTATGATGCATTGTTTGTAAGTTCGCCCAAAGCTAACTTTTACAGCGCACTCACCTAAACAGGAGCACGCCAGGGCGCCTATGGGGGACCCTCTTGATCTCAGCTCAGGTCAACATCTCACGGTTTGTGAGTTCAATCCCCGTGTCGGGGTCTGTGCCGACCATGTGGAGCCTGCTTGGGATTCTGTCTCCTCTCTCTCTCTTTCTCCGCCCCTCTTCTGTCCGTGCCCTCTCCTTCTCTCTCTCTCAAAATAAATAAGTAATGTTTAGAAAATAAATAAATAAATGGCGGCACACCACCCACGTGCTAAGTCTGGAAGCAGAGGGGAGTGTGGCGCTTGATCAACAGACGGCACTGCCAAAGGGTCCGTATCCTTCATATACGAAGAACTCTTAAATGCCAACAAAAGAGAAGCGTGCCAGCAGGAAGGAAGTGGGAGTGGACTTGAACCGTATACTCATAAAAGAAAAGTGAACAGCAAGATTGTAAGGGACAATTGGCATTTATAAAGAAACGTAAAGGGGGCGAGCAGCCAGAGAGCATTCTCACCAGAAGCCTCACAAACCTCAGAATCAGGCAAACAGTTGCTCAGTGATTTAGCCTTTGAAAAAAAGTATCCATGGGACAGAGGTGGCCACACCTTATTACTGTTTGTAATAATAGAAAACAAGAAGAAAGAAGCAACCCCAGTGAGGAATGGTTACATAAATTCCAGGACATCTCTTCCGTGCCGTCAGGAGAACGCACACTGATGGGATATGGATGGAAGTTCACGGTCGGTGGCAAAGGACAAGGTAGGAGACCCAGCAAGGTGTTGGGTGCATATTGAACCTGCGTCTGCTGCATCGTAGGCCCTCAACAACCAGCAGAGATACATTAGGGGGTGAGCGAGGGTGTGAGTGATGGACAGAGCCACCGGAAAGGCCACTTCTGGGTGGGGACCTCCTCCTGAGTCTGTACTAAGAGTCCAGGGGCGAAGGAGGTGAGCTGTGCAGATGCTCATTTTGCTCCAGTCTCGCACCCCCCACCCCAGCGCCGGCTTACCGTCTCTGCAGCCCTGAGCCGGCGCCTTCCTCTCTCTGAGCCTCAGTGTCCCCACCTGTAAAATGAAGACACCTGTAAAATGGTGGCGTTGCCGTGAGCGTTAGTGGAGTCACGAAGGAAAAACGCTGGGCTCGCTGCTTTTAAAACTACAGTGACCCCGCTATATGCACGTTACTCCGGATCTCTGAAAATCACATAGAGCTGTTTTCATTTTGACAAAAATAAAATTTCAAGCAGAGCCACGGGCCTCCTCTCTCTACTAGGAGCCCCCTTTCCTGACCCCTCCAGAGGAAGTCAAAGCCCAGCGTGATACCTTGTGTCTGGTCTCCGCCTGGGTTGACCCAAGGGTCCCCCTGGACTTCAGGCCACTGGAGGCGGTGCCGGGGACCCGTGTTGCCGGACTTCTTTCTCTCAGTCACCTCGTTCTGTGGCTGTGGCTGTGGCTGCTGGCCCCGAAAGCCGTCCGTCCATTCATTCAAGATCCCCTGGACGCCCCACCCCCCAAGATCACAGCCTCCCCTGAAACACCCTCATCCCTCAGGAGGCTCTCCCGGAGGCCTCATTCAGTCCTGAGCTCCTCTCTCTCTCTCTCTCTCTGCTGTCCTGAATGGGACAGAGCTCTGCCAGAGAAACAGCTGGAAGGAGGAGAGAGGGAGAGGGAGGGGCAGGAAACTGGGCTGGCCGAGGGCGGGGGCGGCCAGCTGCAGGGAGTGGGGGCCGCCAGGGGAGGCTGCCCCTGCCTGCCAGCGGGGGACCGGGCTTGTGGATGGTGGCTGGTGGCGGGGCCTGCCGGGAGGGGTGGCGGTGGCCGAGCCCAGCTGGGAGTGGTGCTCACCATCTGAGCACAAACCAGGAGCACATGCAAAGCCCCGGGCAGCTGTGGGCCGCGGGGCCGCTCCTACAAGGGCCACGGAGCTGAGCGGGGCCGCTCCTACAAGGGCCACGGAGCTGAGCTGCCGGATACCCCACCAGGCTGGGCCATCACCTCTCTCCGCCCACCGGGATGCCCTTCCTGGCCTGAGGTGTGGCTTGATGACCTCCAGCTCCCTTTTTCCTTTCTTTGCTTTATTTATTTATTTTCTGTGCGTGTGTAAATTAAAACGGCAGTGAGATTTTTTTTTTAAGTATCACACAAAGATTAAAATGTTTTATGTCTGGTTTTAGCAAATGTTACAGGAAAAGTAAAAATCTTCCCCATAATTGGAATATATGCCGATATGCCATTTCTGGAGAGCTGCCTGACATAGATACAGCAAAACGGTTTATCACTACGTGTAGAGCCTGCACTGTGTAAATGCAAATCCTGCTTGGGGCGCCTGTGTGGTTCAGTTGGTTGGGCCGTGATCTTGGGTCACGATCTCACGGCCCAGGCTGTGAGTTCGAGCCTCATATCGGGCCCTCTGCTGTCAGCGCAGACCCCGCTTCTGATTCTCTGTCCCCCTCTCTCTGCCATGCCCCTGCTCACTCTCTCTCTCTCAAAAATGAATAAACACTAAAAACTAAATAAATAAATGTAAACCTTTTCATCCGCACACCCTGCTCCCCAGAGATGAGTATCACTGACACTTTGGTATGAACACACACACACATATACGTTCTAAAATAAATGTCAGATGGCTTGGTCACATTCCGTGTAGAACAGTGTGCCCCACTTTTTCATTCATTGATAAGGGTGTGTGAGTGTGCGTGTGTATGGACGTCCTACCCCGCTTTAATAGCTGCTCATTATTTCATTGAATTAATGCACTGACTTCTTTCGTCAATACTTTCTTGGTGACTGGTCAGGTTATTTTCAACTTGATGATAATAAACACACCAATTCACACTTGTCCAATTCTTTTCTTAAGCAAAATTCCTATGAACGTATTCATTATTCAGAGGGTCTCCTGGTCCCGTTTCAAGTCTCAGCTTGGGGACCAGCTCCGCAGAAGCCTTCCCTGCCCCTGGGGGTTCTGCTCAGACCCCTGGGTTCCCCCTCTATCCACAGTGGCGGCTGTTGCCCCTTCCTATTAGGGTGTCTCTCTCCCTTACACTGGCAACTCATTTGGGGAAGGAACTATATTTTGTCCCCTGCTCCATCCCCAGCGCTAAGTATGGTGCCTGGCTCACTGTGTATTGTTAGCAGAATAAACAAAAAGCTACTTAGTTCTCAGGGCAACCCTGCGAAGTGGGTACTGTTCCTGTCCTCCTTTTATCAGTGAGGAAATTGGGACGCAGAAAGGCTAAGTCACTTGCCCTACGCCACACAGATGATAGGCGGGAGAGCTGGGATTCCAACCCGACTGTGTGGCTCCAGAGCCCGGCCCTCGGCCCCCGGAATAAAGAGCTAACAGAAGTGCCCACTGCATGCATGGTCCTGTGTCAGGTGCTTTCTACGGAGTGACTCACGCAAACTTCCAGCAATGCGTGTAGCATCTCATGTTACAGATGAGAATGCTGAGGCCACGGGGGAGCAGTTATTCCGCGAAGAGCACCCAGATGGGGCTGATGGAGGCCTGCTTGCACCCAGGTCTGTCTGATTCTAAAGCTAAGACTGCCAAAAATAACTTGTGTAGAAAGGAAAAGAGAAGGGGAGGAGAAAGGGGAGGGAAAAATTGAGAGAGAGAAAGAAGAGGGGGGAGGCAGAGAGGGAATAGAAAAGAGAGAGAGGAAGAGAAAGAAAGGAAAAAAACAGACAGAGAGAGAAAGGGTGGGGGGGAGGAAGGAAGGGAGAAGGAAGCGTCACTTGGTCATCTTTAGGCCTCAGAGGCTTGGGCAGGTGTGGGAACATGTCCTTGGCCATCTGACCAGCCGTAGACCCTCTCCTTTCCCTCCCTACAATCCTCAACTGTTAGTTCACTGAGATTGACACTTGGAAACTACTGTCTCTTTCATTCCCTAGATACTAACTGGAAGCACAGAGAGGTTAAGTCACTGTCCAAGGCCACACAGCATCCTAGAATCAGAAGTCAGACCCAGCTTGACTCCAAACCCCTCTCCTCCCCCCTGTGCCAGGCTTGCCCAGAGGACTTAGAGCATCTCATCCATGCCTTTATTGTACAGATGGGAACACTGGACCCAGAGAAGGCAAGGGATGCATCCGAGGCCACCCAGCAGTTACCAGCAGAGCAGCAGCCCCAGAGTATCCTAGTCCAAAGGTGAGGATATTCCCACAATGCAGTAGAGAGGCTGTGTATCATGTACATCACCATCTAAAGGTCTGTCACTAACAGAGACCAGTGGTTCTCAAAGTACAGGTCCTGGACCAGCCGCTGCTGTCTTGCTGGGGGGCTGGTTAGAAATGCAAGCTCACAAGCCAGGTGGTCCGCAGCCCTGGGGAACCAGAACCTCGACAGGCTGGGCCCAGGGAGCTGCACGTTCAAAAGCGCCAGGGGATACGGATGCTCGCTCACATTTGAAAACCACCGATACAGACATTTCCAGTAGGAATAAATCCTGGATCCCAGAACGAGTTACCTTGTCAGCCTACGGAATCGTGGTTAAGAGCGGGGGCTCTGAAATCAGACAGAGCAGATGTGACCGAATCCCTGTCTCCACTACTGTGACTGAGGCAAGTCCTCCCTGAGCCACAGTTTCCTCATCTGCTAGGGACTGAGGAGGACTGGGGTGGGGGCGGGGAGAGAAAGCGGAGGAGGCCTGGGAGGAGGGGGAGGGGAGGAGGAAGTGCAGGAGGGAGAGGAGATGGGGGGGAGGGGGGAGGGGAGGGGAAGAGAAGGGGGAGGAAGATGGGAGGAGGGGGAGGGGAGAGGAGGAGGCAGTGGACAAGGGAGAGGGGACGGGAAAGAGACAGATGAAAGAGAAAGAGATGGAGGGGGAAGGGCAGGGAAGAAGGAGGGGAGGAGGGTGAGGAGGCAGGGAGGCAACCTCTGAGGAAGGTCTGGGACACTCAGGATATCCTGGACGGGGAGTGGAGCCCAGTGAATCCAGCCCCTGGATGGATTTATGGAAATTGCCTCTTCCTCCTTCATTGGTGTTGGATGCTGTTAATGCACGTCTCCTCTTACCTCCCAAGCCAACCCAAGGCTGTAATGAGGTTTGGGTTTTATTGGCTGGGAGATCCAACAGACTGAGGACTCTGGGTTTCAGGCCAGTGGGGGGTGGGGTCAGATCACACAGCCCCATGGGGGACCCCAGTGAGGAAGAGGAGGAGTCTGGCTAACCCCCGCCAATCAGAAGCCACAGCTCTTTGGTCACCATTCTGAACATGGCTGAGAAGTTTGGCTATTTCTTCCTCAGAGTAAAAAGCATTGCTGGGAGAGCGGGATGGGGAGGAGGGTAGTTTTTTGTTGTTGTTTTTAAATAGGATTCTGAAATCTAAGGCCTAACATCAGGACACTGGGACCTGCGAGAGAGGTGGTGGCAAAGAAACCTCTCTTTATTCCCCTGGAAACTCTATATAGTTCCAAGATGGCGGGTCAAGCTTCATCTTCTACCCAAATCCAGTTGGTTGACTCTGGAATCCTAGAGCCCTGTGTTAAAGGAAATCTGAGGCTACATCCTGGACTGGCTGGAAGGAGCACCGTTACTCATTAGCAATGCCTACCTTAGATCTAAAGGAAGGGCTTTGCCTTTCTCATCCCACTCTGTCTTCCAACAAAAGCCCATCCCATTGGCCTAGGAGGCTGGGGGCCTGGTGCCAGCTCTGCCTCATCCTGCCCCTCCTATTGGCTGACCCTAGTGTAGATAAACATCGTTTAAATTTATTTTTTAAAGTTTTTTTTTAAATTTATTTTTGAGAGACATATAGACTGAGTGTGAGCAGGGGGAGGGACAGAGAGAGAGGGAGACACAGAATCTGAAGGAGGGTCCAGGCTCCGAGCTGTCAGCACAGAGCCCCATGCGGGGCTTGAACTCACGAATGATGAGATCATGACCTGAGCCGAAGTCCGATGCTTAATCGACTGAGCCACCCAGGCACCCCCAGATAAACTTCTGTCTTAATTCCCACAGCCCTTGGTATCTGTTTCGGGTTGATGTTTAGTGTTCATAGATTCTCAACGCTCTAGTTAAAGCAAATGGTTTCCTTGCTCCCCTCGATTATCAGCCGCAAAACTAGGTTCACCAGAGAGGCTCTCAAGCCACAGGAAGCCTGGGAAAACGCTTTTTGTGACACAAATGATTCCCTGTAAATCCAAACTGTGCCTACTTTGGACTTTCTTTAAGAGTTCCACAGACTGCGCTGGAATGAGAGCTCCATTTCAGCCGTGTGGCCTTGGGCAAGTCATTCCTCAACTCTGGTAGGTTTGCTGCTCATGTGATTTAAGTTGCAGGGCTGAGGACATGGTGACTGGTGAGATGGGGAGATGACCCTGCATTGCCCATGGGGACCCAGAGGAATCCAAGCGTGTCAGAAGAGGAAGGCAGGGGATCAGAGCTCTGGGAGGAAGGAAGCAGACACCTCCATGTGTGGCCACAAGCCAAGGAACACAAGCAGCTTCCGCCCTGGAAGGCGCAAGGAGTGGGTTCTCCCCGAAACCCCCAGGAGTCTTGATTTTAGCCCCTTCGGACTCATTTTGGACTTTGGAGCTCCAAAACGGTAGGAGGATAAATCTGTATTGTTCTAGGGCCACTAAATTCGTGATCATTTGTCAGGGCAGCAGCAGGGATACATGGGCTGTTCGAGGGACGAGAGCACTGACACTGGTAGCAGGCAGATCTGGGTTTGAGTCCCTGCTCCACTGGCTAGCTGTGTGACCTTGGACGGTTTCCTAACCTCGCTGGGTCTCAGCTCTCTCCTCTGCACATGGGAATAATAAATGACCTCCTACCTCAGACAGCTGTTGGAAAGATGAAACGAGTTGATACACACAACACGCTTAGAACAGTCTGGCACAGGGCACTCAATGAATCTTGGGTCATTTCCCTCTTCGACTGGGCATTAAAAGGCCGGCATTCCCAAATGCGGGCCCTCTAATCATTCCTGGGGCGCTACCAGTGCCATCTTCCTGATCTTCCATCTTGTTCAGTGTCATTCCCCTGCTCAGCAACATTCCATGGCTCCCCAGTACCTAACCTCATCTCCCAGGAAGGAGAAAATTAGAGGCATGGCAAACCCGAAAGAGAGCTCGAGGCCCCGAACCTTCAGATGTTGATTGAAATGTTGCTTTCTTTGGACCCCAAGAGAGGTCAGTGCCCCTATTTTTCATTCCTGCTGCACCCTGCCCTGCACTATAGCACCATCTTCAATCACAACGCAGCGATAATTTGAAAGTCTGTGCGTCCACACGTAAAGCTCCATGGGGGCCAGGGCCAGGGCTAGGGCTAGGTACATAGTAGGTGCTCAACAAATATGTGTTAAATGAATGGATAGATAGATGGCCAACCTCCTCGGGCCAGCCGGGCCAAGCTCCCAACTCCTTCCTGACGGCCAAGCTCTGGCTCTTCACCACCGAGAGGGCTGCAGGGTTAGCAAGAGGGGAGAGCCGAACACTGTCCAGTATCCCAGACATTTGTAACACCCTCAGCCAAAAAAACGGTATTGGAAACGTGACGTGTTTCTGTGTGGCAAAAGTTCATCCCTCTGCCCGGTAGTCCAGGCTCAGGGAAGGAGAGTTCCTCGAGCTCCTGGAGTTTGTCTGAGTTGGAAGGAAGAAGTGCAGAAGGGGGAAGTTAACTTTGGGGAACTGAGAAGTGGGAGGAGCTAGGAGGGAACTGGTAGACCAGTTGGATACTTGGCAGGTATCCAGGCCCCCCTGGGCTTTGGTCCAGGCTGGGAAGGGTTAACAGCACTGAAAGGGCGTGGCTTGTTGGGGGGATAGAGGAGGGGGGTAGGACCAGGAGTGAGGAAGCCCTAAGTCTGAGGCCAGGGGAGGGGGCTTCCTGGTGGAGGTAGATAAGACCCATGGCCCCGCTGTGAGCCGGACCCTGCCCACCCAGCTCCTCCTACTGAGGCAGATTTGCAGGAGTGGTGCGGCTGGGGAGGGGTGGGGGCACCAGCAGGGGTGTTCCAGCCCATTTCTCCAGGACAGGGGTGGGAGGAGCTCGGAGCCAGCTTGAGACCCCTTTTCCAACCCAAGCTGGCCTTTCCTCCTTTCTCAAGTGATGCCTGACTGCTGGCAGCTGTAGCTTGGGTCTGGGAAAGCTTCCCTTTTTCCAGGGGGTAGAACAGAGGGTCAGAGAGGGTTAGCAGCTGCTCAAAGTCACACAGCAAGTCCTCAGCAGCCAGCCCTCCCAGTTCCCAAAGAACTCTTCCATTCTTACTACACACACACACGCACACAGACATACGTGTACACACACACACAGATGTGTTCAGTGGCCTTGGCCTGCCCATCTCTCCAGCTGCATAACCCACCGCTTCCCCGCCTTCTGTTCTAACCCCATCACACACTTTCAAATTTCTGAACCTTTGCTCCAGCTGCCCTTTTCGCCAGAAACACCCTCTCTCGCCACCCTGTGCACAGCCGCCTGGTAACCTGGTCACCTTTCAAAACTGAGTTCAATGTCGCCTCCTCCAGTGAGCCGTCCAGGGTCACCCCACCTCTTCCCACATACCTGAGAAAGTTGATCACCCCTTCTACCAGGCAGGTCTGTATTTGGCCAACATGTTCATACTTTCTCAAATCACACTGCCTTTTCACTCTGCCATGTACTCATCTGTCCTTAGCCCTGGATTGCTGTTGTCCTAGCTACCGGCGCTGGACCTGACCCATACTGGGAATGTTGCATGACCTGAGCCAGCCTCCATGCCCGCACCTCCCTCTCCGGGGCCAGTGTTACTGGGAACTGCTGGAAATAGACCAGAAGCACCAAAGCCACTCCATTTTAGGGCAATTCAGCCTAGGTGTCGAGAACACAGATTTCTAAGGTCAGAAAAACATGAGTTTGAATCCCAGCCCTTCCACATTCTTGCTGTGTGAGCTTGCATCAGGTACTTGCGCTCTCTGGGCTTCCCTTACCCTTTCTGTTAAATGGAGATGGTCATTTTCACCCCACAGAGCTGCTTTGGGGATTCTCTGAGATGATGAATGTAGTGCATAAGACAGAAGGCTGAGAGTCAGAGCTTCAAATATGGGGTTGCGGAAACTCCGTGGGTCATTTCTGAAAGCCTGTCTCCTCCCACCCTCCCTCCTGGCTCTGATCCTGCATCATTTGCCAAAGTCCCTGCTCTAAGCTGTGTTCTTCTTTTATAATTTTTTTAAATGTTTATTTGCTTATTTTGAGAGAGAAAGAGAGAGCAAGTAGGGGAGGGGAAGAGAGAGGGGGAGACAGAATCCCAAGCAGGCTCTGCACTGTCAGTGCAGAGCCAGATGTGGGGCTTGAACCCAGGAACCATAAGATCACGAGCCAAAATCAAGAGTAGGTCGCTTAACTGACTGAGCCGGCCAGGTGCCCCTAAGCTGTGCGCTTAACGCGAAGGAAGTTAAGCCACACTACCCAGGTGCCCAGATTTGCATCCCAGCTCTGCCACTCCCTGGCTGTGTGACCCTGACAAAGTGACTTCACGTCTCTGAGTCTCCTTTCCTCCTGTGGAACTCGCAACTAGTAATAGTACGTGCCGGGCAGGGCACTGCAGAATTAGAGTTAGCGCTTGTGAAGCTCCCAGAGCAGACGCTGGCAAGCCAGCGAGGAGGTAGTAGGAAGACTCAAATTCACCATCTGGGCCACCTCTTCCGCCGCTCTGTTTTCCTCCCACTGCCCACCCCCCGCGCCTGACCGCCCCCCCCCCCCCCCCCCCCCCCCCCCCCCCCCCCCCCCCCCCCCCCCCCCGCCTCGAATCTCCAGCCAGGGACTTGGCCTTTTCTGCCTTCAGTGTTAGAAAAACCCAAGGCCTCAGAGATCAATGGAATCAGATTCTTCCTTAGACCTGCCTTTGCCCTCAAGCCCTTCCAGGGACACGCGTCTTCAGCTTCCTTGTGAGAAGACCTCTTTCTTCCAGAAGGATCTGTAGGGATCCTCCAAATATAAGAGCATATGAAAAAGCACCCGTTCAGCTAGGGGAGGCTGGGAACATGGAGCCACACCCCTCAAGCCCCTGCTGCCTCCGCCCCGCGCCCCGGGCTTCCCATGAATCCACTGACCCCTCTCACCCCCCACCACCTTAGGTAAGGGGACTTTTTCACAATATCCTTTTAAACTCACAGAAAGGCAGCAACAGTGGTACAAAGAACTCCTTTCGGGGCGCCTGGGTGGCTTAGTCGGTTAAGCGTCCGACTTTCGCTTAGGTCATGATCTCGCGGTTCGTGGGTTCGAGCCCCACGTCGGGCTCTGTGCTGACTGCCAACTCAGAGCCTGGAGCCTGTTTCAGTCTGTGACTCCCTCTCTCTCTGACTCTCCCCTGCTCACGCTGTCTCTCTCTCTCTCTCTCCTAGAAATAAATAAAACATTAAAAAAATTTTTTTAAAAAAAGAACTCCTTTCTACCTTCTCCCAAAGTCACTGATCGTGCTATGAGGCCCCATTCGCTCTGTCCCCTCCCTCCCCCTTCTCTCTTTCTGCCTGTTTCTTCCTAAACTGCTCCCATTTTGCCTATGAGAACACCGAGGCCCTGAACCTCAAGTTCACGGGCTCGTCCAGGGCCTCCAGAGATATTCCGCACCTGAACTCACAAGCCAACTGACCCCCGAACACCGAAGGGCAACTGAAAACTCAGAATTAATGAATGTCTGATGAAATGTCTGCAGCGTGTCCGTGAGTCAGCTGGGGTCCCTCCGAGCTCCTGTTTTGAGAAATAGGAAAGCCCAAATCACAAGAACATGCTGAATAATTTATTCTTCAAAAAAGCTCTACTGTATGAATTCTTTTAAAACCTTTTCAGATATTTTTATTAGAAACGTGGATGTGTAATGGGATCTGTAGGGACATTTTGGGGCTTGCCATGATGTGGGTGGGGTTCCCCAAATGTCAGAGATCCCGGAGCCTTCAAAGGCTTTACAACAAGCTCTCCTGGCCCCAAAGCTCCCTGAATCTCACTCAGATCGGCACAAGATGGAGATTTTTTTCCATGTATTTTTACAAGGAGGCTGTATGTACCTTTTTATGTGGGTCATAAAAAAAAATGTAAAAATCTAAAAACATGGAGCAACACAAGGAATTCGTCATAGCAACAGAGCTGCCTCTCCTATTTTTGAAAAGTGAGCTTCTCCCCTCCTCCCCTCAGTACAGAAAGTTTATTTTCCTGCCGGGGCCTCTGACTCAGATGCAAGCCCAGAATTCAGCCGCCTCCGAAGGGAGACAGGAGGCGTGGGGGAGTGTCGGGGACCCAGGCACTGGTGGGTGACGCTCAAGGGTCCTGGGCCTCAGATCCCCCTTCAGCTGACATGTCCTCCAGGCAGTCTGTGCCCCCAGAGTTTCCGGTCACCACGAGGAAGCACCACTCTGTGTTCATCCACATACTTCTCCCTCGTGCGGCTCTTCAGCCCCACCAGAGAGGGGTAGCAGCTCCGTCAGTGTCTAGCCAGCTGGTCAACCCTAGCTAAACAGGACCCTCTCTAGGACCGCACCATGATCCAGGGGCTACAGGGGTCACAACGGGCAAGTAGGGCGCTCAGGAGTCTGACTCAGGACTGCCCTCTAATTGAGGGTGTCCCATCAGATGATAAGGGGGATACTGGCACAGCCTGGGGGCTTCAACAGCAACCAGTGGTGGGGATGGTTTTGAGAGCACCCTGCAGGTTTGAATCCTGCCTCACTGATCAGGTTGCAAAAGGCAAGCTGAGGGCAAAGCACAAGGTAACCGGCCCCTCCTTCCTACCACCCCCACCGCCTCCATGGCCCCCCCACCCTATCTCCCAGGGGTCTTGTGTGACATTCCTCCGGCACTCCTGGCTGCCTGAGAACAATGGGAAGGGGAAAAAACAAATGGTTAACTGATAGAGATCACAGCGCTGCAAGACCTGCGTCTCTATCAGTTTGCAACTGTCTTAATGATTTCCGAGAAAAAAAACAATCTCCAGAAACCTATAGACTCAATTTCCTGGAGCCCTAACATCACTCTCTCCTCTATAGGATAGAAAATCTTCTATAATTTAGTCACTCCTGCCCAGCGGTCCTGTCCCTGTGGTATAATAATTTTTTGCACCAAAAAACGTCTTGAGAACTCTTTCTTGGCCATTGGCTCCGAACTCCAACACTTCAAACCTCATCTCCACCACTTACCAGCTGTGTTACCTATGGCAAGTGCCTTAACCTCTCTGTATCTCAGTTCCATCTCATAGGTAATATCAGTAACAGTGAGTTGTGGTGGGGATGCCTTGTGTTAAGTCCTATGATTCACTTAGCATAGCACCTGGCACAGAGCAGCATCTCAATAAATCTTTCTCATCATCTCCTGTTCCCTATCCTTCATAATACTTTCTGTGACCATCTTATATGATCAAAGCAATGAAAGCAGAATCCAGGCTGCAGCAATTACCAGCGGAGTGACCCCGGGCCAATTACAAAATGTCCCTAATGCTGATTTCTCATCTGTAAAATGTAGATAAAAATATAAACACATAGCTTGCCCCCTGGCTCATGGTAAGTGTTCCTAAACACTGGCTGTTATTATTATCAGGGGTTGGAAAACTAGAGCCCGTGAGCCAAATCTGGCCCACTGTCTCTTTTTGTAAATAAAGTTTTATTGGAACACAGCCATACCATTCATGTAGGTATCGTCCGTGACTGTTTTCTTGCTACAATGGCAGAGCTGAGTAGTTTGGACAAATCACTGTATGTCTCACAAAGCCTAAACTATCTACTATCTGGCCCTTTAAGAAAAAGTTTGTCTAATTTTTTTTATCATTATATGACCTTTAATGGCAATATTGCAGCACACAGACATTTCACCTCCCTCAGTTGACCACACATGTTAACATTTGCTTTCCAGGAACCTCTAGCAACCCACAGTTGAGCTCCAATGGTCCAAAAACTTCCTCAAATGATTTGCAATAGTAGTGGATAGAAAAGGGGTCTGTAGCTTTCTCTGGCTTCCCAGAGATGCCCACGACCCACGGGAAGTCCATGAGCACAGGAATATAAACACGGAGGAGGTGGTCTGTGTCCGAATCAATGCCTTACTCCATTTCCCCTGAGCTTGCCCGTCCCTGGACAGCCCCACTCCAGGGCACCCCCCATGACATTGAGGGTTCATTGATAGGATTTCCCTCTGTGCTGCGTTAGCATTCCCTGAGAAGCCGCTGGCTGCCTCCTGGTTCAGTGAGCTTCACATGCCTTTTGTGTGATGTTGGGGTGAAAGAAAGTACCCGGGGTGGGGGCTGGAGGAGTATCAAGAGCGTATGTGGAATTCAGCAAAGGAAACCTGTGAATTATTCACCCCAGGAAGATGGCTTCCTGTCTGGTCCATTCCCTCCTTCCGGAGGCAGGCGGGACAATCTGCCCTTCCCGGTCGGCCCGGCAGGATTCGGCTTGTGTGTATGGAGCACAACACAAGTGATTTGCGGGCCTCCTGGATCCCGAGGCTCTTGGCGGCCACACTCTTTGGCTTCATTCCATGCCCACAGCTGCTCGCCTTGGTTTGCACTATTGCAGGAATATTGGTTCCCAAAACCCTAACTGGCCCTTGATGCCATCTAAAAGACCAGGCTGGACTCGGCCACCTGCAGGCCCTGTCCTGACTGGGGGTCACCAAGACTGGTGACATCCAGGCAGCCTGAGGCTACAGCCCCCTGCCTGTGTGTTCAGCTCATTCACTCTTTTTTCTTCCCCACACACTGTGGGCAAGGGCCAGAGGACAAATGTCCTTCAGAGTCTCAACAAGTGTCCTGGGTAGGTCAGGCCAGGAGAGGACAGGCGTTCCTCCCTGGACCGCGGGCTCCGACAGGGCTGGGACCAGCCCTCTGCTCAGCCTCTGCTGAAGCTACGGTCCCTCAGGGACGTGTTCAAATGTCAGAGTCTTCAAATCCCATGGGGGAGGGGGAGGGCATCCTTTCAGGAGTCAGGCTTCAAGGTGTTAGATAATTATAACTACACGAACATGAGAAGGTGTCTGTTTTTCTTCAGTTACTAGAATACGGGGCACCTGGGAGGCTCAGCCGGTGGATATCCGACCCTTGGATTCAGTTCAGGTCATCTCATGGTTTCGAGAGTTTGAGCCCCGCATCAGACTCTGCGGTAGCAGCGCGGAGCCTGCTTGGGATTCCCTCGCTCTCTCTCCCCCTCCACCACTTGCACTGCCTCTGCCTCTCTCAAAATAAATAAATAAACTTTAAAAAAAAAAAAAAAGAATGTAACAACGATTCTGAGCACCTCCTAGGAACCCCCCAGATGGTCTGGAGGACACTATACACCAATAAATCTACATGTGTGAGTGCACAAGGTTTTCTGGGGGGAGGGGGAGGTCCAACATTGTCATCAGATTTTCAACCAACCTCCAGGACGTCAAATGGGTATAAACAGGAGACCCCAGACCTGATCCATGATGCACTCGCACAACGGCTGGTGCCTGATAGGTTCTCGAAAAAGGTTTGCTGGATTAGTCTGTTACTGAATGACTACTGGAAACCCACAATGTGCCACACTGCCTGATAATCAGGGGTCCTGGAAGGCCAAACACCACTAATCTGGAATTTGGGGATAACTTGAATGGATTCTTTTTTTTTTTTTTTTTTTTTTGTCACCAGGAAGGAGGTAAATGAGTGGTATAGACGAGGGTGAAGACCACGGCCACCGAAGGGCACCCCCTGCTGGCCAGCAGTGTTCTCCAGCGCTGTTTCTGCGGGGTGCCTTGAAGCAGCCTCCCAAGGGCTTGTACAAAGGACCCCAGACAGTTGTTGTCTACACACAAAAGTACTGAAGCTGCTTCTCCCGAAAGATATTCCAAGATCAAAATTAGTCACCCCTTCCAGCTGGACTTACTTCTTATGCACCTTAAAATTCTTTCCGCAGAGAAGCATGGCAGAGCCCAGACCAGCTTGAAAACACATACATCTTACAATAGGGTGAAGTTCAGTGAATTCAGCAAAAGGAGTCTTTTTTCATAAATAATGGCAACAGAGGATGCAGTGAATGGCACTCGAATGCACCGTGGGGGTGGAGGGTGGGCGCAGAAGGGTACATGAGGGCATGAGCTCTTTGGTAAGCAGTCGGCCAAGGGTCGTAAAAGAACGCACACCCTCGGGCAGAGTAGATACACTTCTAGAGTTCTGTCCTAAGGAGACCATAAGAATCGTGCACAAAGATGTAATCATACCGGTATACGGCTTCACAAGATGGATGATAGCAAAGAAGCTAGAAATAGTTCAGGCGTTCAGCACTAGGGTTTAGGTAAGACGATCACAGCATACTCATGTGACACATGAAGTCCTATCATAAAATCTTTTCTTGAAAATAGTCTTGAAACTTCGTAAACACTTAAAAACTTCTGCACTTCAAAGGATCTCCCCAAGATAGTGAAAAAGCCAGCCCAGAGAACAGGAGAAAAGATTTGCAAGTCACGTGTCTGATATCTAGAGTGTAAAGAGAACTCTGGTAACTTGATATAAAAAGACAACTCAATAACCCACTTAAAAGCAGGCCAATGATATGAACAGACATTTCTCCAAAGAGAAGGGGCCAATAAACCCATGAAAAGAGGCCCAACATCATTAGTCATTAGGGAAAATGCAAATCAAAGCCACAGTGAAATACCACTTCACACCCACGAGGATGGCGCTAGTAACAAGTCCTGGGGAGGGTGTGGGGAAACAGGGGCTCTCACACGCTGCTGGTGGGAACGTACAATGACGCAGCCACTCTGGGAAAACAGTCTGGCAGTGCCTCAAAAGAAGAAAACAAGGTTACCCTGGGACCCAGCATTGCACCAGGAATACACACCCAAGAGAAACGAAAACACACATCCGCGCAAAAAATGTACACACAATCGTGCACAGCAGTGTTACTCATAATCGCCGAAAGGCAGAAAAATTTGGGAGAGTCATAGAACGGATTTTTCAGCTGTAAAAAAGCAACGAGGTATGGATAAAGATACACACTACAAACATGGATGGACCTTGAAAACATGACACCGAGGGACAGGAGCCAGGCACAGAAGACTGCCTGATTCCCTTTCTATGAGATATCAAGCCACGGCAAAGCTACAGAGACAGAAAGTGGGTTAGTGGTTGCGGGGGACGGAGAGGGGGAGGGGAACGATGAGGGACTGCACATGCATATGGGATTTATTTTTAAAAATTTTTTAATGTTTTTTTTTTTTTTTGAGAGATAGAGACAGAGTACAAGTAGAGAGAGAGGGAGGCATAGAATCCAAAGCCGGCTCCAGGCACAGAGCCCCATGCAGGGCTGGAACCCACTAACTGTAAGATCATGACCTGAGCCGAAGTCAGACGCTCAACCGGCTGAGCCACCCAGGCACCCCATGAGATTTATTTTTGAGGAAAATGTTGTAAAATTGAGTGTGGTGGTGGCTGTGCACTTTTGTGAACATACTAAAAGCCATGGGAATGCACACTTTATTTCTTTTTACTTCATTTTTTTAAAAAAAATTTTTTGAGAGAGAGAGAGAGTGAGTGAAGGGCAGAGAGAGAGGGAGAGAGTCCCAAGCAGGCTCCCTGCCATCGGTACAGAGTCCATCGTGGGGCTCAGTCCCACAAAGCACGAGATCATGACCTGAGTTGATATCGAGGGCCAGGTGTTTAACCTACTGGGCCACCCAGGCGTTCCCGTGCTCTCTCTCTGTCTCTCTCTCTCCCTCAAAATAAATAAATACACTGAAAAAAACTTTTTTAAAAAGAAAAATCTCTCAAAATAGACTGATACTTCTCATATCTACCCACCAAATGGCAAAGAATGAGTCTGTAACTCAGAGGGTCTGGGACTCTAAGCCAGAAGTGACATTTTTTCTTTGAAGCTTCATGTTTTAGTTACCAAATTCAAGCAAGTTTTGCCTTCCATTTCAAAATATGCCGTGGTTTTGTTTTTTTTTTTTCCAAGACTGAGCGCAAGTTGGGGAGGGGCATACAGAGAGGGAGGAAGAAAATCCCAAGCAGGTTCCATGCCCAGCATGGAGCCGGACACAAGGCTCAACCTCACAAACCATGAGACCATGACCTGAGCTGAAATCAAGAGTCAGATACTCAACCAACTGAGCCACCCAGGTGCCCGGTCTGGTGTTAGTTTTAACATAAAAATTTATTTTCTCCAAACCCATGAATTAAATTGATCCTCTAGGATAAAAGAAAAAATATTTACTGACTTGGGAAATGGCCTTATTAGTAAGTGGACACAACATAATGTAAGTAGATGCAAAGCTCTGTTTGGAGGATGGGAGTCGACCAGCGGGTAGGGGAAAAATATACACGCAGGACAAAAGACTAACAGGAAATATGCCAAGAAAGTATCAGTGGTTTTCTTTAGGCTGTGGGATTGTGATTTTTTTTAACTTCTTGATACCTTTTTTCCTTGTCCATATTTTTAATGAATGTTGCATAACATTAAAGAATAAACATTTTTGGGGCGCCTGAGTGGCTCAGTTGGTTAAGTGTCAGACTTCAGCTCAGGTCATGATCTCGCGGTTCATGAGTTTGAGCCCCGCGTCGGGCTCAGTGCTGACAGCTTAGAGCCTGGAGCCTGCTTCAGACTCTGTGTTTCATTCTCTCTCTTTGCCCCTCCCCTGCTCACACTTGGTCTCTCAAAAATGAGTAAATGTTAAAAGGAAAAATATGTATAAAAAAAAAAGAATAAACTTTTTTAGTCCAACAGAGGAGACCCAGGAGGGAAGACATCAGGCAACGGTTTTCTGGAGATGACTTAGCTCAGCCCTTCCAGTGGTGTGAGCACGCTCATGACCCTGGGATCACAGCTGGGCCTTAAGTGGGCCCATGTGTGCATACGGAGGCTCCCAGCATCCCCTGCTTTCCGCGGGTGCTGGCGGAGAATGTGAATTTATTCCCAGAGGGGAGATGAGGCCAGAGGCTTTGCAAAATTCTGGGAAGAAAGACAAGCAGATCATCACTATGATAACAGTGGGTTAGGACTGGCGATGACGTGGACAAAGCTCTGGACTGGGTGGTATTTGGAGATGTGGATTCAAGCCTCTGCTTTGCTTCTAGCCAGCAGGATGACCTTAGTCAAGTTGCCTCCTTTCTCAGGCCTTCGATTCCCCCTTTAAAATGAGGACACTCAGTGCCTCTATTTCCGATGGCTTATGATTCTGCCGTCGCACATGCACTGCCTTTGTTTCTGCCGTCCCTGTGTGTAACAGTTTATAGTTCTTCATAGACTGCCTGGCACAGCGCCTACCCCCAGAATCTCAAGGGCCATTCCGCCCCCAGAGGTAATCTCTAAATTGACACATGACATTTTCCAACCTGCGTCATCAGAGAAGCCTTTCTGAAGAAGGCCGCATGAGCAAACAGCATCCCCTATCCTCTGCATTCCTGAACTTGGTCAAGAGTGAGGGTAGTTCCTGAACATTGACAGGCACCAGCCGCTGGTGTTGTGGCCCGGATAAAACACTGTCCTGCTTTCTGGGGATCAGATAGGATCAACAATAACTACCAGTTACAGACCATCCGTCGTGTTTGACAGGGGAGTTCACATACGCTACTTTTTTATAAGCTGCACAGCAGTCCTTTGAGGCTGATGCTATTATTCACATTTTACAGCTGAGAAAAAGTAGGCTAAGAGGAGTGAAAAGTGCCCAAGGTCACAGAGCAAAAAGTGATAAGGTCAGGATTCCCACCCCACTCGGGACTCCTCCAAGTCACCTGTAATTTGTTTGTGGTTCTTTTTTTTTTTAATTTTTAAAAATGTTTTATTTATTTCTGAGAATGGGGGGAGAGAGAGAGCATGAGCAGGGGAGGGTCAGAGAGAGAGGGAGACACAGAATCTGAAGCAGGCTCCAGGCTCTGAGCTGTCAGCACAGAGCATGACACGGGGCTCGAACCCACAAACTGTGAGATCATGGCCTGAACCGAAGTCGGACACTTAACCGACTGAGCCACCCAGGCACCCTTAACTCTACAGTTTCGGCAGAACAAAAGACCTCAAGAGCCACCCAATCTCGACCCTTTTGGATTTGGCTGTGAGAATGAACTAGAGAAAAACAAAATTTGTTGTTGTGAATTTGGTGCCAAAACAGCAAACTTGACTTTGACTTTATGAGCACAAACTAGGAGCTCATACAAATGAATTTATATGATAAAACAATACCCTATAATATGGACAAGGCAGCAAGTATGTAATGAGTCACAACATGAGAAAATTATTATTTTTTCAATTTTTTCCCCCAATCTTGTTCATTACACCCAAGAAACAGTCTTGATTTGGTGCTAATAGATCTTTAACACTTTCTCCAATACTTGCAGATCTCTCTTTGTAACAAAGAAAGAGCAAGCAAGCCTTGGGCTCAGAGCCTTGTGTGTAGCTCACAGTATGGAGCTAACATTTAAAAACACTGTTTTATTTTCATTGTTCATCGGGGGTGGTGTGTGGTGGGTATATTACATTTGAGGAAAGTGAAAACTGATTTTCCATTTACAGTCGTCATGTAAATCTTCCTTTGGAGACACATTTACTGATATTTAAGGAGTACGTTTACTGACATTTTTAATGAGTAGATTTAAAAATATATATTAAATTCATGACACCATCGAAGTGGTATACAAACGGGACAAAAATTAAAAAAAAAAAAGTGGCGCTGAAATGACTGAGGCTTGAGACATGCTGCCCGTTGAAATTAAAAATAACCCAGCCATGTAATTATATTGTCCTGAAAGTATATTGCAAGTTACCTAAATAGCACACATTCACAGTAGCCCATCACTATTAAAGCACATTTTTGAGGGTTTACGTATGCAGTTACTTTAGCAACAGAGATATAACTGAACCATATTCGAACCACAAGACATAAGCGCCTGAAGGTCTAATTATTGGAAAATTATAGACCTAAGAAACACAGCTCTGCCTCACTGCACACGACAGGGTTGACAGAATATACCTGATGGTAATTGGATAAACCATGTCTCCAGAAGATGTGGAAAAGAAGACCTTTGTCCCAACTGTGGCACCCTTAACTATGTGTGGGTGCAGAATTGCATTTATTCATCCGTTCACTGGTTCAATCACTTACCACGTTTACTGAGAAGGATCCAGTGCACTGGAAATACAATCGACCCCAGTGAGCCTCCAGTCCAGAAGGGGGGGCCAGACATCACGCTCAACCTCACACGCCAGAGTGCTTGCCAACTGGGCTCTGAAAAGAGCATTATTCTTTGAACACACGTAACAAAGGAAGCTGCCTACCCTGGGGGTAGAGAAGGCTTCCTGGAGGATGTGACCATCAGGTTGAGAGCTAAAGAAGTAATACGAATTAACCAGAGGAGGTGGGAGAGGAGAGGGAGGTAAAAAGGGACATACGTCCACCTGAGTGGATGGACTCTCACGTGCGTGCACCTCTCATAGGTGAGCGTCTCACCCTGGTGACATCACCCTAGTGTGTGATCAAAAATAAGTATTTCATTGATCCCTAAATGCAAGCCATCACAGAGATCTGTTCTTCAGCGAGTAAATGGCTATCTGATCTCAACACAGAGGGAAAACAGAGATGATGAGTGGGTCTCCAACGTCAGCTTCTCTCTGAGATTTATGTGAAAGACTGATTTTGACCATGAACTTTCATCATAGGCACCAACGTAGAGGTCCTCAGCTGGGGCCGCACTTAGGACTCTGGGGAACTTCCAAGTCTCCAGATGGAGGCTCCTCCAAGACCACATCCAACTATTAAGTGCGGCTCTCAGGAGGTGGGGCTGGTGGCTAATAATGTTTAAAGCTCCCCTGAGGAGTCCAGTGTGTGGCTGAGGCTGAGCATGACATAGAAAACCTAACCGCGGCGGGGTGGGGGATTCAAATCTACAAAAACTTACTGAGCACCTACTCTGAGCCAGACAGCGCGCTGGGGGCGGGGATGGTGAATGTCAGAGCCCATGGTCATGTAAGCATCACTGTGGAAGGCTGCACCCACTCCCAAGGAATGTGCTGGAGGCAAGGTGAAGATGAAAAGTGCTGTGGTCGGATGAATTGGCCGGGGGATCTCAGCAGAGCTGGGTGGGTGCCCAAGAGTCTGCATTTCTGTCGAGCTCCCAGGGTCCATGAGGGGCCAAGAGCTGCATCTGAATGGCGAGGTTCTGCAGGAAACCTCTCAGACCGGGGGCTGCTGCTTCCCACCATTTCTCCTCCCCTCTGACAGGCCTGAGCATCGCCTGGAGGCGATAACAAAGTGTAAGGAAAGAACAGAATGCACGCTGGCAGCCAGCCGGGTGTGCACCTGTTTCCTCCCGGCCCCAGAGCCTCAGGGCAGCGCCCCATTCCCACCCTACATGCACCCGCAGAGCGTGGAACAGATCTCAGGAAGAAAGAGAAGGGGCGGGGATGGAAGACAGGGTGCTGGGTAGGTGGTTGTCATAAATAGCAAGCCATCTGCACACCCCCACTGCCTGAGGAGTCCCCCATCTGGGACCAGAACAAAGGCAGCAAGATTCTAGAGGCATCGGAGATCAAAACGGCCTCCGAGGCTCTCCTGCAGCGAGTCTTCACTTCTAATTAATCACTTGTCCTTGGCAAATCAATTGTGTCTGTTTTAAAATCTATGCTCCGAGGGCAAGGGGTGGGGCGAAGTTGGAAGCAAGGGGTTCTTTGGCGCTGACGCTCAGGGCAGTGTATTCTGGAGGAGGGGACACTAAGGTCAGCCCTGACCCATTCGGCGGGGCCAGGAAGGAACAGATCAGGGGGCACAAATGCTGACAGAAGGAACAGATCATCGGTCACAGCAGCCGATGAATGAATGAATGGGGGTAGTAGAGGAAGCCCTGGGGACTGGTGCCAAGACTGTGTGCCCTGACCCAATAGACCCAACTGAGGGACTCCTCAGTCCCAGTCTGTCACTGCCAAGCAGAAATGCAGTCCTGTCTCTGCATTTCTGGAAGATTTGCCAGATCTTCCTTTTTGTTTTTGGAAATATGATTTCTTTAAATATGAAATCTCCGGTTGATAGAAGTCGAGCTAAATTGTTTTGCTGTTAACACCATGGCGTCCGTGAAAATATGCCTGAAAACCACATATGCAGCACAGACGGATAACATCTGATGTAGAGCCTGGACTGTAGGAATTACCTGGAAAATTAAATGGCCTATGGGCAGGGACTTCCTCGGGGAGCTCAGAGCAGGAGAGAGTGTGGGCAGACAGCTTCCCGAACACAAGGGATGTTATGCCCAGATCGCGATCTCCCCAAAATTCCAAGACCACCAAGGAGTCCGAGTCACGTATGCAAAGGCAAAGGGCTTTATTACGGGCTTAAGCTCGGGCTCCCAGACCTCACCAACGCAATGGATCCATGCTGAGAGCCCCGAACAAGGGCAGAGTAGGGTTTTTATGGGGTTTGAGACGGGCGAGTTACAGAAGTTGTGACATAGGAACAGTGATCCAATCATAATTATACAACATCATTGACAGCGGGTTTGACCATACACATTGTCTAGAGTATTCGTTACTTTTGGCGGGATCCAATTACAACGTTTAGAGTACCTTTAAATTTAACCAATCACAGAGCGAGCCTAGGGTCTTATTCGGCGACTAACGGGTTAACTTTAACATTAGGTAACAGTGTCCTCTCTATAGTTTCTATCTCCAGGCCTCTCCCTTAATAATGTGGAGGGTGGTCGCTGGCCTTCCCTGACTAGGTGTTGCAAGGGTGGTTTCTCCTGCCTTGGGTAATGTGTAGCTGCCTGATAGTTTCGGGGAAGCTGAAACTTAGGTCTTCTAGTTTGGAGGGGAAACATGGAGTCAGTTTGGTTTAGACATTTAGACTTGTGGCCTTACAGGGAGGTGCCCCTGAAGACCTCTGGAAGGCCGAGACATTGAAGGGGAGGAAGGAGGTGCTGAAAGTAGGGGCTGACAGCCACTGTAATTTGAGCTCCCGTATCCCTGCGGCCCCATTTGTATAATGCCAGAGGGATTTATTCCACTCACATCTTAGTAGCGAGAACACTTCTTGAGCACAAACTGGATGCTGATACCGCGCTAAGTGCTTTATGGGTGTGAACCCATTTTATCCTCTCAACAACCCTGCAGAGTGGGTGTTACTATTATTCCCACTTTTCAGATGAGGAGACTGAAGCCTGGTTAAGTGACTTCCCAAGGACATGCAGCTAGTAAGTGGGAGGCCTGGGAGTCAGGCCTGGGCAGTCTGG
Organism: Hyaena hyaena; assembly: GCF_003009895.1. NCBI lineage: Eukaryota > Metazoa > Chordata > Mammalia > Carnivora > Hyaenidae > Hyaena > Hyaena hyaena. Next base: position 13,771,912 of record NW_024080632.1, read on the forward strand.
CCTCAGAAAGCATCCTCTTGGGGCGCGTGGGTGGTTCATTCGGTTAAGCGTCCAGCTTCGGCTCGGGTCATGATCTCGCGACTCATGAGTTCAAGTCCTGTGTCAGGCTCTGCACTGACAGCTCAGAGTTTGGAGCTTGCTTCATATTCTATCTCCCTCTCTCTCTGCCCCTTCCCTGCTCGTACTCTGTCTACCTCTCTCTCAAAAATAAATAAACATTGAAAAAAGAAAGACAGACAGACAGACAGCAATCTCTTAACTGCATGCAGCCCTGCCTCTCTTAACTCCCACAATGCCCTTCACAGAGCTCGGCACACGGCAGGTGCTAAGGAGATGTCTAATACCTTGAAACAAGGATTCTGTGAATTAGAGCCACTAGAATTCAATGCTATTCTTTCAACGATTTTTAAAATTTATTTATTTTGAGAGAGACAGAGACAGCGCAAGCAAGGGAAGGACAGAGAGAAAGGGACAGAGAGAATCCCAAGCAGGCTCCACCCTGTCAGCACAGAGCCTGATGTGGGGCTCAAACTCAGGAAACTGAGATCATGACCTGAGCTGAAACCAAGAGCTGGACACTGAACCGACTGAGCTCCCCAGGTGCTCAAGTTTTATGTTCTGCTTCAAGAATGGGCTCATGATTTCTGTGGGGTCTGGGTGCACACCTGGATAACGTCCTCATCATTATGTTGAGCGCTACATCACCCAGGAGCTGTGTGCAAAGAGGAGGAGCCCCAGCCCCTGCCCCCCTTCTTCCCCTGACTCTGCAACCTCTGGCATCTGTCTGGTTGCCTTCCATCCGAGGTCGGTGTCCAGCTCTCAGGCTCAGGCCTCCCTCCTGGGACCTACTTCAAATCCCTCCCCGAAGGCTGTCTTAGCGCTGCACTCCTCACGCAGTGCAGTTCACCTGAAAGGGGATGGGGGGTTATCTCCCCAAAGCTAAGCGCTGTGGGGGGGCTAGTCAACCTTTCCCTGCTCTGGTACTTGTAAAGCCCTTAGAAGAAAATTCCCACCGTCTGGGAGGGGGGGCTTTCACCTGTGGGAATTCCAGTCCCCTCCCCCCAAAATGCTCATTACCATGCAGGAAATACAAGAAGTAGGATGGGCTATGCAGGCCCTCAGCTGACCACTGAGCCCAAATGCAGTCTTTTTTTTTTTTTTTAATGTTTATTTATTTTTGAGAGAGAAAGAGAGCACAAGCAGGGAAGGGGCAAAGAGATTGGGAGACACAGAATCCAAAGCGGGCTCCAGGCGCTCTGAACTGTCAGCACAGCGCCTGATATAGGCTCAAACTCAAAAACTGGGAGATCATGGGCTGAGTTGAAGTCAGATGCTTAACTGACAGCCACCCAGGCACCTCAGACTTTTCTTTTTAATGTTTATTTATTTTTGAAAGAGGCAGTGCTCATGTGTGCATGAATGTGAGCAGGGAAGAGGCAGAGACAGAATTCCAAGCAGGCTCAATGTTGTCAGCGCAGAGACAGATGTGGGGCTCGATCTCTTGAACCCTGAGATCATGACCTGAGCTGAAACCAAGAGTTGGACACCTAACTGACTGAGTCCCCCAGGCTCCCCAAATGCAGTCTTTAAATCACATGGTTCTAGTTCCAGATCATCTGATAACCATTCATCCATTCCTTCATTCATTCATTCATTCAACAAGTATTTACTACACCTGTTATGTTCTAAACACTGACATGGGTGCTAGGGAATCAGTGCAAAGCTGAGGGGTCCCTCTGAAATCTCTATGAGACTGTCAGGAGGTCAGGTGTCCTCTCTGAACCTCAGCTTCTTTTTCTGTAAAGTGGGGGTCCTTACGAAGATGCAAGATCCTCTCAAAAGTCCTGATCCCCACCTCTAGCAGAAAGGCATCCTGGGGCCGCAGGAGGAGCACTGGAAAGAGAATCAGGATGCAGCCTTCTCGTTGAGCGCCCCTGATGAGGTCATTTCTCTGGGCCTAATTTCTTCGTTAGTGTATTGAGAAGGCTGCTCTGCATGGTTTCTAGAACTCGCCTAACTCTGTCCCTGACTCTCCGACTCACATATTCTATGATTCCAGCATGAGAATAGCCCATGACGCCAGGAATGGACATCTCCTGTTCTGCGTGAAAATCTCCTCCTTATGGGATGCTTTCCATCATGCAAAGCGGCAGAGAGGAGCTTGCTTCTCGCCAGGTGAGCACAGAGGGGTAAGGGAGCCCTCCCAGGAGCGGCCTTCCCAGGCTTCCCAGAATCACTCCATTTATCTTCCCCTTCATGCTTTTAATCTCTGCAAATTTAATGGCACAACTGTAAGCTGCCTTAAGAACATAGCTGACCCATCACCAATAAATCAGACACTCTCAATGATGCTTCTGAATAAATGATGGTCCCTCAGATCAGTGGGCCGGCGGGCTGGGGAGGTTTAAGGTGCCTTGGGAAACATGGAGGAGGGCACTTGTGGGGATGAGCACTGGATGTTATATGGAAACCAACTTGACAACAAACTATTAAAAAAAAAAAAAAGGTGCCTTGGGAAAGATTTCAACCCACCCCCCTGTTGGGGTGGGGGGACTGTGCAAAAGAGACGACGGGCGGGGTGAGATCAAGAAGCCCCCGGAGTCCTCTCTGGGTGTTTGTGCAGAATCAGACCTTAGCTTTCTCAGTCAGGGCTGGTTCAATCTTGCCTGAAAGGAAAACGTCCTGCAGAGAGAGAGGAAAAGATATCCCAGGGTTAAAGAAAGAGATGTCAACCCAGAAACCTCCATTAGAATCCCTGCGATTTTTTTCTTAATCCCTTGCTTGGCCAGTTTTCCCATCTGTAAAGTGGGGATTCCAGTATATGGAGACATGTCCTGCCTTGACCTTGCACCTTTCCATGGTAATCACCTACTGGCCCCCATTTTTCACAAAAAAGGAAATGGGCTCAGAACGGTCAAGTGACTTGCCCATGGTCTTTTAGAGAATAGGGGTTCGATCCAAGGCCTCGCCCTGCAACACTGTGCCTTCTCTCTTGCATGGGGACCCTGGGCCCTATCTGGCTGCTCTTCCACTTTGGGTGGCTGAAACCCACATGCAAATCCCAGCTACACAGCACACCCAGGCGCCCGAGGGCCAATGGCACTGGGCTGTTGGTACAATGCCCACAGTCTTCCTACCCCCCGCCCCCAGTTCTGCATTCCATCCCCTTTGGCAACTCTGAGAAGCCAGCAGATGGGCAGCCCTGGGTATGGCTGAAGAGCCTCTGGAGTCATTTCCTGGTGGGTACCGTATCCAAGGACATCCCACGCCTTGCCAGAAGCTGTTTGGAAATTCTACCAGACCCTGGATCATGGGAAGCAGACTCTGCCTGTAAGTGCGCTTAGAGGGCTACTTGTACTGAGCCTCTCAATGACACAGGGTCTACAAGAGCTTCTAAGTATATTGGGCTCCCAACAGCTCTGCCTCAGAACTCAGGGGTCCCATGTCCTCAGAGACACAGATGGCCACCTTTGTGCTTTCACTATACTCTTCCTAAAGCCCAGGCCCTCCTTCACTCCTCCTCACACCCAAAAGGGCACAATAAATGGTCCTTAGAGCTGAAAAGGTGGGTGATCCATTGTGATTGGTTTAACATGTTTTAAAATGGTGTTTAAAAAAACTTTTTAATGATTATTTTTGAGAGAGAGAGAGAGAGACAGAGAGAGAGAGAGAGAGAGCACACATGTGAGCAGTGGAGGGGAAGAAAGAGGGAGACACAGGATCCAAAGCAGGCTCCAGGCTCTGAGCTGTCAGCGCAGAGCTCAATGCAGGGATCCAACCCATGAGTGGTGAGATCTCATGACCTGAGCCAAAGTTGGACACCTAAGTGACTGAGCCACCCAGGAGCTCCTAAAAATGGTTTTGAAGACATCTAAGCCTTTATTCAAACAAAATCTTACTCCAAATTCCAATTATGCAGAACAGGTAAAAGGAGAACACATAGATGATGACTATCCCAGTCGCCACCCTCCTGTCTGCCTCCTGCCTCCCAAGGCAGCCTCAGGGCCCTTCCATAGAACCCCAGGCCCGAAGGAACCCAGTTCACAAACCACTGCCTTTCAGATGGGGAAATAGGCCCAGAAGGGAAAATGCCTGGCCAGGGTTAAACAGGGACATAGTGCAAAGGTGAGCGGAAAGCAGGAGGCAGACAGCTCTTTCCCCGGACCAGGTCAGAGTCTGCTTGTATGGATTTGCCCCAAACCAGTGTATTTTGGTTGACTTGCTAATTAGTGGTTATTGCATTGGTTAGTTGGTCTATGTTTTGGTTGGGTGATTTATTAGTTGCTCCCTGGATGACTGAGTGGTTGGGTGGCTGGTTGACTGGTTAGTGAATTAGCTGGCTAGTTGGGTGATGAGTTGGTTAGTCTGTTGGTTCATGGTTAGTTGATGTTGAAGTACTTGACTGAGTGGTTAGTTGGCCAGTTGGATGGTCAGCTAACTAGTTGATTACATGGTTAGTTGTTTCTTACTTGGCCTTAGTGATTGCATAAGCTAGTGCTTTGGAGAAGGCTCTGAGACAGGTTCATGTCTAATGGAAGAGGCACCAAGTAGATGGCCTGGAACATGGAGGGAAGAGGTGCATTCACAGATTTCAGTAAAAATGAAGACAGGGCAGGTAGCAAAGTTGCTAGTTTGTCCCCTTCTTGACCTAGGAGGTGAGCAGCTGAGCCAATGAATATAAGCGTCCTTTATAAACTGCAAAGCCTGGTACACAGGTCAGTGGTCCTCTCCCATCCCCTCGGGACTCCCAGTGCCCCCTGGTTTCCTCCACCCCTTCCCCCAAACAACCTGCTCTTCAATCCTTTATCTACCCTGGGGTATTGATGATAAATAAGAGCTCAATGTGTTTGAATAAATATATTTTTGAGAGAAGGAGAATTCATGGGAGTATTTCAGCCGTCCTACAGCACGTGGGACTGGGGTTGGGAGGAGGGATCCTTCTAGGACCTGGCAGTCACATCCCATGAGCAGCACTTACTCTGATGTAAACCTAATGGTATCATTCATGTAACCCTCACAGTGAACATGTGTACTAAGCATTCGTATCATCCCCATTTCAAAGATGAAGAACCTGGGACTCGGAAAGAGGCAGTGACCCAAGTTCCAACAGGTGGAGGCCCAGACTTGAACCCTGTCCCCCAAGTACAAGCACCATACTCTTTCACAGCCTTGACATCACTCAGGAGTCGGAACCATCAATTGCTCAGGTGTTGGAACCATAATGGGCCCCCTGTCGCCTTCCGCTCTCCAGCTCCGCAGCCTCCTCTCTCTCCCCTTGGGGTTCTGGGTGCCAATCCAGGTGCCAGTGTGGAGCCCAAACACCCCCACCAACAGGCCAGACACAGCAGGCCACACGATGACCGCCACCATACAATGAGCACATTTTATGTGCTCCCCACTCTGCCTAATGAGCTCTGAACTCCGTTCTGAGGCCACAATCAATTAATAGGAAAACCCTCAGCTATGGCCACTTCATGGATTTATTTGCAAGATTAATGGCAAATACAAAATAGTTTCTTCACCATGGGGTATTCAGGGGAATCCGGAGACACCCGGTGACAGCCCTATAAATATTCCTCGAGGTCACTCCTGCCTTTTGCCACACCTTTTGTTATCAGAATGCAGTGTTTTCCTGTCCATGCTTTGCAAGGTCAAGGAGGACGTGCCAGGGGATGGGCACGATTGTATAGCTGAGAGGAATTTCAGGCCCCCTCCTCCCTCCTCCCCTCTCCCTTTGCCCTTCCCAGGGATGTGGGAAGAGAGGATGTTTCAGGGGAGCCACAAGTCAATTTCTTCAGAGACCAGCTTTAAAGATTTAATAAAATAATAATAATAGTAATATATTAACTTGCCCATATTGGGTACTCCCTACAAGCCAAGCACTTCACATCATCTTACTTCATCCTGGCATCAGCCCTGTGAGCATAGAACACTTATTATCCCCATTTTGGAGATGATAAAACTGAGCCACAAGATCTCACAGTGGTTTAGTGGAGGAGAGTGGACTTGAACCAGCACCATCTGACACCAGAGCCTGAACTCTTCACCACAGCTGACGTGGTATTTGCTTCATGAACCTGACCGAGCTTTCCCTCGGGGATTTACAAGGTGATCCCTGGTCAAGACTAAATGAGGTAAGAGGGTCTTGAAAGTCTTCAGGGCCTGAAGTCTTTGAAACATCATCTGCCTTTGGGGCTCCCCATTTCCCTTCTAGTCCCTTCATCTCAGCTGCCTGGTGGTCAAGAGCTCAAGCTCCAAGGTCAGGCATCAGTAGGGTGTAAGCTGGAGATTAGGTAAGCAGGGCTGGACAGGACATAGGAGTTTTGAGTACCAAATATTACTTTAGATCTGATTTATTACATGGTAAGGGGCTGGTGTTGATGTAGGCATGCATTTAACAAACATTTATTAAGCCCCTACTCAATTGATCCATAATCATTGGGGGGGGGCTGCCTGGTAGCCCCGATGGGACTGTGCTAAAGACAAACTGGGCTTTCTGGTATACCTCCTCAGTGTCACCGTTTCTGAGTAAGACGGTCAACCTTAAATTCTTTGCCTTCATCCTGTTAACAGGTACTTTCTTTGTACATGAATCCACTCAAAATCCCATTTAAAAAAAAAAAAGGAAAAACAATATCATGATCCCCCATTTTACAGATGGCAAAGCAGAGGCTGGGGAAGTGGAGACAATTTGCTCAAGGCCACTTGACCTGTTAGTGGATGGGCTGGAATGAGCACACAGGTCCCAGTCTGGATCCCTTTATCCTGCCTAACTGTTCCCATGCAGGGCACAGAGGTCTGTAAACTCCATCTGTCAGGAGGGGGCTTGCCAGCAAGAGGCATCTGGCATCCCTGGCACAGGCTCAAGGGCTGCTTTCCCACTGTGGTGGGAAGGAATCCTTTTGCTTGGCATGCCACCTGTCATTTTCCACCTGGGTGGGTTTTAATCCTGCAGATGACAGATACCTAAGCATCCCACCACCCTGGGGAAAGCAAGAGCTCAGATGACCCAGGAAGAAGGGGCTCTGGGCAGTGCCCTGTGCCTGGGCACAAAGGAGCAGCTGTCATTCTCAGGATCTAAGTGACTGAGGGACAGAGCATCCTGCACAGAGCCTTGCGGGGGGGGGGGGGGGGGGGGGGGGGGGAGGGAGGGAGCAGGAGCAGAGAGGGAGGGTGGGTCATCCCTATGCATCCAGGAAGAACCAGCTGCTGTCTTGCTTCCCCTGGGCCTGTCTGCCCTCAGCAATGCCTCTTCCTTCCCTGGCTCAGCTCTGTATCTCAGGGGCTATGCTTTCCAGGCTCCTGGGTCACCTGGATTCTGTCTAGATTCCAACGAGAAGCCTGGCAGGAGATTTGAGGATGGGAGAAGGGAGGAGCCAGGGTGTGAATCTGACAGTGTTGGGTTCCTTGGTGGCCTCAGTTTCCCCTGGACAAGCCCACTACAATTTCAACCTCTGCCAGGTGCCCCCAGCCCCTGGGTGCCGGTCATACCATCACCACCCCTGTGTTTCTCCAGCCCCCGGGGAGGGGGGGCAGAGAAGAGGCAGCAGCTTCCTGCTCTCGCCAGTCTCTGGGGTGTCTCCTGTCTTAGTTTAGGTTACCTGAAACAAAGTTTGGGGTCTGTGTGGTTTCTTTGGGAGGTGGTCCCAGAAAACAAGTGAGGGAGGGAGCAGGGAAGTGAGATGGGGAAGGGCTACAAGCTGAGAAAGAGTGTATTAATGAGCCTTGACTTTGATTGGCTGCTTGGTGGGCTCCATCCCACTGGGGCCCTTGGAAGAATCCTTGGGAAATATACTTCAGAGTCACCCCTCTGGGGGAATGAGAAGGTGTCATTTATCTACTCAATCCCATCTCCATTGTTTGAGGGTTGACCCTCCAGGCTACACATGTAAGCTCCCAAGTCTGGGAGGAAGACCTCACACAGAGAAGCAGAGAGGCATGGGCTGGGGATGGGATGGAAAAGATACGGCACAAGAGGAGGGGCACATGACCAATGAGCACAAGAAACGATGTTCTACAGCATCAGCCACACACAAATACAACCACAATGGGATAACACCTGCCCATCAGAATGGTGAAAGTTGAAAAGGCTGAAAATACCGAGTGTTGGTGAGGCTGTGGGATGGTAACAACCCTCACACACTCCTGGTGGGAACTGTAAAAATGGAACAACCACTTTGGGAAAGTATCTGTTTCCTTTTTTTAAATGTTTATTTATTTATTTTGAGAAAGAGAGACAGACAGAGCTAGGGACGGGTAGAAAGAGAGAAGGAGAGAGAAAATCCTAAGCAGGCTCCATGCTGTCAGTGCAGAGCCTGATGCAGGGCTCAATCCCACAAACTGTGAGATCAGGACCTGAGCCAAAACCAAGAGTTGGGCACTTAACCAACTGAGCCACCCAGGCATCCCTGTCTGTTTTTCATCAAGCTCAACTAGCACTTCCTCTAAGGTGCAGCCATCGCTGTCCTAGGTACTCAGGAAATCTAAAAACACACAACCACACAAGACTGCAGTGCAAGTGTTTGCAGTGACTCCATTTATAATAGACCAAGACTGGAGACACCCCAGATGTCCATCAGCAGGGAGATGGATAAAGAAAGTGGAACGCTGCTCAATGATAAAAATGAACAAATCACTGATACACGCAACAAAAAGGATGAATCTCAAAACATTAAAAATGTTAGTGAAAGAACCCAAGCACTAACCAGATGATTCCATTTATATGAAACTCTAGAGAAGACATGACTAATTGACAGTGCTGGAGACCAGGACAGGCATTGTTTGGGAGCAGAGATGTTACCTGGCTGGAAAGGGAAATGAGGGAAACTTCTAGAATAGGAACATTTCATATCTTGAACTGAACAGTGACAGGGCACACTATGATCACAAAGATAAAAATTCATCGAGGTGTACACTTAGGATTCTGTGCCTTTTATGCAAATTATACACCTTTGTTTTTAAAATTAAAAATATAAAATAAAATGAATGAGGAGTTGCATTCTTTAAAGTCCTGCGTCAAGTCCTTAGCTGGTCATTGAGGATGACTCTGCAGTTGGGGTCTCCAGCCTCATTAGGGGAAGGTGAGGGAGGGCCCAGGCCTGGCTGAGCCTCAAGCTGCCATTGCAGAAAAAGCACTCACTCCCGTCAGTGACTTATGATTAAGAATTTTCCTCCTGGCCTCTGAGTGTTTTACTGGCTCATCCATCAATCTGTCAGGGCGGGTGTCAAGGCAAGAGCCGGAGAAAACTAACAGCTCACACCCAAACAGCCTGAATAATTCAATGCCCGCCACAGCCTCCGGACACTGGGAGCATGAAGCTAATTTTTTATTTATTTCTCAGGCTCTGCAGTTTATTTTCAGGCCCCTGGAGGCTCAGAGAGTAGGCATGGGGCTCCCACAGATCAAGAGAGGATGGGCTGAAGCCATAGAGCTGGGGTATCCCACCCTGATGTCTGGGGTGAGAGGGGTGAGACAATGGACTCAAAATGGGCAATGGACAAAGCAGGGGCACCGGCAGGTGGGGACCTCTAAACTGTGGGGGTGGGGAGAAAGAGCAGGCAATGGGGTCTCAAGGTTTAAGACCTCGATGAGCCACTTCTCAGCTGTGTGGTCTTGAGCAAGTCATTCATTTCTCTAAGTCTCAGTTTCCCTGGGTACAAGGTGTTCACAGTGAAAGGACATTTACATAATGCCTACTTTGTGCCAAGACCTGTCCTGATTGCTTACATATTTTAACTCATTTAATACCACGTGTCCCTATGCAGTACTTAACAACATTACCTCCAGAGTTCAGATGAAGGAACTGAAGCCCAGAGCTCACCCTAAGGAATCAAAGCACCTGTCTCATAGGATGAGGGTTAAAGGAGATAAATCCTACAGATCTACATCATCATGTCCAGCATGCAATAGGTGTTCAAAACACATAGCCACTGCTATTGTTATTATTAACATATCTCTCAGGGTCATTATCTTGCTTGAGTATAACAACAAACATTTGAGGTTGATGGCATTGTATAACTGTAGATGAGGAAATTGAGGCAGAGAGAGGTAAAATGGCTTACTCAATGCCATATACATTTACCCTAATGACACTGCTCTGTGCTCAGATCAACCTCAGCTCCCTTTGTGAAGCTATTGAGACTGAGTTCCACATTATGTAGGCCAAACAGACTCTCAAACACAGACTTTCCTTAAAGACCTGGATTCAAATCCCACATCTGCCACTCCCCAGTTGCGTGATTAGAATAGAGTTCTTCACTTCAGCTTCTTTATCTGTGAAATAGGATGAAATGATTTGTAAAGTTTTGTGAAGCACAGATCCCCATGATTACATGGGGATCAAGAGCAAACCTTGGGGGTGCCTGGCTGGCTCAGTTGGTTGAGCATCCAACTCTTGATTTCAGCTCAGGATCAAGCCCCACATTGGGCTCTGCACTGAGCATGGAGTCTGCTTAACATTATCTCTCTTTCTCTCCCTCTGCCCCTACCCCCTGCTCCTTCTCTCTCAAAATTAAAAAAAAAAAGCAAACTTGGGTAACAGAGATTGATCTGGGTTTGGTTCCCAGACTGCCACTTGCCAGCTGCAGAACTTTGGACACGCTGCCTTTTTTGAACTTCAGTTTTCCCATCTGTAAAATGGGGACTCATAATTCCAACCTTAATGGGTGGTGCTTGGGATTCCATGACATAATGTAGGAAAGCCCCTTAGCCCAGGGAAGGCCCCTGAATAAAAGGTGCCATTATCATCAGTCCTAGATGTTCCCTGTCTGCCACCATCATTTTGTAAAGGATCTTGGGAAATGAAGAGCTTGCCTGAAAAACAGAAAAGTCTACTTGGCCACCTCTTCCCCAACCTAGGAAAGATTTGTGACCTCCAGGAAGGGGTGCCACCACACACCCTCTGGGCTCTTTGGAGGTAGAAAGCAGTGGGACACTTCTTGCTTTATGTAACATTACAAGGGATCCTCACCCAGTCTTGGCTGTGTGTCACCTTGGGTGAATGATGTATTGGGTGGTACTTTCAGGATTACTGAGTCAGAAGCCATTCTGATAGTTACAATATCCTTGTAACTGCAGCCCTCTGAGCCCCCAAGGCTGGTCTATTCCATTTGCATCCATTAGCTACATTGAGGGTGAGCCACACCCAATAGTGGGCAGGTCAGACAAGGAAGTTCCCAGCCACTAGGGAGTTCAGGCATGGGCTTTTTTTTTCCAGAAGCTAATCACTTTGGGGAAACTGAGGCAGCTCTGTGACTCTAAATCTTTTTCCCTCTCAGGACAAGGTGGAGAAGGTGAAGACTCCCAGCGATCTCCTGGGAAGAAGGGGTCCAGAATGATCAAACCCTCCCGCCTCAGGAAATACCAGATAATTCCTCATTACTGGCCCCTCATCTCTCTAGCAGAAAGTTCTGGTAAGGGGTAAAAGGAAGGATGCTCTAGATCGGTGGTTCTCAAATTTGAATATACATCAGAATCTCTTGAAGAGTTTTGTAAAGCACAGGTTTCCGGGTCTGCCTCAGAGTTTCTGATTCAATAAGTGTGGGGAAGTACCTGAAAATTTGCCTCTCCAACAAGTTCCCAGTGATTCTGATGTTGCTGGTCTGGCAACCCCACTTTTGAGAACAACAAATCTGGATGAAAGACAAGAAAATGAGGTTAAAATTATAGCCCTGCAATTTCCTGGTAGTGTGACCTTACACAATCTACATGACCTCTCTGAGACCCAGTTTCTTCATTTGAATATGGGGTATGGGTGCCTGTGTGGCTCAGTCAGCCAACTTGACTTAAGCACCCAACTCTTGATTACAGCTCAGGTCATGATCTCACTGTTTGTGGGATTGGGCCCCGTGTCAGGTTCTGCACTGACAGTGCGGAGCCTGCATGGGATTCTACCCCACTTTCTCTCTTTCTGTGCCCCTTCCCTATCTTTCTATCTCAAAATAAATAAACTTTAAAAAATAAATAAATAAAATGGGGTAAATAATGTCCATTTGACAGTATTAAGATCAGAGGCAATAAGCATGGATACTTAGTAGGCCCTCAATAGGATACCTTAAGTGACAGCTCCCTCAAGATAGATGAAAAATAATGCTTTCAGTGAAGACCATCACCAACAAAATAACCTCCTGGAATTCATTTTTTCTGAACCAATATTTCACAGAGAAATCAGTGGCTTCAGAGAGGAGAGTTCCATGAAGTCAGAAGCGAGAGTCAGGAACTGCAGAATTCACAGGAAATACTCAGCATCACATGAAGCAGAAGGGATGCCCAGATTTGTCTATGCACACAGAACAGTGTTAACCTAAAGAATCAATTAGCTCCCTGGAAGACAGGCCATCTAACCCCAGAGCACCCAGCAAGGGCCTGCCCACACCAGCTGCCCTGAGCACTGTGGGAGCAAATCTTCTAAGTCCTTTACTTTCTAGTGCCCACATGATTAAGGACAAGATGCATCATGGAGCTTCTCAATCAGAGGGCAACTCCATTAACAATTCTCAAGTGGCCATGTTGTCCTTGGCAGGGAGGGCCCTAGGTAAATGACACCTGCATTTCATAAGCTGCAGGTAAATGATGTTCTGTTGCAATGTCATCTTTTATTGCAATGGCAAATCTGGGCTCTGGGCCTTGGTTTGATCTTACCACTCTGATGTTGTATAATGCTAAGTATAACATTCTAAGGGGAAATCAGGAACAGGGATCAGAATGGGGTCAAGAAAGCCTGGGATTTGGACAAGCTGTAGAGGACTGAGCTAGGAGGGCAGGTCCACTTCAGCACCACAGACAGCGCCAAGCAGCTGGGCTTCTCTGGGGGAAATTGCTTGAATCTGTGTGAAGGCCAAGGTACCTACAATAGTAACATTCACACTGTAGTCTAAGTCAGGGTTTCTCAACCTTGGCACTATTGACATTTTGGGCCAGATAAATGTGGAGAGCTATCCTTTGCTTTGGGCTTAGAATCATTCCTGGACTCTACGCACACCACCCCCTAGTTATGACAATAAAAAATACCTCCAGGCATTGCCCAGTGTCCCCAAGGGGTGAGAACAAACTCATCCCCACTTGAGAACCATTGATCTAAGTGAACAGTATTCCCTGGAGTTGTACAGTGCACATGTGAGTCCAACCTCATAGCCCCAATCCTGAAACTGCCTTTCCAGGCAGAGTCCAGAGGCTCTTCTGGTAGGAAGTCGTAAACAGGTTAAAAAACATATAAACAAGTAAAATAAGTAAATAAAATAAAGACTGCAATAAGAGCCATGAAAAAATAAAACAAGGGGATGTGATCAAAGATAATGAGAGAACATGTGCACTGGACAAGGGAACCCTCATGCACTGTTGGTGGGAATGAGAGCTGGTGCAGCCACCAGGGAAAACAGTATGGAGGTGCCTCAAGAAATTAAAAATAGAACTACCCTATGATCCAGAAATCCTACTTCTGGGTATATATCCAAAGAAAGTGAAATCACTAACTTGAAAAGATACACATACCCACATGCTCATTGCTGCATTATCTACAAGAGCCAAGACACGGAAACAACCTAAGTGTCCATTGATGGATGAATGGATAAGAAAATGTGCTATCTCTCTCTCTCTCTCTCTCTCTCTCTCTCTCTATATATATATATATATATATAATTATATTTACAATAGGATTATATAATTATATCGTATTATAGAATTATATATTATATTATGTATTATAATATATCATATCATATTATATTATATTATATATAATTACATAATATGATATATAATGAATTATTACTCAGATATTAAAAAGAATGAAAGCTTGTCATTTGCAACAGCATGATGGACCTTGAAGGTATAATGTTAAGTGAAATAAGACAGACAAAGACAAACACTGTGTGATCTCACTTATATATGAAATCTAAAAATGAAACAAGAAACTAGCTCACTGATACAGAGGATAGATAGGTGGTTGCCAGAAATGGGGTGTGGGGGCTAGCAGAAATGGGTGATTTCAGGGGGTCAAAACGTACAAACTCCCAGTTATAAAATGAAGTCATGGGGATGTAATGTACGGCACAGTGAGTTTAGTTGATAATACCGTATTTCATGTTTGAAAGTTGTGAAGAGAATAGATCTTTAAAGTCATCACTCTGGAAGACAGTAGGGAGGCTCCTCAAAAAACTAAAAATAGAACTACCCCACAATCCAGCAACTGCACTATTAAGTACTTACCCAAAAGATACAAAAAATACAGATTCAAAGGCATACGTGCACCCCAGTGTTTATAGCAGCACTGTCTCAACAATAGCCGAACTACAGAGATAGCCCAAATAGCCATCAACTGATGAATGGATAAAGAAGCTGTGTGTGTGTGTGTGTGTGTGTGTGTGTGTGTGTATGAATATATAAATGGAATATTACTCAGCCATCACAAAGAATGAAATTGTCATTTGCAATGACATGGATGGAGCTAGAATGTATTGTGTTAAGTGAAATAAGTCAATCAGAGGAAAACAAATATCATATGATTTCTCTCATGTGTAATATTTAAGAAACAAAACAGATGTGGGGCGCTTGGGTGGCTCAGTCTGTTAAGAGTCTGATTCTTGATTTTGGCTCAGGTCATGATGTCATGGTTCGTGAGTTTAAGGCCTGTGTCAGGCTCCATGCTTTTAGCATGGGATTCTCTGTCTCTCCCTCTCTGCCCCTCCCTCAAGTTTCAAAAATAAATAAACATTTTTAAGACAAATAAAAAGAAACAAGACAGATAAACATATGGGAAGCAGGGGCTGGGAGAAGAGAAGAAAGGGAAACAAACCACAAAAGACTCTTTTTTTGGTAATTCTTAAAAATGTTTATTTATTTTTGAGAGACAGAGACAGAGCACAAACAGGGAAGGGCAGAGAGAGAGGGAGACATAGAATCTGAAGCGGGCTCCAGGCTCTGAGCACAGAGCCCGACACGGGGCTCAAACTCGTGAACCATAAGGTCATAACCTTAGCGAAAGTCAGACACTTAGCTGACTGAGCCACCCAGGTGCCCTAAGAGACTCATCATGATAGAGAACAAACTGAGAGTTAATAGAAGGGGGGGGGGCGTGATGGGCTAGACAGGTGATGGGTACTAGGGAGGGCACTTGTGATGAACACGGGGTGTTGTATGTAAGTGATGAATCACTAAATTCTACTTCTGAAACCAATATCGCATTGTATGTTAACGAATTTAACTCTAATTTTTAAAAAAGGAAAAAGGTTGCCATTAGCAAGAAAAAGATAATGGGAGAGGATGTGTCACTTTAAATAAGGTGGTTGGGAAGGACTTCTCCGAACAGGTGACACCTGAAGGGTGAGACTGAACCACTCAGGACTATGTGAGGAAGTGCATTCCAAGCAGAAGAAACAGAAAGACCAAAAGTTCAGATGTTGGAAAGAGCCTATTATGTTTGAGAAATTATAAGGAGGCCCATGTGGCTGGAGCAGAGTGAGGTGAGGAGAATATAGGAGGAGATGAGCCATGAGCAGGAGACTTGACTCTTCACAGTCTTGGCAAGTAGGTTGTAATTTACACTAAATCCCTGGAGAAAACTTAAGGTTCCACACACCCACGACCATGGCCTCAAAACTCACAGGGCATGAGCCTCAGGCCTTCTCCACTGTGGGCAGCTACCAAGCTGCAGAGCCAGCCCACGTGTGCAGCTGAAGGTGAGTCCAGTGTCCGTTGGGCTGCTCTTTGGGCTTCCATTCCCTCCTCTTCTTTTCCAAAAACTAATAGTGTTTCTACAGCTCATGAAAGGTCCCCATATTTCTAGCCCAACGTCAAGATCAAGAAGATGCCACACGTTTTACAGCATCCAGGGAACAAGGTCTCCCCTCTCTTAAGCAGACCTTATATCTTGCCCTAGATCCTAAGGTGTTATTAAGCTTTTGAGAGCACCTTGTGACTTAGTGAGATGGTGGAGCGTGGGGGAGGAGAGAGAAAGTAACAATGTGCTGAGGATTTATGGCCCCGTAATTTAGTTTTCTTGCTTGGATCATTGTCTCTTCCCCCAAGTGTCCTTCAAAAGTCAGGGATTTCAGTACTTTAAGAAGAACTGTTCATGGTCCTACCCTACAAAGGGGACACACAGGACATCTTCAACTTTCCTGCTTAGTGAGTGTAGCACTGGAGGATAGTGAGGAGCTCCCAAGGCCACCATATGAAAAAGCAATCCTAGTCATCCACCCTTTCCTAAAGGCACATCTTTATTCATCATCATTCATATATATATATATATATATATATATATATATATATATATATATATGAAGCAAGCCAACAGCTTGCTTCCCAGGGAATCCCAAGGAAGAAATGGAAATAGCTTCAGACCTTGACAGAAGCAATGAAAATTAAATGCCAGGGAAGAGAATTTTAATGGTAACATCTATGCATGCATTGGAGCTCTGTAATCAGAGTGGGGTTCAAACCCCACCTCTCCCACTCTGTTAGCTGTGAGACCCTAGGCAGTTGATTTTACCTTATTAGCTTGAGTTACCTTATATGCAAAATGGAAATAACAACAACCCCTATTTCATAGGATTCCCGAAGATTCAGATAGAATGTAAGCATCATAAGAACATGTCCTGAAATTATGTTATTATTGTAAACACATATCTTGCACATATACGTATTGGTTACATTAATAACTTGACGGGTGAGTGTCTGGGGCCATAAATGATAAACCAGAGGAAAGGGGATGCTTGTTACATAGTAGCAGAGAGGTTAGTAACACTTTCCCCTGGGGTAAGGGAATCTGGATAACGTGTGGAGTTTGCTGGGTGATCTAGAAGGAGATCTCCAGGCAGAATGGTGTAAATGGCACCTGTTTCTTGATGCTTATAGTAATATCCAAGAGAAGAGAGGCAAGTTAAAGGAAAGGCCATTGAACCAAAAAGGAGCCAGGTCTTGATAGTTTTGGAAGTTGCCTGTATCTCCAGATGCAAAGATGCTAAAATTACATGTTGCCAGGCAGAGATCAAATCCAGGAAGTAGGGTATAAAGATGAAGTTGGGGTGTGACTGTAAAATCCCTTACTAATGCCCCCAAAAACCTAAGATAATGCTTTAAACAACCCATCAGCTGGACCACACAGATTTCATAACCTTACATGCACTGTGCCTCAGCTGCCTTGAGGTTTGTCAGCAGATGCTCGAGGTAGACCCGAGTTTATCTCAATGAGATTCATGGGCATGGTGGCTTTTTTTTTTTTTTTTTAATAGAATGAACCTGTCATAAGATTCACAAAAGTTTTGTGTGTGTGAGCCTGGGTGGCTCAGTTGGTTGAGCGTCTGACTTAGGCTCAGGTCATGATCTCAGAGTTTGTGGGTTCAAGTTCCACGTGGGCTCTGTGCTGACAGCTCAGAGCCTGGAGCCTGCTTCCGATTCTGTGTCCCCCTCTTTCTCTGCTCCTCCCCCATTCATTCTCTCTCTCTCTCTCTCTCTCGCTCTCTCTGTCAAAAATAAATACTGTTTTAAGAAATCACAAAAATTTTAAGAGAAATGTATTGGCAACAACGCAGCCAGCTTGGATTGAAAGAGATGAGAATTACACAGATTAAAGGGAGGGCTTTAGACTCCCACACTTCTACCGAAGGAAGGCAAGGCAGAAAACAGTTCGTCTGCAAACATGGGCATCCTGTGTTTCACGGGGAAGGAAGCACGAATTAGAGGGTGAAACTAGGAGCCGTAGAGATTTATTCTGAGACCTTGGGTCCCAATTTAAAAAACTGTCAATTTGTGCCCAGGATTGTATTTAAGCATTGCAATGGACCAGTAATCCCTGGGTGTCTCTTTCATCACCTCCCCCCTTCCCGCTCCTTTTGAACAGGAATTGTCTATACATTTTATCCCCTGCCTTCCTCTACTACGTGTCATGTATATAGGAGTGCAGATAAGTCAGCTCATAGGTCTGAGAGAGAGGGACTATACCAAGGAAACCACATCTGGGAAACTTCATCCAGACTACACCTGATTTAGATGAGGAAATTCTGACTTTGAGCTGATGCTGTAATGGGATGCAACTTCTAGGAGCTGTTGGTGGGGAGGCAGGAGGGAGGAGTGTATTTGCGTGTAGGAGGGACGGGAGTCACCGAGGACAGGAGCCCATTGTGCTAGCCACTCTCCATGATGGCTCTTGTGTAATCTTCTACGCTGCACAGGGCTGACCTGCGTAACCACTAGGCTAGGACAGAGACGCCAATGCGTGCGTTCTAAGGTTCGGTTGTTTTAAAAACTTCAGCTTCCGTCTTTCTGTCTCCTGGATCACTCTTGGCAGGAGGCAAGCTACTCTGTGGTGAGGATCCTGCAGCAATCCCATGGAGAAATGTTGATGGCAAGGAGCTGAGGTCTTCCGCCAACAGCCAAGACCAACTTGCCAGTGGTGTGAGTAAGCCGTTTTGGAAGTAAGTCCTCCTATGGTCAAGCCTTCAGATGACCACCAGCCCTGAATGCCATCATGGCTGTAGCCTCATGAGAGACTCTGATCCAGAACCACCCAGCTAAGCCGCTCCTAAATTCCTAACCCACAGCAGCTGTGAGAGAATAAATGTTTATTGTTATTTTAAGGCTATGTTTGGGGATAATTTCTTGAGTGGCAACAGGGAACTAATAACAAAATTTCCAAAACACGTAACCCATTTCTTGGAACAAACTGAGGCTTAATAAAACACATGCCTGATGTTATTATTAACAGAGAGGAGCTTTGCCCTTGAACAATTCAAGCCGTATGACCCTCCTCTTGCATATTACTATAAGCATCAAGAAGAAACAAGTGCCATTTACAACATTCTGCCTGGAGATCTCCTCCTAGATCACCCAGTAGAAGCCACACGTTATCCAATTTCTGTGTTACCCCAGGGGAAAGTGTTATAAACTCCCTGCTACTACATAACAAGCACCCCCTTCCCTCTGACTTATCATTTATTCATGCATGCACGCACTCACCAAATCATTCTCAGTGTTCCTGGCAGAAGGAACAGCATGTGCAAAAGCCTTGAGGAGACAGTGGGCAAAGATTAGTCAAGAAAGTGAAGACACTGTTTCCCTGAATCAAAGAGCATAAGGGGCTGGAGCAGAGGTGGAGAGAGGGGAGACCAGATTCTGAAGGGCCTCGTAGGCCTTTAGCAGAAGTCTGGACTTTATCCAGGGCAATGGGGAGCCATGGAAGAGAATCAACAGAGGAGGGATAGAAGCACATCTTAGGAAGATCACCCTGGCAGCAGGCTGGAGCATGATTGCAGGGGCAACAGTACAGACACATGATGAGGTAAAGGGGGTCAGCCTGGAACGGTGAATGGCTTGAAAGGCATGGCAAGGTGGGACAGAGGATCCCGCCTTCCACAGCCAGTACAGGGAGAATCAATTAAATTCCTGGCTGTGATTGTTTTTATAAATGAACCCACACACAACGGGGAGGTTGGAATCAGGGACTTTGGTCTTATGTCCATTTTCTTGTGTTCCCCCCCCTCCCAGGGCTCTGCCTGGAGTGGATGAGGGGACAGGCTGGCCTGGGTCGCCCAGCTCCCTCCAGCCACCTGGCCAGGAAATGACTGCCTTTGCCTGCTCCCCAAGGCAGCCGACCCAGATGACGAAGACCCGAGGCAGGGCTGCCATGGTGGCCGGGGTGCTCCGGAGTTAATTGAGAGCACGCAGGATGAGCCGCTGCCCTGTTTTCATCTCGGTGGATCTAATTAGACAAGCAGCAATCTTGCTAAATGGGCTGGCCTGGCGGACCAAGGCCGCAGCTGGATGCCTGGGGACCGAGGCACCAGGCACAGCAGTCTCTGCTGAGATCACTGTCTTTCTTGAAAGAGACTGGGATGGGGGGAGTGTGGCTGGGGCTTGTCGGACACAGTCCACTTGAAGAAACCAGATTTCCACGGATGCCATCGTGAAGTCACGCCACAGTTCGCCAAGAGCTACTGAGTCTTTCTAGAGCTCCCACAAGGGGCCAGGTACTGTACAGGGAGCTGGGGACACAGCTGTGAATCAAACAGACCCGTCCCTACCCTCCTGGAGATGACATTCTAGCAGAGTGACAGATGTTAGAGCCAAATGATCACACATGAAATAAGATGATCATGGCCAAGCAGCAAGGGAGATTGCCCGGGGCCATGAGAAGGAGTCTTTAAGAGTGGACATGGACTGAGTGCTTATCATGCACACACTGTAACTCATTTAATCATTACAACCCCACTGGCAGGGTGTATTATTGTCCGTTCCATTTTGCAGATGAGGAAATTGAAGCCCAGAGAGGGCAAGTGATGTTTTCAAGGTCACCCAGCAGGGAAGTAGCAGAACTGGATTTGAAGCAGATGCTGGGGAGGACAGATACCATATATGTTTGCACATATAGGTGGATTAGGAGGAAGTTAACAGAGAACCATGAAGGAGAAGGGGAAAAATAGTTGGGGAGAGGGAGGGAGGCAAACCATGAGAGACTCTTGAATGCTGAGAACAAACTGAGAGCTGAGGGAGTAGGGAAGAGGGGAAGGGGGGTGATGGTCATGGAGGTGGGCACTTGTGGGGATGAGCACTGGGTGTTATATGGAAACCAATTTGACAATAAACTATTTAAGGAAGAAAAAAAATTTTTTTAATTAAAAAAAAAATGAAGCAGATGCTGGGGCTCTAGCACCCATGTGCCTAGCCACCAGGTGGAGGGTTGCACAAAAGTCCTGTGGTGGGAAAGAGGGTGAGTGCTGGAGGCACTACCGGGAGGCAGGGGGGGAGGGGGGCAGAGATGGAGGACCCGGGCTGATGCTAAGGGGAGAGCGGGGTGGAAGTTGGAGCCAGACTACACAGAATGTATCAGACGTGTCAGGGACATATGTGTTTGTTTTGAGGGCAATAGGGAGCCACAGAAGGGTTTTTAGGCAGGGGAAGGATGTAATCAACTTTGAGTCTTACTCCACCTAGCAGAAATAGCAAGTCAATAGCAGGATGCACATTTGACAGATGAGGAATCTGAGGCCAAAGGAGATGTGGGTGACTCAGAAGAAGAGGCTGGGAGGGTTTGGAGGGGCGCACGAGCTGGGTGACCTTGGGTAAGCCCCTTGCTCCTTCTGAGCCTCCACTTGCCTATCTGTAAAATGGAAACATAAGGTGATCCCCAAAGACCATTTTAGCTCTGACCTGCTAACATCACTTGGCTTCTTTCTTTCTCTTTGTGTTCTTCCTTCCATCTAACAGCAGATAAAACCCCCACTAAGTGCCAGGCACCGGGCCGGTTCCAGCCCCACCATGGGAGGAAGACCACAGACCAGTGCCTGCTTCTTCCATGTCCCTGCACTGTGTCCCAAACAGAGGGGGTACCCCTGCACCTGCCAGACTCACCCAGGACTCCCACCTAACGCCAGCCCCGAGCCACATGCTCCAACAGCTGTGGCCACAGCAGGCTTTCCATCTCCACTGCGGATCATTTTTCCCTCCGATGGAAACAGATGGAGAGACTTGGAAGGAAACAGCCCGGCCCCTAGCCCGGGGCTCATAGTTCTGGGACGGGAAGAGAGCCAGAGCTAATTCCGACACCAGCTGCCTCGCTGGGGCTCCGGGTTCCGAGGCCAGCTCCCCGGACACTTTTCCTGCCTCTCTGCAGGCCACGGGGAGCTCAGATTTTTCATTTCCTCTAGGTCTGCTTGCTCCGAGCCTGGCTCCTCCTCCTGGTGCCACAGCGCCACCCCCCTGGCAGGTGCACTGGAGAGGTCTCCACTCAGCTCCCTCTTCAGGGACTTCGGGAAGCAGAAGAGGCCCCCGCCACCCCCCGCAGACCTCCATGCACCCTGGGATCCGGGAGCCATGGCCTCTACTTCCCCCCAGAGACCCGGTTCAGAACCAACGCTGTTTAGAGGACAGTTTGAGACAGGAATTTATAAACAATTATAAAAAGTTTGGAAATGCACAAGCCCCTCATCTCAGCAAAATCTTTTCTAGAAATGCATCCTACAGAAATATTTGCCCTTGCATCGTCCTGTGTTTCTCCATAATCCAAAAATCCAAGAGACTTTGAAAACTGAACATGTTTTCGTAAGTTTGGAGCCAACACTCGTTTGACAGCAAAATCCACCCTGAACTAATGTGAAGCTATTTACAGGGCTCATTTTATCCTACTCAGTGGGAATATTTATGAGTTTCACTAAGAATTTATTAGTGCGTTTGATTATATGGTGCTGCCCTGAGCACCCCCTAGTGGTATCACATAGAATATGCTATATGTACCCTATAACCTGTCTGAAACCATTGAGTCCCCAAACGTGGGTAGCCCCAGGGGGGTTAGATAAGGGATTGTGGACCTAGACTGGCAAAAAGTGAAGACAACCAAGAAACCCACCGACGGGGGACTAATGAACACATTGGTATACATCCATACAATGGAGTAGCAGTAACCATAGCAAGATCACAGCAAACCTTTCAGGCAAGACCTCTCACTGTCCTGATTTTGCAGATCAGAATACAGATGCTCTGTGAGGATATGTCACTTTGCCTAGGACAATGACCCTGATGGAGAAAGAATAAGGTAGCACTGACATGAAAAGAAATGAAAAACCGCCAACCTGCACTGTTGATTTTTTTTTTAGTGTTTATGTATCTTTGAGAAAGAGAGAGTGTGCGCATGAGTGGGGGAGGGACACAGAGAGAGAGGGAGACAGAGCATCCAAAGTGAGCTTCAAGCTGACACAATGTGGGGCTCGAACTCACAAACCTTGAGATCATGACCTGAGCCGAAGTCAGATGCTCAACTACTGAGCCACCCAGGCACCCCATGCATTAGTGATTTTTTTTTTTAAAGGCAAGCTGTCTGACAATGGAGTGTAAAGCTGTTAGATATGTGTGTGGGTGTAATCTATACATATGGAATATATGATACACGATAGCGGTTTTCTGTGTCAGTTTGGCTAGGCTACAATACCTCATCATTCAGATGCAAGCCTGGCAGCACCAATTTTGGTGCTGCTGTGAAGGCATTTGCTTGTTTGTTTTATTTTTCTCCTTTCTCTCTTTATCCATAGTAAAATAAGGGCTCTGGGAATAATTTCCTTTTCCTTTTAGCAGTAAACTCATTTTTGCTTGCTTCTTGCTCCAAACTGAATCTTATGTGGAACCCTGTGTTGGCCTTTGTTTTTCATAATGACTCTCCCTCCCACCCCCCACCCCACGTTGGGTCTTGTGGGGACCCTGTCAATCAAGACACACCTCCTTCCCTTTGTTCCGGGGAGCCAGCTGTATGAGCCTGTTGCTACGAAGGTATTTTGTAAATGTCACCGATGTTTATAATCAGTTGATTTTCTTTTTTTAGTTTATTTTCATTTTGAGAGAAATGGAGGGTAGGAAGTCACAAGCAGGATCCACACTACGTGCAGAGTCCGACGCAGGGCTCAATCCCACAAACCATGAGATCATGACCTGAGCCAAAATCAAGAGGCAGACACTTAACCAACTGAGCGACCCAGGCGCCCCATAATCAGTTGAGTGTAAGTAAAAGGGATTCTCCTACATGGTCTGGGTGGCCCTGATTCGATCAACTGAAAGGCTTTCAAGGATAACTGAGGTTTCCAAGAAGAAGAAATTCTACTCGTGGACTGCAGCTTCAGCTCCTTCCCGAGAGTTCCAGCCTGCTCTTCCCTATCGCCTGCTCTGTGGAGTTCAGACCTGTCCAGCCAGTCCCCACAATCACATGACCAATTCCTTGCAATAAAGCAAGATCTCCCAGTAGATCTCCCACTGGGCCTGTTTCTCTGGTTGAATCCTGACAGATACTCTGTGTAACTGAACATTTTCTTCTGTGTCTCAACCCCTCCCACCCGTGGGGTGTGTCCTGCCCTTTGATAAATACTGAGAGGGTGAGCCCCCATCTGAATGGAAGATCGGACTACCTCAGAGTGGGCACTCTGTGCAGGACCTGGTACCGAGGATTGTCTTGGTCCATTCTGACTACCACTCTGTGAGGTGGGTACTCTGATTAGTCCCACTTTACAGATGAGGAAGCTGAGTCTCAGAGAAGTTAAGTCACTTCCCCAAGCACACACAGACACCTATGACTCTTTTCTGCCTGACCTCAACACGTGTGCTCTTAACTGGCAATTCACCAGCTCAGAAATATCTCCCTAGACAAAACAGGGAAGACAAAGGAGGGCTTTTGACTAACCCCTCCAACCAGGTGATTTGCAGTTAGGCTGAGAACAATGTAGATGGCCAGGGCTTGTATCTCAAGGTGGGGGCAGTAGCTACCATCACCAACTAGCTTTGTCTCCTGCCTACCCTGTCCTTCAGTCTCCAAAGAGGGCCAAGCTAGTGGCCATGTGTCCATTCTCCCAAAACTGACCTCTCCCCCCAGTCAGCAGCAATGGCAAAACAACCGTATTGGCAATGGTCCATTCAGCACAGCCTCTGATGGATTAATGAAGGGCCAGGAGTCCTTGTATGGGAGAAACAAAGCTGGACAAGGACCCAGGACACCTGGCTTCTAGCCTGATTCCACCATAAAAGAGTTGTGTGACCTTGGTCAGGTCACTGAGCCCCTCAGAGGGCAAGGCTGGGAGAAAGCAAGAACCAAGCACTTTCATACTGATAAGTCCCAAGACCCTGCTCCCTCCATCTCACAATGAGGGACTGGGCTGGGAGTCACATGGCTTGTTCTCCTTTCCAGGCTAGGAACTGGCAAGGCTGAAGTGCTGTCCTCAATACACTGACTCCAGAGCCCAAGGCTACAGGGCCCCTTTGCAATTCCATGGGCCCCAGAGGTGCTTCAAGGCAGCGTGAATTCGGGCATATGGGAGCCAGCTTGGCTCATTTCCCTCTGAGCGGAGGGTTTATTGATCTCACTGCAGCTACAGATTGGTCCACAGTTGGAGAATTACTAAACAAGAAAGCACAGCAGCCTCTGATTTATGAGATGCATGTACCATACCAGGCAAGCCAATCAAGTGGCAGAAATTTGCATATTAATGACACCTTATAAATAATGCAGAAGATGACAAGCAGTGTTGATGCTTGCCACTGGGCAGCCAGTCCTGGCCCTCTGCGCAGGGGGTCTCAAACTTGAGTGTGGGAATTGCCTGTAGGGCTTGCTACAACAATGCTTTCGGGGTGCCCATTGAGGCAGTCTGGAGCGACACTCAAGCAGTCACATTTCTAATCAGTTCCCAGGTGGTGCTAATGTGGCTGACAGTCCAGTGCATTTTCGGAGCCACTATTCTAACTCACTGCTGCTCTGCTGACCTCACTCACCTTCCTTTCCTACCAGGAAGGGGCTGACCTCCCCACCCCTCTGGGATGCAGGTGGAATCCTAGCTCTGCTACCCACTAGCTTAGCGATTCCAGGCAAGTTCCTTAAGTCATTGGTTCTTAGTCTCTGTGTCTGTAAAATGGAGGAACAGTACCCACCTCAAGGGGCTTCTGAGAGAACTGAAGGAGAAGAGGCACAGAAAATGCTGGCCCAGGGCCTACAATATAACAAAAAATGTTTTAAAAATGACAGCTTTTACAAAGGAAATATCCAGCCATGACTTATAGTCTAAGTCCTTTTTCACTATAATATTACTGTTTTCAGTTTTAAAAAACTTCAGACATGCAGGACAACTGCAAAAATAGCACCTGGAACTCCCGTCTAGTTGGCAGACACCACCTCCTGATCATGTACCTCCTGATATGATGCACTGAGAAGGATGCAGCATCATTCTGTGGTATTTCCCCCCAAAATGTACAACAGCTTGAATCTAAACCCAAGGAAATAACAGACAAATCCACACAAAGGGTGCCTTTTGCAAAGTAACCAGCTTGAAATCTTCCAAAATGTCAAGGTCATGAAAGACAATGAAAGACTCAGAAACTGTTGCAGATTGAAGGAGACCAATGGAGCATCGGGAATGTAATACTATAATTATGTGTATATTTACATGTACAGGTATACCTTTAGAGAGAGAGTGATAAAGCTAATATGGGAAACATTAACATTTGGGAAATTTGGGTAGAAGAGCATGTGGAATTTGTCACAAAGCATTGTGATGACAAGTTGCCATGGACCTAAAGTTACTATAGACTGAATCCTGAGGTCAAGCAAAGCCAGAAGAATGGGATCCCATGGGAATGCACGGTGTGTTCTCATGTCTCCATGAGCCTTTTTTTTTTTTTTTTTTTTGCAAGAGAAAGAGAGGCAGAAGGGAAGGTGGAAAGAAAGAGAGAGAGAGGGAGGGAGAATCCCAAGCAGGCTGCACGTTCATCATGGAGCCCAATGCAGGGCTTAATCCCACAATCCTGGGATCATGACCTGAGCTAAAATCAGGAGTCAGATGCTTAACCAATGGAGCCACCTAGGCATCCCTCTATGATTCTTATACTTGGGCTATTGCCTCATAGTATTGTGAGCTCAGCCAGGTCAGTGACAGCATCTATGCATCTAACACAGCCCAAATAGGCAATAAATACTCACTGAAGTCAATTCAATTAAACTGGTATTTACCCAGCAGCTGCTGTCCTGGACACTGGGTGGACAATGGTAAAGAGAATAGACATTGTTGTGGTCTGTGCAGCTCATGGGCTAAAAGGGGACATTCTTCAATTGATAGCCTATCTCTGATCACTCCATTTAGACTGTGGTCACTCCAGTGACCAGCATGTTGGGAGGGTGGAGTATGTCACTGTTTTCTAAGATTTAAAGGTCATTTTGATGGAGGGGGAAGGGGGCACACAACACACTGATAGATAGATGAAAAACAAGTCTTTGTTGCTACATCTCCAGATGAGAAGCCATCACACAGGGCTATGTGGGGAGTTGCACCCAAAGGCAGGGTAACAGTAAGCTGGAACTGTAGGAGCTTATGTATAACAAGGAGGCTTGAAGGTAGCTAGTTTCCAGGCTCCCTATGGGTTGTCTAATTTGAACAATTTTGTGGCTTTGGGGCATAGAGGCTTCCCCTAGTTGTCTGGTACCCAACCTTGGCATGATTAGGAGGTGCATGGTGACCACAGTGTGTGAAACCCGACCAAGGGACTGCTTGGACTATGAACTTAATTATCTGCTCAAGAAGGAGAACTGGCCAGAGGAGGGGCAAGATGGCGGAGAAGTAAGGAGCTCCGTACTCGCACTCGCACCCATACCTCACACGGAAAAGATCTGAAGCCATTGGAAACCTTATGAAACTTGAGAGATTGGGAGAAAAAGGACGCAGAATCCACTGAGAAAGCCTCCTATCGTGAGTGCGAATTGGGGAAGATAAAATCGGGCTGGGATCGGAGACTCCAGGGTAGGAGGCGATCCCCCTCTGTGGGGAGTGAGAGGGGAAAAAGAGAGAGTCCGAAACAGAAAAACCTCCACTCGGGCATAGAAAGACTGTGCGCGCCAAATACCTGCACGCCAGGTCCCCTCGGGCCAACTGGTCCCGGAGGGGCTCAGCTCATGGACTGCTTCTTTGTGCGGGCTCCTGGCCGGCTGGACTTCAGAGTGGCGGCGCGCCTGCTGCCATTGTCCTCCCGGCGGGCTGGGGCCCCTGGAAGAGCCGCGCGTGGACACTGTGTGTCCGGGCTCCTGGCTGGCTGGAACTCTAGAGGGAAGGCAAAGAGCTAAAAACTGGGAAATTTGCCCGCAAGTTTGTGTTTCGGGTGACAAGACATAGAGGGACCTGGTTTTTCTCACTCCAGCGGGCTCCGTGCACCCGGCAGGCAAGCCGCCGCCCATGCTCGCCAGCCCAACCCAGAGAAGGAAGCAGCGATTCTGACGCCACCCCCAGAGCGAGGCAGGGGGCCTGGAATTGCCCGAAGGGTTGCCTGGGAAGCTGTGTCTAAGGCAATTTCAGCGGGGCGCGCGGACTGGGATTTGGAGACTGGGACTGGCCTGAGTTGAAGAGTGCAACCAACTTTGGCTGCGCCCCCGGTACGGGGAGTTTACACGCCCAAAAAAAGTGAAGTGCAGCACTCGGTTCAAGAAGGGACTGGAGCAGCGCCACTCTCCTCCCCACAACCGCCAAGGCACACCCATCCCTGCTTGAGAACTGCCCTCCTCCCCTTTTTTTTTCTTTCTCTTTTCTCTCTTTTTTCCCCCAGAACATTGACCTGATTAACTCTGGTCACCAGCTTGCTTAAACAATCACAAGTAGTCCATTCTGTAGATGTAAATTCTACACCTACCGACATTTTCATCTCTTTCTCTCAGGAGTAATTAGACTATATAGTTGCTCTGGATAATACCAGCGTCCTTCTCTCACCTATCCAACCATATTGTACCCTTTACCTTTTTGAAAAAAGTTTCTTATCCCTTCTGCCTGTTCATTCTATTTCCTATTTTGCCTCATCCCCGCCCTGTCTTCTCTCTCTTTCTCTATGCTTTTCAACCAGCACTGCATACACACGGCTATTTAACTATAACTGGGAAATCAAGATATATGCTTTAAACCATTCATAGTCCATCAGTTTTCTTCTTTTTTCCTTTTCTTTTCTCCTTTTTGACCCTTTTATGTATTTTATACTCCCTATTATTCGCCCTCCCTCCTCCGTCTTTTCTCTTAACTTTTTCGTTTTCCCTCTCTCTTTGCATGTTAGTTGAATTAGCCTGTGCGTTTGTGTGCACCTGCTCCCTGTGTGTTTGTCTGTCTGTTTTCTTTTCCAGGACTACCTCAAAAAACAAGCTGGAGTACAAAAGGTGGAGAGTCCCAAATATCACTACGAATAGGAAAATAAAATAACCAAGGTCCCAACAAGAGAGACCAAGAGATACCATTCAAAAAACACTCTCTGAAAGGATAGGCCCTGGACAGTCAAAGAGTCTTCTTGTATACAGCAGCGCTCATAGGTACAGAGAGCATAAGAGGTCTTTAAAACTAACAAGAACCGGAAACCTAAATAAAATGATGAAACGAAAGAGCTCTCCTCCAAAGAAACTCCAAGAAGAAATGACAGCTAATGAACTGCTCGAAACAGATATAAGCAGCATAACTGAACAAGATTTTAGAATAATAATGGTAAAATTAATAGCTGGGCTTGAAAAAAGCATAGGGGACATCAAAGAAACTATGACTACAGACAGAATGGAAAATAAAAATAGGCATGAAGAATTAAAGAATGTGATAAATGAGATACGTAATAAATTCGAGGCCTCCAATGCACGGATTGAAGAGGCAGAAAGGAGAATAAGTGATTTAGAAGACACCATTATAGAAAAACAAGAAGCTGACAAAAAAAGAGACAAATTGATCCAGGAACATGAAAGAAGAGTTCGAGAGCTCAGTGATATGGTCAAACGCAACAATATCCACATCATAGGAATCCCAGAAGAGGAAGAGAGAGGGAAAGGTGCTGAAGGAGTCCTGGAACAAATTATAGCAGAGAACTTCCCCGACCTGGGGAAGGAAGTAAATGTTGAAATACAAGAGGCTCAGAGGACTCCCCTCAGACGTAACTTGAATCGATCTTCTGCACGACATATCATCGTAAAAATGGCAAAATACAAGGACAAAGAGAGAATTTTGAAAGCAGCTAGGGAGAAAAGGGCCCTAACATACAAAGGGAAACCTATCAGAGTGGTGACAGACCTATCTACTGAAACTTGGCAGGCCAGAAAGGAATGGCAGGAGATCTTCAATGTGATGAACAGTAAAAATATGCAGCCAAGAATCCTCTATCCAGCAAGCCTGTCATTCAAAATAGAAGGAGAGATAAAAACCTTTCCAAATAAACAGAAATTGAAAGAATTTGTCACCACGAAGCCAGCCCTACAAGAAATCCTGAGGGGGATGCTCTGAAGGAAAGGTTGCAAGGAACAAAGATACCAGAGACACCACCACAAACATGAACCCTACAAAAGATACAAAGACTCTAAACCCACATATTTCAATAATAACACTGAATGTAAATGGGCTGAATGCTCCAATCAAAAGACATAGGGTAGCAGAATGGATTAAAAAACAAAATCCATCAATATGCTGTCTACAAGAAACTCATTTTAGACGGGAAGATACCTTCAGATTAAAAGTAAGGGGATGGAGAAATATATATCATGCTACAGGAAATCAAAAGAAAGCCGGAGTAGCGATACTTATATCAGACAAACTGGACTTTAAATTAAAGACAATCACAAGAGATGAAGAAGGGCACTACATAATAATTACAGGGTCCATCCATCAGGAAGAACTAACAATCATAAATGTCTACGCACCGAATATGGGAGCACCTAAATATCTAAAACAATTAATCACAAACAGAAACAAGCTTATAGATAAGAATGTGCTAATAGCAGGGGACTTTAATACTCCGCTTACAGCAATGGATAGGTCAACCAGACAGAAAATCACTAAAGAAATAATGGACTTGAAAGACACATTGGACCAGATGGATCTGACGGATATATTTAGAACTTTACATCCTGAGGCCAGGGAATTTACTTTCTTCTCAAGTGCGCATGGCACATTCTCCAAGATAGATCACATACTGGGACATAAAGCAGCCCTCAATAAATATAAAAGAATAGAGATCATACCATGCACACTGTCAGATCACAATGCTTTGAAACTTGAAATCAATTACAGGAAGAAGTCTGGAAAACCGCCAAAAACATGGAGGTTAAAGAACACCCTTCTAAAGAATGAATGGGCCAATCAGGCAATTAGAGAGGAAATTAAAAAATATATGGAAACAAATGAAAATGAAAACACAACAATTCAAAATCTATGGGATGCGGCCAAGGCAGTCCTAAGAGGAAAGTACATTGCTCTCCAGGCCTATTTCAAGAGATTAGAAAAAGCACAAGTCCAAAATCTAACAGCTCACCTAAAGGAGCTAGAGGCAGAGCAACAAGAACGCCCTAAACCCAGTAGAAGAAGAGAAATAGTAAAAATTAGAGCAGAAATAAACAACATAGAGACCAAAGAAACAATTGAACAGATCAATGAAACCAAGAGTTGGTTTTTTGAAAAAGTAAACAAAATTGACAAACCTCTAGCCAGGCTTATCAAAAAGAAAAGAGAGAGCACCCAAATAGACAAAATTATGAATGAAAATGGACTTATTACAACCAACCCCTCAGAAATACAAGCAATTATCAGGGAATACTATGAAAAATTATATGCCAACAAATTGGACAACTTAGAAGAAATGGACAAATTCCTAAACACACACTCACTACCAAAATTCACACGGGAAGAAATAGAAAACCTGAACAGACCCATAACGAGTGAAGAAATCGAATCAGTGATCAAAAATCTCCCAACAAATAAGAGCCCTGGACCTGATGGTTTCCCTGGGGAATTCTACCAGACATTTAAAACAGAATTAATCCCAATTCTTCTCAAGCTATTCCAAAAAATAGAAGTCGAAGGAAAACTCCCGGACTCATTTTATGAAGCCAGCATCACTCTGATTCCCAAGCCAGACAGAGATCCAGCAAAAAAAGAGAACTATAGGCCAATATCCTTGATGAATACGGATGCAAAAATTCTCAACAAGATCCTTGCAAATCGAATCCAGCAGCATATCAAAAGAATCATCCACCAAGATCAAGTGGGATTCATTCCTGGGTTACAGGGCTGGTTCAACATTCGCAAATCAATCAATGTGATCCATCATATCAATAAAAGAAAAGATAAAAACCATATGATCCTGTCAATAGATGCAGAAAAAGCATTTGACAAAATACAGCATCCCTTCTTAATAAAGACTCTCGAGAAAGTTGGGATAGAAGGAACCTACTTAAACATCATCAAAGCCATCTATGAGAAGCCTTCAGCTAACATCATCCTCAACGGGGAAAAACTGAGAGCTTTCCCCCTGAGATCAGGAACACGACAGGGATGTCCACTCTCACCACTGTTGTTTAACATAGTGCTGGAAGTCCTAGCATCAGCCATCAGACAACAAAAGGAAATCAAAGGCATCAGAATTGGCAAAGAGGAAGTCAAACTTTCACTCTTCGCAGATGACATGATACTCTACATAGAAAACCCGACAGACTCCACCAGAAGCCTACTAGAACTGATCCAAGAATTCAGCCAAGTTGCAGGGTACAAAATCAACGTACAGAAATCGGTTGCATTTTTATACACCAATAATGAAGCAACAGAAAGAGAAATCAAGAAACTGATCCCATTCACAATTGCACAAAAAACCATAAAATACCTCGGAATAAACCTAACCAAGGATACAAGAGATCTGTATGATGAAAACTATAGAAAACTTATGAAGGAAATTGAAGAAGACACAAAGAAATGGAAAAACATTCCATGCTCATGGATAGGAAGAATAAATATAGTTAAGATGTCATTACTACCTAAAGCACTCTACACATTCAATGCAATTCCAATCAAAATTGCACCAGCATACTTCTCAAAACTAGAACAAACTATCCAAAAATTTGTATGGAACCACAAAAGACCCCGAATAGCCAAAGTAATACTGAAAAATAAAACCAAAACGGGAGGTATCACCATCCCAGACTTCAGCCTCTACTACAAAGCTGTCATCCTCAAGACAGTATGGTATTGGCACAAAAACAGACACATAGACCAATGGAACAGAATTGAGAACTCAGAAGTGGACCCAAAAGTATACAGCCAACTGATCTTTGACAAAGCAGGAAAGAATATCCAATGGAAAAAAGACAGCCTTTTTAACAGATGGTGTTGGGAGAACTGGACAGCAACATGCAGAAGAATGAAACTAGATCATTTTCTCACACCATGCACAAAAATCAACTCAAAATGGATAAAGGACCTGAACGTGAGACAGGAAACTATCAACACCCTAGAGGAGAAAGCAGGAAACAACCTCCTTGACCTCCACCGCAGCAACTTCTTACTTGACACATCCCCAAAAGCAAGGGAATCAAGAGCAAAAATAAACTGTTGGGACCTCATCAAGATTAAAAGCTTCTGCACAGCCAAGGAAACAACCCAGAAAATTAATAGGCAACCAACGGAATGGGAAAAGATAGTTGCAAATGACATATCAGATAAAGGGTTAATATCCAGAATCTATAAGGAACTCACCAAACTACACGCCCGAAAAACAAACAACCCAGTGAAGAAATGGGCAGAAGACATGAACAGACACTTCTCCAAAGAGGACATCCAGATGGCCAACAGACACATGAAACGATGCTCAGCATCCCTCCTCATCAGGGAAATACAAATCAAAACCACACTGAGATACCACCTCACGCCAGTCAGAGTGGCTAAAATGAGCAAATCAGAGAACTCTAGATGCTGGCGAGGATGTGGAGAAACGGGCACCCTCCTACACTGTTGGTGGGAATGTAAACTGGTACAGCCCCTCTGGAAAACAGTGTGGAGGTTCCTCAGGAAACTAACAATAGAACTCCCTTATGACCCAGCAATAGCACTGCTAGGAATTTACCCAAGGGATACAGAAATGCTGAGGCATAGGAGCACATGTACCCCAATGTTCATAGCAGCACTCTCCACAATAGCTAAAACATGGAAAGAGCCTAAGTGTCCATCAACAGATGAATGGATCAAGAAGATGTGGTTTATCTATACCATGGAATACTACATGGCAATGAGAAACAATGAAATCTGGCCATGTGTAGCAACATGGATGGACCTTGAGGGTGTTATGCTGAGCGAAATAAGTCAGGCAGAGAAGGACAAATATCATATGTTTGCACGTATAGGAGGATTAGGAGGAACTTGACGGAGGAACAAGGGGGAGAAGAAGGGCGGAAATGGTGGGGGAAAGGGAGAGAGGCAAACCATGAGAGACTCTTGAATGCTGACAAAAACTGAGGACTGATGGATGTGGGGGGGAGGGGGGATGGGCATGGAGGAGGGCACTTGTGGGGATGAGCACTGGGTGTTATGTGGAAACTAATTTGACAATAAACTATTTGTAAAAAAAAAAAAAAAAAAAAGAACCTTCCCCAGGTTTAAAAAAAAAAAAAAAAAAGAACTGGCCAGCCTCTAGCAAGGGGCTTAAAACTGATAAAGACAGCATGAAACAAACACACAAACACCATATTATAGTTATGTCCTCTCTGAGACTCATCTGTAAAATGGAGACATAATACCTACCTAATAGTATAGGATTGAATGTGGATGAGAAAGTACCTGCACACAGTCCAAATGTGAATCATCCCTTATGCCAGCACCTAGGCTAAAATAAAATAAAATAGGGGCACCAGGGGGCTTAGTCAGTTAAGTGTCCAACTTCGGCTCAGGTCGTGATCTCACAGCTCGTGAATTTGAGGCTCGCATGGGGCTCTGTGTTGACAGCTCAGAACTTGGAGCCTGCTTCAGATTCTGTGTGTGTCTCTATCTCTTTGCCCCTCCCCTTCTCGTGCTCTCTCGCTCTCTCTCTCTCAAAAAAAAATTAAAAAATTATTTAAATAATAAAATAAAATAAAAATAGGGGCGCCTGGGTGGCTTAGTCGGTTAAGCGTCCGACTTTCGCTTAGGTCATGATC
Organism: Hyaena hyaena; assembly: GCF_003009895.1. Taxonomy (NCBI): domain Eukaryota; kingdom Metazoa; phylum Chordata; class Mammalia; order Carnivora; family Hyaenidae; genus Hyaena; species Hyaena hyaena. The sequence continues at coordinate 13,806,321 of NW_024080632.1, forward strand.
TCGCGGTTCGTGGGTTTGAGCCCCGTGTCGGGCTCTGTGCTGACTGCCAGCTCGGAGCCTGGAGCCTGTTTCAGAGTTTGCAACTCCCTCTCTCTCTGACCCTCCCTTGTTCACGCTGTCTCTCTCTCTCCTAGAAATAAATTTTAAAAAAACATTAAAAAATTAAAAAATATATAAAAATAAATAATATAATATAAATTAAATAAACAAACAAACAAAAATAATATATATACACACACATAGTTTAAAATTTACTGTTGGTAATACCTGAGGAAGGTGCATACCCCTCTCCACAAAACCACAGACAGTTTTCCTCTGATGTTAAAACAGACTGACAGTTATCTTGGGGAACAGCAGACGTGGTTGACTTGCATTCAGTTGCCATCCAGGATGAGCACATGAGACTCTCCACCAGGTGAGATGTTACTCTGAGAGCATCACAGAGCCTGATGGAACAGCCAGCTCTGTCTCCACCCCTGCCTCGCCAAAGAGCATTTGCTCTGTGATTTCACTCTTTTTCTCTTTCTTTCTCTCTCTGTCTCCTTCCCTCCCTTCTTTTCTTTTTCCTTCCTCACCCCAGTGCACACCTAATGAAACTACCATCCCAGCATCTAGGCACTATTCCCGTTTAAGGAAACACCAAGACGTGCTGGCTAAGTCACACCTCCCACCGGTACACACCAAAAGCATGGCCAAGGAACATGACTTGACTGATCACTCGGCCTTTCTCCAGCTTTGGATCATGTGAGAGGGCCACAACTGTCCCAAGAAGGAGCTGGGTCAAGAGCCCATTGCTTGGCATCATGTATCTATGGTATTTATGCCATGTGTAGCCCCCAAACACGTCATCTTGGTGGCTGCTCTTTGGTTGTGCTTTGTCTGTCTTCTTGTCTGGACCTGCAAACTTCCCACCAATTCAGAAAGCAACCCTGTGCTCTTCCAATAAATTTATTTTCTGTTCAAGGTAACAAAGGTCAGCTTCTGTCTCTCACAATCAAGAAACTAGCTTGTCCATACAAAGAGTTGAATTTCTGGAGGTTAAATAAATAGGGTGACTGCACTAAAAGCCATGGAGGAACACCTCCCTCAGGGTGTTGGGAGCCTGGGATGGGGTTTTCTTCACTTTGCCATTTCTTTTCCTACAGACACTCGTTCGTGAGCCCTGCTACTTTCCAGCTGTTAATGATAAGAAATCTTTATTGAGTATTTAATTATGCCAAGCACTATCGTAGTTATTCATAGATTCTGTATTTGAAAATCTGCCTGCTTGCTAAAATGTGTTTGTAACCCCAAAACCAATATTTGTAGTGTTTCTGCTGGCATGCACAGAGTAGCAAGGAATTAGAGTCACCCAACATGGTTCCCAGCTGAGTTGAAAGAGAGGACATTCTGTCATCTTGTTTCAGCTCTCTTACTGTAAACAAGTATCCTTGTCACAGTATGCTTACTGTAATGTTTTTGCATTTTGTGCTTTTTGCTGGCGATTTTGCTGTTTCAAATGGCCCCCAAGTGTAGTGTTGAAGTACTCTGCAGGGCACCTAAGTGTGAGAAGGCTGCATGTGCCTCAGGAAGGAAACACACTTGTTAGACAAGCTTCATTTAGGTGTGAGTTACAGTGTTGTTGGTCATGAGTTCAGTGTTAATGAATCAACAGCATATGTTAAATATGGTGTCTTTAAGCAGAAACACACATAAAAGGTTATCTACCAACTGATTGATGAAAATGTGACCAGAGGCTTGCAGGAACCTAATCCTGTATTTCTCCCAGGAGCAATGGTTCAGTATTCACTAATTGAGTGTTGGTACTGACTTACAGAATATAACTATCACAAATAATGGGAAGTAAGTACATGAGAGCATATGTTTCAGAAAACCTGAAATGCACAACTCTGACCTTCCGGAAGAGATTGTGAAATTTCCACGCAATTTAGCGCTTTTCAAGACACCAAGGGAAATGTACATGAGGAGGAAGCCCCAGACTACAGACCACCACCCTCAAAAAGGAGACTAAGAAGAACTGAGGCCCCTTGAGTTAGTGAGGTATCTGAGTCCCCCAATGAAAGCTCCAGCCGGATATAGCATTTGCCACAAACATTAACACAGGGGGTCACTGACATTAGGGGTCTTGGTTTTTTTAATAGCAGCCAATGCCCATCTGCTCTCTGTGGTCCCAATGATCCCTACCACTATCCACACTGCCCGGTCTGTGTGTTCTGGAGCTCTCGGGGGGAGGATCATTTCCAAGTCTCTCCAGATGCTCCTGAATTTTTCCTCAGCTGCTACAATACCACCCAGATGCCCATTTCCTACCCTCTGCTATGTCTTTTGCTCTAAAACCCCTAGCAATGGAGTTTTCCTAACATCACAAATCAGTTCTGACCCCCACCAAACCACCGCATCTTCTTCTACTCCCTAGTTCCTCCAGTTTATGTTGGTTGGACCAAGACTGGCATTGAACATCTGGCTCCACCCTTTAATAGCTGTGTGATCTTAACAAAGACATTTACCTTCTGTTGGCCTCCATCCCTCATCTATAAAATGAGATGGGGTTGGAGTAAATATTTTGTAAAGTCATTGCCAGGCCAGTTCTACATCTCACCTTTCCCCACAGATTCTAAATGTTTCTTAAGTATCAATACAAATGGCCTGTAAATATTGTCCTCCTACTGAGGACAGAAACTTAGAGTAGGGCTGGAGAAAAGATATAACATGGCCTCTGACATATATTTCATGCCCTCTAAACATTTCTTTGGCTGATGGATTGGCCCACTATGCAGGGAACCACAAACAATAAGCCCTCTATATGACTGACAGGTGGGATGTAGAAAGCAAAAGAAGAGAGAGATCATCTATAATACAAAAGTCCTCTGATCTTAAAAGGGAGGAGTCAGGTTAGAGTTCCTTGAAATTATGAGAATGCAGCTTAATTCAGTTCAATTAAAGCTTAATGCTCTATTTTGTGAGCAAGTCACTTGTGTCAGCTAATAAAAGATGTAGATCTCCAACTCAAGGTTTTTGAGAGGCGAGGATCCCAGGATTGACATCGCCTTATGCTAGATTTTGTGACTTCAAAATAGCAAATCCCAATAATCCAGGACCATGCAAAGACTGATGAGGGAATGAGATAAGTTTAATTCCAACTGTGGGATAGGTCATCTGTCCCCCAGTGCACGGCCAGGGACAGTAACTTACAGTCTCCTCATTGCCTCTTTGATCTCTCAATTCCTACCACACTTCAAAGTAATATGAAGGCCAGAAGGTTTACAGCATTATGGGTAAGTTCTGGAGTTAGACTTCTGATGGGTTTGAGTCCCACCTCTCCTCATTCACTGTGACCTTAGCCATTTTAAGTAACTTTCTCTTTTTTTAATTTTTTAAACTTTATTTATTTATTTATTTATTTTGAGAGAGAGAGAGCATGGGAGGGGCAGAGGGAGAGGGAGAGAGAGAGAGAATCCCAAACAGGATTGATATGGGGCTCAAACCCATGAACCGTGAGATCATGACCTGAGCTGAAATGAAGAGGCAGTTGCTTAACCGGCTGAGCCACCCAGGTGCCCCTTAATTTCTTACACTTCAGTTTCCTCATGTGTAAAATGAGAATAAGATAGAAATGTACCTTCCTCTTCAGGGGGTGTAGAGTGGTGTTTCTCAACTGCATCTGAATTATGTGGGGATCTTGTTAAATGAAGGTTGTAATTCAGTAAGTTCAGGGCTCTATTTCTGGTATGGCAGAACTAGATCCTAACAGACTAATAATGCCACGTATAACAATTATAAACTCTGAGCAAAATACAAAAATCAATTATTCTAGGTCTCTGGAGACTGGGGAGGGGGGGAAACAGGTAGATTTCAGAAGGAAGTCAAATCTTGGGGGAAAAAAAAAGGACTAACATTGGATGACCCTCTCATTTTTGCTACTCTCGTCTGAGGACAGGCCACAGCTGTGGTTCAGTGCAGGACAGTTAAAACTCTCATAGAAATCTTGCCAACTTTCTGGTCTGACAAGCCAGAGGAAGCAGCCCAAAGCAACCATATTTATAATGACAGACAGTCCTAGAAAGAAGAGAGTAGAGAAGGGGGATCCCAAATTCTGAGTAGAGGCTCCGTCAAAATCTCTTGCTGAGCCCTAGACCATGCATGCATATAGCTAAAGATTAAAGACCTCAACCAATATTTTAACTGCTTCCCAAGTATGTGAGACAGTCTACAGTCTATTAATTGCCTTCTAAAACAAAAACATTGACACTCTTTGAGGTAATAAAACAGAATCCATAATCTCTACAACAAAGCATTCACAACATGCAGGATAAAGTCCAAAATGATTCAACATGTAGAGAACCAGGGAACTGTGATCCATTTTCAAGGAAAAAGGTAATCAATAAAAAACAGCCCTGAGATGACTCACAGGATTCGAAGCAATTATAATTACATACTCTCATGTAAAGAAAAATATGCTCATAATGAAAAGATGGGGGATCCCAGTGGAGAAATAGAAAATGTGAGAAGTAACCAAAAGGAACTTTTAAAACTGGGATACAAAAGGGGCTCCTGGATAGCTCAGTAGGTTAAGCATCCAACTTTGGCTCAGGTCATGATCTCATGGTTTGTGGGTTTGACCCCAACGCCAGGCTCTGTGCTGACAGCTCAGAGCCTGGAGCCTGCTTCAGATTCTGTGTCTCCCTCTCTCTCTGCCCTTCCTTGGTTCACACACTCTGTCTCTCGCTCTCTCAATCAATAAATGTTTAAAAATGTTTTTAAATAAAATTGGAATACACAAAAAAGATTCAGCGAACCTAAAGATAGATCAACAGAAATTATCCATTCTCAAGAAGGGAGAGAAAAGATATAAAATTAACAGAGCTTCAGGGGCCTATGGAACAATATGAAAAGATCCAAGATAAGAGTAATTGGAATCCCAGAAGGAAAAGAAAGAGAGGTTAAGGCAGAATATATATATATATATATATTTGACAAAAAGATGTGCCAAAACTTCCCAAATGGGTGATTCAGTAGAGCTATAGAAAAAGCTGACATTCTGTCTTTCTAACAGAAAATATCTCCTAGCTGATATTGTTGGTCCACATTTTGAAAGGGTCTAAACCTGTACTGTCCAATAAAACATTCTACAGTGGCAAGAATATTCTATTTCATCACTGTCCAATATGGTAGCCACTAGCCACATGTAGCTATCAAAAAGTTGAAATGTGGCTAGTGTAATTACAGAGCTTAATTTTCATTTTAGTTAATATAATCCTAAATTTTAAGAAGCCACGTGTGGCTAATGCTGCCATATTGAAGGGTACAAGTCCAGAGAATTCAATGAGGTGGTACTCATAAAGAACTCACATGATGCCCAGCACAGAATAGCCCTCCATATGAACTAACCATGTCATCAACCTCATCATCATCAAGACTCATCTACTTCACTGCCTTGCTCAGGATCATGCCTGCTTTTCCCCTAATAGCAGGGGACAAGGCACTGCTCCTCATGGCCCCCAACTCCTTCTACCACCTGGCATAGTGTTTTTCAGTCTTTTCCACCATTTGCATCTGGTATGGGCTCTGCTTATCATGTTAGCCCCCTTTGAAGAAGCTGGAACCACTCACTATATATATTCTTTGTACTTTAAAGGACTCTTCAGCCCATCTGCTGAAATGACCTGAGGTTTTTATTCTTTGCTTAAGGAAAGATTTGTGGAAACACGATGGCACTCAGGCTTTGGGGAGCACTTCTGCTCCGCGTCTGCCATGCTCTTGTCAGGACTCACACCCACTCAGCCTGCACGCTCACGAGGATCAAGCCTGCATGCGAATGTCTATTAGCTTTATGAGGAGGAGAGAATATCATCATAATCAAGCTGTTTCTGTACAACACTGGAGCAGCAACTGCTGGGAGTGTCTCTAATTGGCATGTTCCCACTCCAGCTGGAAAAAGTGTGGATGGAAGGAGGGAATATAGACTAGTCACTTTCCCCTTCCCCTAGAGTGGGAATAGGGAAGTGTCTGGAGGTTACCTCCTAGTTCCAAGTAAGTGAAAACCAGAGGAGGACATGCCAGAGCTCTAGAGCAGACTTCAAAAGACTGTCATGTACAAGCTGTGTAACCTTAGGCAAGTTCCTTCACCTATCTGAGTCTCAATTTCTTTGTGTGGGCAGTGAGGGTAACAATAGCACTTATCACATAGAGATGTTTTGAGACTTTAAGTGTGGCAGTAGGTGTATTCTCAAAGAGAGAAGTCAACATGAGCACCCCAGCCATTCTACAGAATGATTTTTAAAACTCTTCTGATCAGACAGGCAGAGAAGGACAAATATCATATGTTTGCACGTATAGGAGGATTAGGAGGAACTTGACGGAGGACCAAGGGGGAGAAGAAGGGGGGAGATGGTGGGGGAAAGGGAGAGAGGCAAACCATGAGAGACTCTTGAATGCTGACAAAAACTGAGGACTGATGGATGTGGGGGGGAGGGGGGGCATGGAGGAGGGCACTTTGGGGATGAGCACTGAGTGTTATGTGGAAACTAATTTGACAATAAACTATTTGTAAAAAAAAAAAAAAAAAAACTCTTCTGATCAGAAATATCTCCCTATCCCATTGCCTAAAATTTTTACCACCAAATACCCTGGTTTAAGGCTATAGAGGACAATTACTAACTTCACCTGGGGCCCTAGGCTCAGACTATCCCAGTTCAAGGCTTCTCAAATTTTAAAGTACACGCAGGTCACCAGGGGACCATGTTAAAGTGCAGATTTGGGTTTATAGACCTGGGGGTAGGGGTCTGGGATTCTGAATTTCTAGCAATTTCTGTGGAGATACAGATGCTGCTATTATACAGACCACAATTCACGTAGCAAGGGCCCTAGAGACTTGCTGCATGTGATAAAATCTGCTTTCTCTCATATGATTATCTTGTTCATAGTGATAAACCACATATCTAAATATTCAGATAAAAAACTGGAAATGCTGAATAATACTAATGATGATATCAACCACAGCTAACAGTTATTGAGGGCTTATTCTGTACCAGGCATCGTGCCAAGTGCTTCATAGCCTCTAGTTCATTTAATCCTAATGGCACCCTTACAAGGAAGGTTCTGTTATTAACCTGACTTTATAGATGAAGAAGCTACATCTCAAGGAGGTTAAGACATTTGCCTAAAGGCACACAGCTAGTGAGAGGAAGATCCGGGATCTGAACCCTGGGTTGTTTCAGAGCTTTATATGCCTACGCCACTATGAAAGAGTTCCAAAAACCCATGACAACGCTTCCATTCCAGAATCTTCATTTTACTACGGGGGGTGGTGGGCCTGGGGGAGGAGGGGCTCAATAGCCTAAAGTGCTAACCCATAACCCTTCAGTGGTTCTCATTCCTGGCTGTACATTCAAATGTACAGGGGACTTTTGTTTTAATTTTTATTTTATTTATTATTTTTTTATTTGAGAGAGAGAGAAAGAGAAGGCATGTGAGCTAGGGAGAGGGGGAGGGAGGGAGGAAGGGAGGGAGGGAGGGAGGGAGAGAGAAAGAGAGAGAGACAGAGAGAGAGAGAGAGATTGAGAGAGAGAATCTCAAGTAAGTTCCATACTCAGTACGGAGCCTGACTCTTGGCTCAATCCTATAATCCTGGCATCATGACCTGAGCCAAAATCAAGAGTTGGACGCTCAATTGACTGAGCCACCCAGGTGCCTTTGAGGGACTTTTAAACATGCCCCCCATGCAGACCACATACCAATTACATTGGAATCTCTGGGGGAGAGACCCCAGATCTCAAAATTTTAACGTCCATAAAGCATTTCAATCTGCAGCTGAGGAAAAAATCTTTGTCATAGAGCCTGACCTCTGACTGCTGAGGACTCTGAAGGGGCCAAAGGACTCAGCAGAGAGGCAGCCAACACGAGAGAGAAACAACAAACAGGAAGTTCCAGACGCCACTCTCCTGGCTTATCAGCATCATCATTGTATACTCAGTGTCTCTTTGTCTCTTTGTTATCTGTGCACAGTGAAGCCTGAGGAGGATTAAGATGGGCATGGAATAGTGGAGGGAAAGTAGGAAGAGGATTTCTGTGGGTGTATACAGCCACTAAATGTCCGATGTCAAAGATCCTCTCCCTGCATCTCATCAAGCTGTTTAGGGAACAAAGGGCGAGGGGAAGTTCTAGGTGACCACTGCAGCGTTGCCCAGGATGGCACCTGGCCAGAAGTCTAGGAAACCAGCACTCCTTGGTCTGGTGCAGAGCATTCAGTGATGGGAAGGGGGTGGTACAGAGACCCTTGGAGTCTATGTACTCTAATGTGGTCACTCTACCGATGGGGAGAACCAGCAATCGCGATCCCAGCTCCTAAAAGAGCTGCCCTAGACACCCAAGGCATCGTGTCCATCCCCAGGAAGGCCTCTACGGTGGACCTCTGCTGGGTTTTGCCCAGCTGTTGCTTTCCTCTTCATCTGTGACCAGCACCTTCGTCTTTATACAGGGATCTGTTCCCCGCCCCCACCCCCTCACCATTCTCTTTGCATGCAGCTCTTTGGGAGCTGTCAATCAAAGTGCCCCACCTTCTCTTGGCTGACGGGCAGGTACAGGACTCAATCTGGGCCAGTCAGCTCTCTCCTGGGGATCTGAATCTGAAGCAGAGTGAAGGCACTTTGGAAGCCCCATCCGTTTCTACTGCTGCCTGGATCCCGTAGTTGCCAAAGCTCTCTTCATTCCTGTGGCTCACCTATTGCTTGGTTCTAGGAGTTCTTCCTATCAGTTAGTTTCTGCCCAAGCTAGCCAGGACCTTGATGATATGGTGTCTGCTGTTTCATAAGCAGAATGAAAGTAGACAAAATGCTTTCCTTCCATTGCCACAGGACTTAGAATTCATAGAATACAAGAAGGAGAGGGGATGTTACTGACCAGCTCCCTCCCTGCTAGATTAATCCTGTACTCCCTGCGAAGTCATTGTCCAGCCTTCTATGGGAAGTCCTCTGCCTCCTCATGAATCTGCTTTAATGGGTTTTGACCAGCTCTGCTGCTTACCAGCTGTGTGATTTTGGACAGACCACTTAACTCCTCTGAGCCTCAGTTTGTGTGTTATATTGTGGTGTGTTCTAAATGAGATAATGTATATACAACACTTTGCATGTAGTAAGTGCACAATTAAAGACAGTTATCATAACTTGTATGGATATGAAAACTACCTAGTCCCAGAGCCCCCACTTATCCCCTTGAACCAAAGGTCTTTGACAAGGGAAGCTCTTCTGGCTCTTTATGTTACTAAGAAAACAGAACCAGAGAACCTCGGGAAATAACCCCAAATTACACAGAAAACAGCTGTGGTGCAGGGCCTGAGGCTCATAGTCTCTTGCCAACTGGCTGGTCTTTGAGTCACACCTCCAATGTTTGGCCAAAGGAGGAGCCAAAACCACCAAGACAGTCAACAGGAAAGAAAACTGTTTCTTGGGGTGAGAGAAAGGAAAAAGAAAATTATTTGGTCCAGTGCTTCCAGATCCCATCTTGAATGTGTCCATCACCCATTACCTTGCTGGGTAATTGCATACACAGTTACTAAGTTACAGCTCAAATTAGATGCTGTGGCCTATATTTGGGAAACAAAATAATTCACTTTGCTAAATTTGGCATTGGGATTCTGCGTTTATAAATCCAGCCCAGCGTGGGATCCAGGACAAATAAGACTCTATTCCTTGGACAGGTTCAGATGAGGCATCCATTCTGATTAGCAACCCAATTAAAGTTCCCTACCATCACAAGTTGTGAAGGGGTGGTGAAGCATGTCAGGGATCTCAGACTCAAATGCCAGCAGAGGCCAGGCAAGTAATATGACTGAATGAAGAGTGCCAGGTGGGTCCTGTGGTGGACTGGAAGACCTATGCCCTGTCTAAAAGAGGCAGCTACTACTTAGCCAGTAATTGCCACTGGGAGTCTGGGCCCAGGGCTGTCAGTCTCAGGTCCATACCTTAACAGCTGTGTGACTTTGGTCTAGTGACTTAACCTCTCTGTGGCTCAATTTTCTCACCCACAAAATGGAGATGATGATAATAATGCCTACCTCTTAGGGCAACTGTGAAAATTAAGAGTCACTACATCGAAGTGCTTAGCACACTACTTATTCCATAGTAAGAACTCAATAATGTTGCCTGCTATTACTAAGCTGATAGTTTTAAGCCAAGGATTCTTGGGGTGAATAGCAGGAACAAGAGTATTCAAGTTATTCTCAATATAGACAGGTTAATGGCATGGGATAAGACCAGGTTGACTAATGAATCTTTTACTTTGGCTGGAATGCTGGTAACCCTATATGTTCACATTGGGACTCACTGCCTGATCATAACTTTATTCAACTCTTGCGTATTTGTTAAAATTTTGGCAGCTGATTAATTCTTATTTTATGCAGCAGATTTAGGGAACATTTGGGGATGAAGTAGCAGGATTCTTAGAGGAAATTTGGGTGCCATTGTTCTAAAACCAAAATACGGACCTAGCTTTAACATCAAATATGCTTAAAACCTTGACTTCATAATGATAGTCAAAAGGAAACTCACTGGTCATGGATGGAAAATGCTGGTGAATGGACTATCCATGGTGAAAACAGAAAATAAAGACAAAGAAGTAAGCATCTATCCGGAACTGCACCACAGAGTAGCCAAATAGCAGATGATACTACAGAGATATATTTCAGATAATAGGTGAACACAGAATTACAGAATTAGAATAACACCCTTTTGCAACCCCGATAGAATTAATATATTTAAGTATTCAGCACCAGTAGCTACTATTCTCATTCTCTCTCTCTCTCCCTCGCAAACACACACACACACACACACACACACACACACACACACCTGCTACAAAAGCAGTCTTACAAAAAGAAATGAACATAAATCTGATAAAGCCCCTAGATCCAACCACCAATGTACAGAGAAAACAGAGAACAGAAGAATACTTTAAAGAAATGATGAGGATACAGCAAAATCAAGACTCGAGGAACCCCATAGGAAAAACAACTCAGTTTATTGAATAAACTGCAAGAACAAAAAAAGTTATAGCAGAGGGACCTATGGATTTAAAATGACTTAAGGGATCTATCCAGCAAACACAATATGTGGACTTTATTTGGATCCTGCTGTGGCAAAATAATGGCCTCCAAAGATGTCCATTTCCTGATCCCTGTTACCTGTGACTATGGTACCTTATATGGCAAAGTAGACTTTGCAGATGTGATTAAGGCTAAGGCCTTTGAGATGGAGAAATTATTCTGGATTAGACAGGTGGGTCCAACCTAATCACAAGTTTGAAAGTAGAGTTTCCTGGCCAGAGTCAGAATGAGATATGATGACAGAAGAAGGGTCATAGAAGAAGGTGAGGAAATGGATTCTACCCTAAAGACTCTGGAAAGGAGCACAGCTCTGCCAAGGCCTTGATTTTAGCCCTGTGAGAACTGTGCCCGACCTCTGACCTCTGGAACTATGAGATAATTAATTTATATTGTTAAACCACCAACTTTATGGTGATTCGTTACAGCAGCAATAAAAAAATTGTAAAAATTAAAAATAAAAAACAACAACAACTAGGGGCGGCTCAGTGGGTGGCTCAGTCGGTTAAGCATCCGACTTTGGCTCAGGTCATGATCTCACAGTCCGTGGGTTTGAGCCCTGCATCAGGCTCTGTGCTGACAGCTCAGAGCCTGGATCCTGCTTTAGATTCCGTGTCTCCTTCTCTCTCTGCCCCTCGCCCACTCACGTTCTGTCTCTCTTAAAAAATAAAATAAAGACATTAAAAAATTTTTTAAACTAATACAGATCCAAATAAGTAAACTATATTTTAAAAATTATAATCATTGGGAAAATGTTAACACTGACTTTTTTTGATGATACTAAGAAGTTATAGGAGATTAAGGAATTCTTTGATAATACTAAAAAACAACCTTATGTGATCATGACTTTGGTTAGATTAATTCCTAGATTTCTTTTGCTTTTTGGTGTTATCTTATGTGAGTGACTTTTTGAGTGAGTACTCTCAGAAGGAAGGGGGTGAGGGAGGCAGGGCAGGGATAAAAACTAAGCAAGAACATGATCTCAGTTACAGGCTAGCCTCAGTCTGATCCCACAGAGTGCTCCAAAGAATGAGCTACATCATAGAAATGGTCCTGCCTAGAGGCAGGGAGCCTGGATTTTATTCCCGTGTCTTTCATTAGCTGTCAGCTGTTCCCAGGTGGCAAAGGGGTTCCCATTGGCTGAAGTCAATTCACCAGAGAGTGAGGCAGCCATGAGCCATCCATCCAGCATTCACAACACCTGGACAATGGGTCCATCGGTCAGTTAGAAGGCTCTGAGATGGACATTCCCTATCTTTTACAGTCCACCCCTTTGAACTGCTCTGATTTCATTACCTTTAGCATTAAGTTCGCTCCACCTACGCACAACCTCTATAGAACTCTGGTTGGTCACAATTTGGGGGGAAATTTTAGAAAGAGGAAGATTAATGGGAAGAACTAGAGCCTCCACTACAGCAGCTGGTCTTGAGGCCAAGCTAATACTCATCATGTCTCTCCTCCACCATTCTAGATTCCCTTCTCCTGTTAGCACTTCTGCTGGGCTAAGTGGCCAATCTAATGGGGTGACACAGACCCTCATCCTGAAGAGTCTGAACCCCTGGCTACTATGCCCTTAGCAGGCAGTGGTTGTTTATTGACCATTTTCAATTATAGTTAGGCACGGGGGCGATCCATCTGAGCAACAAGGATATGCTTCACTGGGATGCCTGAGTGCCTCAGTCAGTTAAGCATCTGACTCTCAATCTTACCGTTTGTGAGTTCAAACCCCACATCTGTGCTGACAGTACAGAGCCTGCTTGGGATTCTATCTCTCCCTGTCTGTCTCTCTGCCCCTCCTCTGCTCATTCTCTCTCTCTCTCTCTCTCTCTCTCTCTCTCTCTCTCCCTCCCTCCCTCTCAGTAAATAAATAAACATTAAAAAAAGAATATACTTCACTGTGTAGCTGTAGCCCTGAGGACCCCATGGTGATCAGGGCGGATTACTTCTGCCCCGGGATGGTGATTTTGCCTTCTGGTCTACCTAAAATGACCACATGGCAGGCATAGTTTAATGTTTACTGGGGCTCTTATTGTGTCCCCTGATAGAAGTGGACTCCCTCTGGAAACTAGGACCTCTAAATTCACAGCACCTGGGAACAAGGCACAAAGCCTCCAAATAGTTCACTGGAACTTATGGAAGATTGGGGAATTCCTACTTTTACAAACTCTTAGTTCTAGATCCATACACTCTACCTCCTACTGACATAACAACATATAATGGCCACTGATTTAGGGAATAGTCTGCATCCTTAAGGATAGTGTGACAACCTTTCAGGGTGTCACCTCCTTGCTAACATAACAGCTATGCCTTCCAGAGGCCATTCCACTGTTTAAACAGATACAACCACTGCTGGATAGTGTAGGATATGGTAAGATCAGTGGATCTTGTGCCCATTGCTGCATCATTTTGCCCAAATTATATTTTGCAATATCACATGGTGGTACATATATATGAATCCTTAAATAGTGTCTCTGGCTGAGGTCCTAAGAGCAGGAAAGCAAACACATACCTAGAATATGTGCCAATACCAACAATGACTTCCATGATGTAAGGGTCTGATATAATCACTTTGTCACAAAGTGATGTGGTTTATGTCCTGAAGGGATGATAACATACTGGGGACATAAAATCATTCTCTGTTGTGGGTAGGTTAGATTCTCAACAGTGGCAGTAAAGAGATCAGCCTTGGTAAGAGGAATCCATGCTGTTTGATTCCATGGACAATCTCCATCTCTGCCACCATGACTACTCCACTGTGCAAGCATCAAATTGGCCAGGGATTGAGGCAGGCTGACATCTACTGACTGACTGACTCTGTCCATGCAATGATTAACATTAACATACAATATAAGAACCTTATGCTTTGTGCCCTCTCTCATGCCTTCATCTACATGCCTTCATCATCAAACTCTTTACCCCATTTTCCAAAATTTCTCCTTCCAGGCCCTTGATCAATCAACCAAATTATTCATCCTTTCCTATGATTCCATTTATATTCTCCACTTGGGCCATTTCTGTCTTCACACAGAGTGAATGGCATGGTGCATGTATGAAGCTGCCCACTGGGAGGAGTTCCTCCCAACTGTCCTGAAGAACCAACTCTAAAAATGGCTGTCAAGCTGCCAACTGTCCATCTTTGACTTGCACACGGCTGACTGGGTGCACCATTTGCGACCTAAGCTTCTCCGTCTTCCATCAGTTGGAAGCTCTCCAGGTGGTCATAGATGAGAGCTGAGGGACAGGTGCTGGTACAACAGTAGTGGATAAATGGGAGTCCTGGTCACATGCCCAGGCAGGTGTTCCCTGAACGTGTGTGAGCCCAATCCAATATGTACGACCTCCACTTTACAATGAACCGCTACTGGATCCACCTAAGCTTAGGCCCCTGTGGGTCTGACAGTACCTGGTTCATGATGAGACTAGCAGCTCCTGACTGCATGGCCTTTTGATGTCACGTGGCTAGACATTCAGTTGCCACTAGAATCCAGGAGTACGCTGGGCACTTCTTTGCAAATAGTGTACATTTCCATATTTTAGATGGGGTATGGTTCTAGGTTTTAGAGGTTGTATTTTTTTCCAAGGGCTTCCATAACAAAGTACTGCAAACTGGGTGCTTAACACACCAGAAATTTCTTTTCTTACTGTTCTGGAAGCTAGGAGTCCAAAGTCAAGGTGTCAGTAGGGTTGGTTCCTTCTGGAGGCTCTGAGGGAGAAACCATTCCTTGTGTGTCTCCTCGTTTCTGGTGGTTGCTAAGAGTCCTTGATGTTCCTGGGCTTATAGATGCATCCCTCCAATCTCTGCTTCTGTCTTCCAATGGTATTCTCTTCCTGTGAATGTGTAAGTGTGCCTCCAAATATGCCTCTCCGTATAAGGACACAAGTCATCAAATTTAATGTGCACCCTAGTCCAGTATGACCTCATTTTAGCTTGGTTACACGTGCAAAGTTCATTTTTCCAAATTAGGTCATAATCATAGGTACCAGGGGTAAGACTTCAGTACATCTTTTTTCCGGACACAATTCAACCACTACATAACAGCAAGGCTTTACTCCAAACTCCAACATCCATCGCTACCAAAGATGCCTCTAGCTCAATGATAGCTGCCAGATCATATAGTTCAAACAGCAGGGCTGCTCACACAGCAGCTTGGACCCACTCCAGAGCCCTTTCTTGCTCTGGGCTCCCTTAAAAACACTAGCAGTCTTTTATGTCATGCAATAAATGTGCTGGAGAATTATTTTCAAGTGCGGAATATTCTATCTTCAAATACCCAAAGAAGCCCACCAAGCATTGTGCTTCTTTTTTCAGGGGTAAAGGATACAAAATGCAATAACTTGTCCTCAACTTAGGAGGGAATGTACTGCCCTGTCTTGGATCATTGGACCCCTGAAAGCTTCACTGATACAGCAAGCTCCTGAATTTTAATAGGCTTTGTCTCCCACCTTCTGGAACAAACTTGTCTTAGCAAGGCATCCAGATCAGATTAACACGAAGTCATCAATGCAGTAGACCAATGGGATGTTCTGCAGAATTTCTAAGGGTTCCAAGCCCCTTTGGACTATATTGAGACAGAGAAGTAGAGACTTAATGTAGCTCTGGGAAACAGAATTTATCTGCTATCTGTCCCACATAAGTGGAGACTGCTTCTAATCCTCATTCCTGACAGGTATTGAAAAGAACACATTTACCAGATCAATAGCTGCACATCTTCACAGCACAGGCTGTGATACTCGCCTCCAGTAAAGATCCTACAACTAGCACAGCAGTACAATCGGGGCTACTACTTGATTGCATTTGAGATTATCCACTGTCATCTGCTGTGACTGCTTGTCCTTTGCAGGGGCCAGACTAATTAATTAGAAAAGAATTGATGAGACCCACACTTGTGCTTCCTATAAATCTTGGGGAGTGGTATTTATATTCATCTTCCCCCCCCCCGAATGGAATATTGTTTTTATTTACTCTCTTGGCTGGGAGAGAGCAGTTTCAGGGCCTACCACCTGGCCTTTCCTACTACAATAGCTCTTATTTCACTGGTCAAAAAGCCTACATGAATGTGAGAGTTATGCCAACAATTAAGAACATTCGTTCCAATTGTACTTTTGGAAATAGGAATGACCAACAGACATTGGCCCATCTCCCTTGTAAACTCTAGGAGATGGAGCTGGTAGAAGACTCCACAGACTGCCTGGCCTTCCCATGCTGCTACTCTAACATGGGAGCCACAGTGGTGCTTCCAGTCTTTGCATGTCAGCGTCAACTCCTATCCTATATCCAATAACATTCAATGGTCCTGTATTAATCACTGTCACAACAAATTACCACAAACTTGATGGCTTGGAGTGACCTCCACTTATTTCTCACAGTTCTGTAGGTAAGAAGTCTGGACCTATGGATGACTCATCAAGTCCTCTGTTTAGAGTCTGCTAAGGGTGAAATCAAGGTATTGGCTGAGCTGAATTTCTTTCTGGAGGCTCTGAATGAATGAATGAATGAATCTGCTTCCAAGTTTATTTAAGTTTTTGGCCAAACTCAGTTCCTTATGGCTGTGGGACTGAGGTCTTCTTTACTTGTTGGATGTCAGTCTTCACCAGTGAAGTCCACGTACATTTTTTCTCATGCTTTCCTGTGGCCCCTTTCTACCAATGGGGGAAGGGGCCACATGTTTTGAATCTCTCTAACATTTCCTTCTGCCTTCTCTCCTGCCTCCAGCTAGAGGAAGTTCTCTGCTTTTAATGGTTCATATGATTAGTTTGGAACCCCTTGGAGAATCCAGGATAATCTCCCTATCTTAAAATCTGGAATCTTCAAAGTCTTCAAAAATCTTCAAAAAAATGACATCTTCAGAGTCCCCCTCCTCCTTTTTTTAAAACATGTAACAGATTCCTAGGATTCAGAGATTATGGCATGGACATCTTTGCATGGCTTGGGAGAAGCCATTATTCTGCCTACCATCTCAGTATACAGATACCCAAGTAAATGGCCAGAGATCATCTTCTGGAGAAGAGCTAGCTAAATCACTACTGTACCTACGGCCATGACATTGCAATGTCCTTTCTCATGGAGACTCTGTTCTCTCTCTCAGCCTATGGGAACTGGTTTGGGGAATCAGTTCCAAGCATGTAAATTAGGATCATGATTTTCCTTGCAGATAATGGACTTCAGTCTTCTGCTCATCCATTCTTTTTTTTTTTTTTTTTTTTATTTTATTTTTATTTTTTTTTTACAAATAGTTTATTGTCAAATTAGTTTCTACATAACACTCAGTGCTCATCCCCAAAGTGCCCTCCTCCATGCCCATCCCCCCCTCCCCCCCACATCCATCAGTCCTCAGTTTTTGTCAGCATTCAAGAGTCTCTCATGGTTTGCCTCTCTCCCTTTCCCCCACCATTTCCGCCCTTCTTCTCCCCCTTGGTCCTCCGTCAAGTTCCTCCTAATCCTCCTATACGTGCAAACATATGGTATTTGTCCTTCTCTGCCTGACTTATTTCGCTCAGCATAACACCCTCAAGGTCCATCCATGTTGCTACACATGGCCAGATTTCATTGTTTCTCATTGCCATGTAGTATTCCATGGTATAGATAAACCACATCTTCTTGATCCATTCGTCTGTTGATGGACACTTAGGCTCTTTCCATGTTTTAGCTATTGTGGAGAGTGCTGCTATGAACATTGGGGTACATGTGCTCCTATGCCTCAGCATTTCTGTATCCCTTGGGTAAATTCCTAGCAGTGCTATTGCTGGGTCATAAGGGAGTTCTATTGTTAGTTTCCTGAGGAACCTCCACACTGTTTTCCAGAGGGGCTGTACCAGTTTACATTCCCACCAACAGTGCAGGAGGGTGCCCGTTTCTCCACATCCTCGCCAGCATCTAGAGTTCTCTGATTTGCTCATTTTAGCCACTCTGACTGGCGTGAGGTGGTATCTCAGTGTGGTTTTGATTTGTATTTCCCTGATGAGGAGGGATGCTGTCTGCTCATCCATTCTTGATCGTCTTTGATTATACATATTTAACAGCACACTTGTTCGCTGACTATCTATCCTGCCCAGGAACACCATGCTCTATTAGCCGTCTTCATGGATCGGAGCCACGCAAGCCACCCATTCTGACTTGCTGCCCATGACGGTCATTGTGTCCTCTTTACTTCTGATGGTTAAGTGCTGCCAGGTGGCTTTGGCTACACCTAAATCCCACCATTCCCATTGAAACCAGGATACCAGTTCTGTCACGGCAGCTCTACCAGGCAGCCCTATCCTGGTGCCCCCTCATCAGCATATTTGTTATGGTCTTGGTTAAAGAAGGGTCCACCAGACTTTCCAAGGAATCTAGTCAGCTGGTGATTTTCTGATCTTAAGCAATAGATCCCCTCTAGCATTTCCACTTCTCTGAGCCTCTTGATCCCTTCCTCTACTATCTGCTATCTCTACTTCATTCAAGGTGAGCCAGTTTTCTAAGCCTTCCAAGCGCCAATCAAGACTGGTGCCTGGGGCACTTAACAGGAAGTTATATTCTATTTAGCAAGATAAGAATACACCATATTAACAAACCCTCTTTCTATCTTTCCCCCTTGACCCAGCACCCTCAGGAGCCATGCCACACCATACCTCTCAATTCCTCATTTTGCAATTATTATCTCTTCTCCCTTAGCAGATCCAGTACTTCTGTGGTGAAGTCATGCTGGTACTTAACCCTTCTTACAGGTTTGATGTCCAAATGGGGAGGAGAGGCATAGGCTGGGAAGGGAAAGTATTATCTTGTAGGTAGCTGTCTCATTTGTGGATTCTACATAATTTTCAAGAAAAGGGAGGCTGAAGTCTTCTAACAAAGGGAGTCAGCTGCTTCTGCAGGCTCAGAGGGCTCAGGAAAATCAGGAAATTTGAGGTTCTCCAGTGCATCTTCCCAGATATCCTCACCCCAAGTCCTGGGTCCCCCTCCCTCCCTCCCTGTCAGGACACTGACTTTGACATAGCAGACTGGCCAGGTCTGAGAGTTCATCTTTCTCTGAGATTCAGTAACTTTCATGGGTGAGTCTTCCTCCTGGTCTTTAGCTCGGTCCCTTTCAATGTTCCCAAGAAGCTTCTCTGACTCTCATGCTTGGTTTTTTTTTTTTTTTTTTTAAATATTTTTATTTATTTCTAGGAGAGACAGAGAGAGAGAGACAGCGTGAGCAAGGGAGGGTCAGAGAGAGAGGGAGTCACAGACTGAAACAGGCTCCAGGCTCTGAGCTGGCAGTCAGCACAGAGCCCGACGCGGGGCTCGAACCCACGAACCGCGAGATCATGACCTAAGCGAAAGTCGGACGCTTAACCGACTAAGCCACCCAGGCGCCCCTATGCTTGGTTTTAAATTACAATGAATAGATCAGAGCCTGTGGTTTTCTCTGTTCAATGAATCCAGGGATTCAAGGGAACTTACAATAGTCACTCACCTCTATAATTCTTATAGTTATTATTTCCCCCATGTCTTTTGTAAAAAGATTTTATTTTTAAGCTATCCCTATACTCAACATGGGGCTCGAACTCATGACCCTGAGATCAAGAGCCACATACCCCACCACTGACTGAGCCAGCCAGGCACTCCTCCCCAATGTCTTTCAAATGCCAGAAATACGTTATAAGCTATTGCATCTCCTCCTGCCATAACCCATTGCAGGTCACCACAGGTGCATTTTAGCAACTATCCTGCTACCCCAACCCAAAAACAATCAATACACTTTATGAACCCCAGTGATGGGTTCCTCATTTCCCTTAAGGCAGCAAATGTTCCAACTCCAGAATCCCATGCTTAGAATTGGCTTCCTAGGGCCACTTCTAGTCCCAACTTCCCTAGGGTGGATTCTTTAGAAACAGAGCCTGAGCCAGGCATTTGTGCAAGAGATTTGTTAAGGAAGAAAGGGAGTGAGGGAGGCAGGATAGGGCAGGGTGTGGGGGAGCTGGGCTTCAGCTCAGGGAGCCTGAGAGCATGAGTTGAACCACAGCTTTTGTCCCACCTTGATCAGTTACTCATTGGCTGCCTGCTGCCTCGGTGGGAGAGGGTAACCTCCCAGTGGGAGGCAGCTCTCATCCAACAAAGGCAATTCAGTGGAGCATGGGGTGGCTGTGAGCCATCAGCCGCTATGAGCTCTCAGCAGTTGGGGATGAGTATACCCAGGGAGGGGATAAAAAGCGATTCACCAGGGAAAGAAGTGGGAAGGGGGATAGATATTTTAGGCAGAAGGGAGTTTAAGAATTATCCTGTATAGCAACTATGTGCCTTTATTATTTAAAAAGTATTTTTCATACCTATTACTTCATTTGAGCCTCACAAAAATAAATCCTGTGCAAGAGTGTTGGCATTACTGTACACACCGGCAGGGAGAAATCTCAAATAATTATGTGAGGTGAAATAAGGCAAACAAAAGAAACACATACCGTATCATTCCATTTACATAGCATTCTAGAAAATGCAAATTGGTCATAGTGGCAAAGAGCAAACCAGTGGTTCCTTGGGAGGAGGGGGGGAGCCTCCTTGGGGAGGGCAAAGATGGAGAACAAAGGGGCACAAAGACACTTTTGGGATTGATGGATATGCTGACTATCTTGGTTGTAGTGATGGATTCACGGGTGTAAATGTGTCAAAATCAATGAAATTATACGCCTTAAATATGGGCAATTAATTATATATCAACTGTACCTCAATCAAGTTGTTCCTGAGATAGATACACTCTCACCCTCTCCTTTGGGGGTTAAAAACAGAAATTCTTAAGGAGATTATACTAGTATGGGCCTCTGTAGCAAGCAAAACCACAGTAAGCTAATAAGGAATTAACTGGCCCATATATCCCTATGGTGGGAAGGGCAGGCATGGGCTGCCTTCATGATGCTGAATGAAAGCAACAAGAGGGCTTTAGTTCTCCAGTCCCTATTCCTCTCTCTCACCACCTCTCATCTCTGATTGCCTGTGCACTGACAGCTGACTTCTGTCAGGCTGGCTGTCTCCAGAAGGTTCCCAGCAGGCCGCCAGCAGCTCCAGGGGGCACAGCCCCTATCGTTGTGAACCACAGAGGGCTAGGTTCTTCTCATCCTTTCCTGCCCCCACACCTGTTCCAAAGGAAGATTCCCTGGCTAGGGTCATGCGCCCATTCCCAGACCAATCACCATCTGAGGATGGAAAGAATATGACCTTCCCCTTGTGAACTCCATGTCAGTATGGAGTGAGGTAGGAAGAGGAAGAACAGAAATGCCCAGAAAGCCCCATCTGGATAAAAAGAAGACTAGTTGGACAAAGGAATAAATGTCCACCACAAGAGGTGCAGACACTGTGGCCAAAGATCCCAACAAAGTTAATGTACCCAGTTGAGGCTCAAACTCCTGATTTTGACTATACCGCATCTGGTCACCAAATCAATGAGCCAACAAGCTAAGCTGCCATCCTAGTGATCTCTGTCTCTCTCTGTCTCTCTCCTCTCTCTCTTTCTCCCTCAATCTCTCTCTCTCTCTCTCTTTCTCTCTCTCTCTGGGCAGGGGTTCCCAGGACCCCACGAGAAGTAGAAGAGAAAGCACTCAGCTTTGGGTCCTGTAAGAAACAGATGCTAAGAAAAGATTCAATGCACAATTACTGAAGGAAACGCCTATGAAGCCTGAGGGAAGAGGAAGCAAGAGAGACAGGGGAGACTTTAGACCAAACTCTGGATCTGATGCCCATGAGAAGAGGCTGGACAGCAAGGACTGGATCAGTAACCCTTGGACTAAAAGAGCCTCATCTAGGAAAAAACAGGGAGTCCTGAGGCAAAATCTGCCCACCGCAGAGTGTGGGAGACTGAAAAAAGCCCCCCACCCCCCCGCAAATGTCCACACTGAATCCCTGGAAATGTGACTAAGGATCTTGAGATGAAAGGGCTTATTCCGGATTGCCCAAGTGGGACCTAAATCCAAAGATAAGTGTCCTTATAAGAGGAAGATGAAAGGAGGCTTGAGATGGGAAAGGAGCAAACACAGAAGGAAAAAGAGACGGTGATGTGAAGATACAGGCAGAAGATGAAGTTACGTGGGCTCAAGGGATGCTGACAACCATCGGAAACCAGAGAAGCAAGAAAGCTTTCTTCTCCCCTAGAGCCTCCTTAGGGAGTACAGCCAACACCTTGACTTTGGGTTTATGATCTCCAGAATATATTTCAGTTGTTTTAAGCCATTAGTTTGTGACAATGTGTTACGGCAGCCTCAGGAAATGAATGCAGACAGGCCTTGTGTTGAGCAGGACCGGCAGGGCTCTATCGCTCCATGTCCTCAGGCTTCGGCTGGGACCCTTTGGGAGAAGCAGAGCCTGGCGTTCACATCTCGGTGGCCCCACAAAGGCAGCAGTGGAAGGCTGTTGGTCAACAAAGCTCCCTGAGAGTGGGGGGTGGAGCGGCGAGTCACTACGGCCACCACGGAAAGCCCGCACAATGTCTAGCACACAATCGGTACTCAGTGACTATTGCTGGATGTTGACTGTAGAGTAAGTAAACGTTCGTTCTGTCCAGCCTCACAGGGCAGACCAGTGGATGAGGAAAACGGGGAAGCAGATTTCGGCCTGCGTAATAATAACAGCCCACACTATGTAGAAACTATTTGCCCTACACTGTTTTTCCATGTACTTGTATGCCATGCACATAAACACGGATACATGTATGTATCCATGAATGTGTATGTACGTACACGTATATGTACACACACACACACACACACACACACACAGTTAAATCAGTTTAAATTTCATTTAAACTTCATAGCAGCCCTTGGAGAGAGGAATTACTAGTCACCTTTGAGGAAATTGAGGCAAGTACAGTCCAGTTATTTGCCCAAGGTCACAGGTAGCTCACAAGTGGTGGAACAGGAATTCAAACCACCACCCTTTATTGCTCCTGAAAATGTGATGGGAAGAACATAAGGGCCCTGACAATTAGATAGCAACAAAGCTCTGTGACAATTCAGCAATTCAAAGAGCTTCTTTTGGGAGACGGAACTAAAGTGCCATCTTATTGAAATTTGTTCAGTAAATACCTGTTGAGTGGCCAGGAAAGCGGAGTCAGGGATGAGCAAGAGGGGAGTCAGGTAGAGGGTAGAAGTGGCCCCAGGCCCCCATGGCTACTGTGTATTGAGTATTTACTAAGTGCTGGGTGCCTTTCTAAGCACTCACTCATTTAGATCACCTGACACATCTACAAGAAAGGTGAGCATTATTGTTATTCTGTAAAGAAAGAAATCCTTATTTTATAAATAAATAGTCTTATTTTATACATAAATACATAACCCAGCTATGTCAGCCCAGCTCTGCCTCCAAAGCCCTGCTCCTAGCCACAGCCTTGTCCTGCCTCCTGTGAATATATGACGATTCTGCTCCAGGATCCCATGGGCCACAAGCCCACAGGGACACCAAATGCACCTTCTTCCCATTCCTTTTGCTGCCTTCTGTGTCTGAGATGAAAAAGCATGCCAGGGGGCGCCTGGGGGGCTCAGTCAGCTGAGCATCCGACTTCAGCTCAGGTCATGATCTCAGGGTTCGTGGGTTCGAGCCCTGCGTTGGGCTCTGTGCTGACAGCTCAGAGCCTGGAACCTGCTTCAGATTCTGTGTCTCCCTCTCTCTCTGGCCCTCCCCTGCTCTCTCTCTCTCTCTCTCTCTCTCTCTCAGAAATAAATAAAACATTAGGGGTGCCTGGGTTGCTCAGTCAGTTAAGCGTCCGACTTCAGCTCAGGTCACGATCTCGTGGTCAGTGGGTTCAAGCCCTGTGTCGGGCTCTGTGCTGACAGCTAGCTCAGAGCCTGGAGCCTTCTTCTGATTCTGTATCTCCTTCTCTCTCTGACCCTCTCTTGCTCACGCTGTCTCTCTCTCTCTCTCAGAAATAAATAAAACATTAAAAAATAATAATAAATAAAAATAAATAAAACATTAAAAAATTTTTTTTAAAGAAAAGGCATGCCAGTCCCTGCTTGGGGCAATCGAAGGGGCTCTGGGGGGAATGCCGCCTACCTGGACTGTATTCCAGCCATCTGGCTTGGACGTGGAGTCACCATTGACACCGGCTTCCCAAGCTGGCATGTTCTGACAACTTGCTGGTAATCGGACACCATCGGCAAATCATTAGCCCCCTCCATTCCCGCCGCACGCAGTCAGGCTTGGCTTGTTGCTGCCGAATGCCTGACACATTTCAGCCCTAGCTGGAAATTGGATCCAATCTGGAAAATTACTCGACCACGGCGGGGATCTGACGGGAACAGCTGAAACTCCCACCCCGACTCCTCCTTCTTTCCATCCCTGGGGCCTTGAAGGGACTCCAGGCACAGTGAGATGTGCTTCAGTCTGCTCAAGAGAGGGCTGAGCGGTGGCCAAGGCAGAACTGAGAGAAGGCAGCCTGAGTCCCACTCGTGCCTCAGGGCACCCTTGCTTGCTGTGTGACTTGGGTGAGGCATTCACCTTCCCTGGGTAATGTTGGTATAGCCAGATGCTCAGACTTTGGTGGCACACAAGTGGGAATCCCAGCTCTGATACCACCAGATGGATGATACTGGGCAAGTTCTTTCACCTTTACAAGGCTCAGTTTAGTCATCTATGAAATGGCAGCAAATAATCACACTTCTTCACAGGGTGACTTTGAACATCCCACGAAAATGCATGTAACATTTGGCATGATGTCTAGCATGAAAGCAGGGCTTGATCAATAGCAGCGATCAATACCTGCATCTTCACCACTTGATGGACAAGCATATTTCTTTTTTTTTTTTTACAAATAGTTTATTGTCAAGTTGGTTTCCATATAACACCCAGTGCTCATCCCCACAAGTGCCCTCCTCCATGCCCATCTCCCCCCCTCCCCCCCCCCCCCCATCACTCCTCAGTTTGTTCTCAGCATTCAAGAGTCTCTCATGGTTTGCCTCTCTCCCTCTCCCCCACAATTTCCCCCCTTCTTCTCCACCATGGTCCTCAGATAAGTTCCTCCTAATCAACCTATAAGTGCAAACATATGATATATGTCCTTCTCTGCCTGACTTATTTCGCTCAGCATAACACCCTCAAGGTCCATCCATGTTGCTACATGTGGCCAGATTTCATTCTTTCTCATTGCCATGTAGTATTCCATCGTATAGATAAACCACATCTTCTTGATCCATTTGTCCATTGATGGACACTTAGGCTCTTTCTATGTTTTGGCTATTGTTGAGAGTGCTGCTATGAACATTGGGGTACATGTGCCCCTGTGCATCAGCACTCCTGTGTCCCTTGGGTAAATTCCTAGCAGTGCTATTGCTGGGTCATAGGGGAGTTCTATCGTTAATTTTTTGAGGAACCTCCACACTGTTTTCCAAAGGGGCTGCACCAGTTTACATTTGCACCAACAGTGTAGGAGGGTGCCCGTTTCTCCACATCCTCACCAGCATCTAGAGTCCTCTGATTGGCTCATTTTAGCCACTCTGACTGGTGTGAGGTGGTATCTCAGTGTGGTTTTGATTTGTATTGCCCTGATGAGGAGGGATGCTGAGCATTGTTTCATGTGTCTGTTGGCCATCTGGATTGGACAAGCATATTTCTGATCCACCTGGCATTCTCCATCTCCACCGAGTCATTCACATGGAACATGAGGTTTGCAATCAGATCTTTCAGTGCTTATTCAATGAATGCAATCAATGGTCACATATGTAGAATGTATAACATCACCACTTACTGAAGATGTAATAGGTACTAGACAGATAAATACAGTTATCACCCAGCATCTGCCCTTAAGGAGTTCTCTGAGCCTCAGTTTTTGCATCTGTGAAAAGGGCGCAGAGATCTTACACTGCCCTGGAGACTTGTGCAGATAATCAATGTTTCACATGCATGGTCTCATTTAATCCTTGGGGCAACCCTGTGAGATAGGCACAATTCTTATCCCCATTTTGCAGGCAAAGAAACTGAGACTCAGAGAGGGAGAGTGGTTTTCCTAAGGTGGCAGAGCTGCGTAGGGGAGGAGCAGGGAGTCAAACTCAGGCATTCTGGCTCCAGAGCCCAGGCTGTGGCTACTCTCAACTAGAATCAAACAGAAGCAGAGGCCAGTGCTCTCTTTTCCTGAGTTTGCTCAGCACTCTTCCAGCCTGGCTTGGCGATTTCGGTCAAAGGCAGCAGCCAACTAGACTCCGATGGGCCCTTGCTCCCAGAGCTTTCTGAATACCGCTTACACGTCCTGGCCCAGAGAGCTGCACTGGCAGAAGTGCAGGCCTTGGCTTATTGTGCCCACTGAATGGGAGGCATTTAAACATCTCTTGGGGCTGCGGAAGGCTTGCCTGGAAGAGCTTCTGACCCTTACCGCCTCAACAGCAGGACCTCAACATCCCAACGTCCCTTTGCATTTGGTGGCACTCGCTTCTTCCTGACAGAATCATATTCCTACTCAACTCACCCATCTCAATCTCATCACCAACCCCAAGTCCAGGGGGTGCTGAAGGGAGAGCGCTGTTTAGAAGGCCTGGCACACAGATGTCTATACCCAAGTCAGAGGTGAATGTCTCAGCCCCTAGGTGGGATGGCAAATCCCAATGGCCTATTAGGGACACTGCTAAGCCCCCAGAACTAAGCACAGGGTGAGCCTCCTAGGAGGCGCTAAACAAGTAATTACATAAAGAAACATCAGACTAATGCAGGTAGTGGTAATATTAATTATAGTTGCTCGTGTTTACCAAGTACTTAACAATGTGCTGGATATTTTATATACACTGTCCCATTTACTTATTTTTCCTCTTTACAGACAAGGAAACTGAGGGGCACAGTTGTCTATCATCCTTCCCCCACACAGGGAATTGGGGGCAAGGAGAGGAACCAGTCACTGGGAAAATCCTCATACATCATTCCCATCTACACTATAACCTGCATAATAGACATTATCACACTCCTTTTACATATGAGGAATCTGAGGGCCTTGCAGGTTAAGCAACTTGCATCTACATGGCAGAGCAGGATTCAAACCTATGTCAGTCCAAGTCCAAAGTCTATGCTCAATCACAATGTCATACTTGCCTCTGCCCTCCCTTCCCAAGGCCAGCAGGAACACGAAGTTCAAAGGAGGAATGCTATGGTCAGCTTGTACTTGGCACTGACTTAAGTCACTTTATGGCCAAGGATTCCCTGATTGGTACCCAGTGTCACCAGAGAGAGAGCCTCATTTCCACCCTAAAGCCCGGTGCACCCTCCTTCCCAGACTCCCCTAGCCAAGACTTTGGTGTCAACTGTCCCTCCTCAGGAGCCTCGGAAATGAGTGGGAGGGGGTGTTGTAAGGAGGAAGCAAGCAGATGACTCTCTATCTCTCTGGAAACTTGAGTCTTATCTGACTGAGAAAAATAGTCCCAAACAAAGAAGTGGAAAAAGAAAAAGACAGAGACACAATTGTCCTTGACGCCAGATTGGAGGATGGGCTGTTGCCAGGGCAACAGCAGAGAAGTAGAGTATCAGATAGCAGAAATCACTGGGTGTCCCACCTATGTTGAGAATCACTGCTCTATAGCGTAATGAGGGGAATCATGCACTTTGTATACTTATCAAACTATGGTCACAATATTTTAAGCAAATATCATAGGTTGAAAAAACATTATGGACAGTTTATTAGTTAGGACTCATTGAGTACTTTACCGGTGACCTTCCGGGTACCGTTTCCATCCCTCCCCTTCTTCCTTACTCCTAGGGCTCTGATTTTGCACTGTTGAACGAATATGTTCAGCCCCAGAGATTGAAATAAAGTTTGTCTAAATCAACCACAGCACGCCCCTTCCCCCTCTTCCAGGGACTGGTCTGGAAGTGGGCAGGGAGCCCAGAGCTGACCAATTAGACAAAAGGGAAATCTGCTGAGAAGCTCCCAAGAAGCAAGCCTCCCTCCATCTCCCAACAAAAGAGAGGTACGTGCAGAAAAAAACTCCTGCTCTAGTTGTCTTCTCGTCCTGGTTCGGGACACTATCCTGTGAAGATGTAATCCTTAGAGCTGCAGCAGCCATCTTGTGACCATGAGGGGAGTCACTGCCTATACCCCAAGGAAGGCAGGACAAAACTATGTAAATACCTATGCCTTGAATGACACTGAACCACCCCAGAATTACTTTCCCCCAGCCATCTTGGTAAATAAATAAATGTCCTTATGTTTTAAGCAGCTGTTAGGTGTTTGGTGTTTAGTTTTTGTTTTGTTTTGCTTTCTGCCACCTGCCACAGGATTCTTGGCTGCGAGTAACAGGAACCCTTTCAGTATCTGAAAAAAGGAGGTTTGTCGT
Organism: Hyaena hyaena; assembly: GCF_003009895.1. NCBI lineage: Eukaryota > Metazoa > Chordata > Mammalia > Carnivora > Hyaenidae > Hyaena > Hyaena hyaena. The sequence continues at coordinate 13,834,663 of NW_024080632.1, forward strand.
GAGGAGAGTCAGAGGACTCGTGGGCAAGGGACTGCAGGATTGTGGGTGTCGTCTCCTCTGCGCCCTCACCGCTGACCACACTCCCACCGCTGCCACGCCTACGTCACCACGCAGTGCTGCCCATTCCGGACACTCACCTGCTCCGCCTCAGGGACCAGCAAGTTCCAGGCTGGAGCCACTTGGCCTCCATTCCAAGTTCCCAATCAAGGCAGTGACTGACACGAAGTGGGGCGGGGCGGGGGGGCGGGGCACACCTAACTTATCCAGAGCGGGGCTTGGGGTCATGCACCCCAGACAGGGCTGCCCAGAGACCTCCGCGGAGCAGCACAGATGGGAAGAGGCTTGCTCGCAGACCAAAAAAAAAAAAAAAAAAAAAAATCCAGAAGTCCCATGCACCGAAACTCAACAGTGTTTACCTTTGCGTTATAACTTCTTCTTTCTCGCGTCCCCACAGTAAGCCTGTGGAAGGAACCAGCAGGAGCTGGTGTGCCGTTTGCCGCCTGTGCAACTTCCCGTGTCTGAACATCCGCTTCCTCGCCCTTGACAACGGGCACCACCCCGCCTATTTCAGCAAGTCGCAGGGAGGGTTCCAGGGGTACGTCAGGTCCCCGGCCCCATACGCTGTACAGAGCGAGGTGCCTGTATATCTGTGATTACGTGCCGGGTATATTTCTCTTCCCTTCCCTGACTTGCTGCTAGCTCCTGAGAAGCACGCACCTTTCTTCAGGGTGCTTTCCTCAGTGCCTGTCGCTGGGTTGGATTGTGTGCCCCCAAATTTCATGTCCACCCGCACCTGTGAATGTGACCTTGTGTGGACGTGGGGTCTACATGCTGCCGAATTAAGAAGAGGCCATGCTAGATCACAGTGGGTCCCAAATCCAACAACTGATATCTTTATAAGCAAAGGGAGATGCAGGGCCCAGACAGGCAGGAAGGAGGGCTGTGGGAAGACGGGGCTGAGACTGGAGGGATGGGGTCACAAACCAAGGAACGCCACGGCTACCAGAAGCTGGAAGAGGCCAGGAAAGACCCTCCCCTAGAGCCTTCAGAAGCGACGTGGCCCTCGAACACCTCAATTTAAAAAAAAAAATTTTAATGTTTGTTGATTTTTGAGAGAGAGAAAGAGACAGAGTGTGAGCAGGGGAGAGGCAGAGAGAGAGGGAGACACAGATCCGAAGCAGGCTCCAGGCTCTGAGCTGTCAGCACAGAGCCTGACGCGGGGCTCGAACTCGTGAGCTGGGAGATCATGACCTGAGACTAAGTCGGACGCCCAACTAACTGAGCCACCCAGGCAGCCAACACCTCAATTTTAGACTTCTAACCTCATAACCGAAAGAAAATAAATTTCTGTTGTTTTAAGCCACCTAGTTTGGAGTAATTTGTTAGGACAGCCCTCAGAAATGAATAGAGTGCTTAACATAGTCCCTTGCACGTGGCCGATTCTTGATACCTGTTTGTCGAGTATGTAAGTGAGTGAGTGAGATGAATTGGAAACAGAGTCTGACAGCAACCACAGCTAGTGCTCATCTGTCCTAGTACTGATTCATTCATTCGTTCTTCCATTCACTCATTCATCCATCGTTTACCATTCATATCTATTTATTGAGTTCCTGATCTGGGCCAGATATTAGCCACTGAAGAGCGACTCCACTCTAACTAGAGCAAGGATTTGGTAACCGGTCTCTTTTCCCAGTCCCCACCTCCCCATATACCTGTGTTTTGATCGATGACTCCCCAGAAGCCACCCAACCGTGCTCACACAATAAAAGGAGAGAAGAAAATTTAATAAGATTCCAAATTGCTTTCCCTTGAATTCAAATTGCTTCATATATTATGTTCATGATAACTACTGTAGTCTCTATTTTTTCTCAACACCCCCCACCCCTTCTTTTCTAATACAAGACAAGTTCTTGTGTTAATGAATTCTAGATTTTCATTTAATAAATGTTGTGTGGGAAGCTTCATTATTTGCAACCTCATCAATCTAAAGCGGACACATAACTGCCCTCTTTCTAAGTACCTGGGATCAATAGAGCATGATTCTCACGTACTCGGGCCCTATGCACTGCCACCAAGAAGAATTCAGTAATTGAAAAGACCTTATAAATCAATACAGCCAAATTGAAAACTCCAAGAGAGCTCCACATCATTCACTGAGGCGCTTGTTAAGACTTCTCTTTCCTTTCAGAGGGGGAAAAAAACAACACTGGGGAAAGGTTGAAGAGGGGGCAAAAGAAAACAGATATTTCTGTTCGATCCTAATCACTTGGCAGAGATGGTGGAACTCCTCCTTAGCATGTTTATTTAATTTAGTTTTGATTACTTGTCCTGATTGGATGGTGTGTGTGTGTGTGTGTGTGTGTGTGTGTGTGTGTGTCTTTGCCTCTACTCAAATATAAAGTCTCTGCACTCCAGACCACATAGGGATGGTTTCTGAGTCTTCTCCAGGGACGCACTGAGAGAAAGGACAGGATTCCAATGCTCCTTGGTAAGCCTGCGGTATAACAGATACCCAGTAAGGGCTGTGGATTTCAGCTCAATTGCACTGAACCCAGTGACCGCTATCCTGCCAGTCTTTCAGGAATGAGAATAACACAGGACCCCTTTCTCTAATCCCCTGCACAGTTTCCTTGCCTAATAATTCTCTACCATGGCTGCAAGAGTGGAACGGAATTTATGGTAAGTGTGCACAACGCATTTAGGGTTGTCTTCTCACTCACACTCCCCACCCCCACCATTTGCTTCCTGACTGTGATAAGAAAATCAACTTTCGTCATTGTAAATTACCCACCCTGCAGGGAAAGAAATAATCTGCCAGTTGAGGGCAGCATCTGGATGCTTGGATGTTTCAGAGATGCCTAGAACACAGCCTTGCACAAACTGGAGCTGGCCATCTGCACCCTCACTCAGTACCTCCCCCTACGCTTCACTCAGAAAATAAAGCCTCCTATCATGCATGGGATTGAAGAGCTCCCCTTCCCCCCTCTACATCCAATCAGCCATAATTTATCTACCAGTGTGTGACAGCACTGGCTAGTACGCGGCCAGTGCTTACCTGCTGGGCCAAACGTTCAAGAAGAAAAATGTTGGACTTTAGGGGCTTAGTTTATTCAGATGTGAGGGGGTCAAAATAATAACTGAGCTGGGAATTAAAAGCCTGGATTTCACTGGCCATGTGTAGCAACATGGATGGACCTTGAAGGTGTTATGCTGAGCGAAATAAGTCAGGCAGAGAAGGACAAATATCATATGCTTGCACGTATAGGAGGATTAGGAGGAACCTAACGGAGGACCATGGGGGAGAAGAAGGGGGGAAATGGTGGGGGAAAGGGAGAGAGGCAAACCATGAGAGACTTTTGAATGCTGGGAACAAACTGAGGACTGATGGATGTGGGGGGGAGGGGAAGGAGGGTGATGGGCACGGAGGAGGGCACTTGTGGGGATGAGCACTGGGTGTTGTATGGAAACCAATTTGACAATAAACTATAGTAAAATAAACATATAAATAAATAAATAAAAGAAATCTAAAATCAACTCGAATGAAAAATTAAAAAAAAAAAATGCAGTTGCCCTCCATTGTCGGGGTAGAGCTGGAAGTCACCAGTGATGAAAATGACACGATCCTTCCCAGGGCAGCAGCCCACTCCCATCAAAAGCCCAAACCTGCACAACCTCCCAGCTCTCAGATGCATGTTTTCTACAAAAACACACATGCACAAATAGGTACGGACAAGAGGGTGCATGAAACACACACACACACACACACACACACACACACACACACACACACACATACACACACAAAGCTGGAAATGATTAAATGTCCATCAACAGGGACCTGGACCATATTCCATTGGAATATTCCATTGCAGTGTTAAGTATCTCTTTAAAAAAATGAAGCAGATCTTGGGCTCACAAGACCTATTTGCAAGCGGCACAAAGCAGGTCACAGATCTCTAAGTTTTACAGGGTGAGTTTTAGTAGAAAGAAAAGAAACACAAAACTACAGTTAGGCACATGCACAGACTAGGGCTGGAAGCAGAGCAAGTTAGGGGGTCCCAGAAAAAGAAAGATGGGGGACAGCTTTCTTGACATAAGAAAAGTCATTTTAGGGGGCGCCTGGCTGGCTCAGTTGGTTAAGCGTCCAACTGCAGCTCAGATGGTGATCTTGCGGTTCCTGAGTTCGAGCCCCGTGTTGGGCTCTGGGCTGACAGCTCGGAGCCTGGAGCCTGCCTCGGATTCTGTGTCTCCCTCTCTCTCTGTCCCTCCCTCGCTCATGCTCTGTCTCTCCCTGCCTCCCAAAAATAAACATTAAAAAAGAAGTCATTTTCAGCCCCCACTGTCTTGTGATCTATTTGTCCAAAGAGCCTTTCTTGCAGAATTGCTCTGGAGGATGTTGAAATTGCAAGACAGACCCCAGCAGATAATGATTTTAGGTGGGGGCGGGGAGGCGGGCTAAGAATGTCAGAACAGGGGCGCCTGGGTGGCTTAGTCGGTTAAGCGTCCGACTTTCGCTTAGGTCATGATCTCGCGGTTTGTGGGTTCGAGCCCCGCGTCGGGCTCTGTGCTGACTGCCAGCTCAGAGCCTGGAGCCTGTTTCAGTCTGTCACTCCCTCTCTCTCTCTGACCCTCCCCTGCTCACGCTGTCTCTCTCTCTCCTAGAAATAAATAAAACATTAAAAAAAATTAAAAAAAAAAAAAGAATGTCAGAACAAACAGCCACTATCAGGCTAGGAGCCAGCCTAATCCTGTCAAGACAATACCTCAGTGGTCACCCCAGCAGTGCTGGTTCAAATATAAAGATTAATCTGAGGCACATTCTTGCGTTATCTCTGCAGGGTCTACACCTCTCTGAGCACTCTGATGCCAGGCCAACCAAAGCCAGAGGACCAGTGATGCTGACTCCAACTTGGACTCTGTTACCTTAAGATGACTTTTCCCCAAATTCCATGCCGAAGCCCCTTCCTGAAGATGCATGGGCTCCTTGCTTGAAACTTGCCCAGTGTTGTTGTTCAAAGGGACACTGCTTTGGGGAAGGATCCCTGGCATTCTCCTTTACGTGTTGCAAGGAAAACCCTTCCTCTTCCTATTCTTTGGCTAGGCTGCGTCTTTTGGTCGATGCTCACCGAAAGGCAAACCCAGTTTCGGGTAACAAGGCGTGCAGATGCACAGGGAAAGCCCTGCAAGAGTGCACTGCACACTGTTAAAAAGTGGATGCTGAGGGCTGAGTGGATGGAGCACAAAGGATGTTTAGAGTAGGAAACTATTCTCTATGATCCTATAATGGTGAATACGTGTCATTATAAATTTGTCCAAACCCCTAGAATGGACATCGCCAAGAGCAAACCCAAATATAAACTATAGACTCTGGCTGGAAACAGTGTGTTGATGGAGGCCCAGCGATTGTAACAAACGTCCGGCTCTTGGTACCAGGTGAGCCTGTGCATCGGTGGGGACACGGCATACGTGGGAACTCTCCGTACCTTCCTCTCATTTAGTTTCATTTTACCATGAAAAACTGCTCTAAAATATGAAGTTTGCTTATAAAATAAATATGAAGACATTTTTAAAAAGCGCATACCTCTGGAGAGAGGGGAGAGAGAAATTGTGCTTTCCATCGTGTACAAAACAAGATCTAGGGGGAAAAATACAGAAATAAAGGAGGCGGGGGTTTATTGGTTGAAAAACCTCTGCCTTCCAGCACCATCTCCCATCCCTGCCATTCTTAATAAGAAGATAGATTTAGGTCCTAATTTTAAATATTCAGAAGGCTTTCAGAAATATGCCTTGTTTTGTCTTCTCTGCCCAGCCCCCCTGCCTGAATCTCTTTGGCATCCAATCCATGAAGCCCTCCCTGCGGGGCTGTGTTCCTGGCACAAGGGGCCCAAAGCACAGAGAAGGTCTAGGCGAAATTTATGCATGACTCAGTTACCGTCTCATGTGATTTCCCACGTGTGTCTTTTTGCAAACCTTGATTTAAATTTTGTTCCCCGAGTACATTCCCTTAGCACATTCTCTCCCCTTCCAGATATTGTTGCAATGGATAGCGTGTTCTTTAAGACTTTCTGGGTTGCCAGTAAGAGACTCTAAATTAGCAAAAGGTGGGATTGATTATAGGCATCCAATAAATGTTTGTTGTTGCCACTGCCCCTGCTATTATTAAAGGCAGGACTTGGCTGGGTTTCAGGAACAGCTGGGTACAGGAACTGGGACACCATTAGAAATTTCATCTCCCTCCATTGCTCATCTCTGGTCCATTCCATACTGGTCTCTTCCACTTGCAAGTGAAAGCCAAGTCAAACTAGCTTTAGGAAAAAAAAAAGAAAGAAAGAAAAAAGAAAAAAGAAAAAAATGCAGGGTTGGGGGGGATTATTAGCTCATAGAACTCTGGCTTCAGGAATTCCTTATATACATGCTACGACTATGGAGATGACATGCTTATCCTAGAAGAGAGTTGTGAAATCAGTCCTACTCTAGCTACACGAACTCTCAGTGAGAAAAGGGTGGTTCGTGCCTTGGAAAATCAGAGTACTGTCACCAACAAAGGTAGAAGAGGTACTAGGTAGGCAGAAACAACATGTATCCACAACTCATCTTTTTCCTCATTCTCCTCTCTCTCTCTCTCTCCCCCCCACGCTGTTACACACACACACACACACACACACACACACAAACACACACACAACTGGCTTCTTCAGACACTCTGATCTTTATGATAGGAGATAGGGCTACCAATGGATTCTAAACCCATCTGGCCAGACTCTCTCACTCCCAAGCCCAAAAATCTCAGTGAAGGTTTTGTATCAGTTATCTGCTGCTGCATAACAAATGATCCCAAAACTGAGTGGCTTAAAACAACAACCACGTTTATATTCTCACATAGTTTCTATGGGTCAGGAATCCAGGGGCAACTTCGCTCAGGCTCTCTCATATTCCAGAAATCATCTGAAGGCCAGACAGGGGCTACAGAATCCATTCCCAAAATAGTCCATGCACATGGCTGGGAAGTTATCTCTGCTTATAGCTCTTCACCTCGTGGGCCTCTCTATAGGCTGCCTGAGTGTCCTCAATCATACATGGCAGCTGGCTTCCCCTGAGGTGAGTGGTCTAAGACAGAGAACATCAGGCAGAAACTATCCTCTTTATGACCTGCCTCAGAAGTCACATACCATCATTCTATTCATTATAAGCAAGGCACTAAGTCCAGCCCATATTCAAGGGGAGGGAAGTTAGGCTTCACTGTTTGGAAGGAAGAGTATCAGAGAACTTGTGGATATATAACAACACCACTACAAAACTGATTAATCTTTCTTGGGTCAAGTTTTCACCCCTGAACCGATCAGCTGTGTCCAGAGGCAGGGTCAAGTGGTAACATGGCTATTCTCTCTACTCATGTGGATATGAATGGAAAAGAAATTTCTAGAAAGAGGAGTTATACAACCAGAGAGAGCTCTTCTCCTCCAGCTCCAGAGAGAACAATCCCAGAGAAGCATTTTGATTGGCACAGCTTGCATCATATGCCTCTCTCAAGAGCCATCAATCTCAGTGGTCAGGGTGCTGGGTCTGGTGCCAGAATCAGGAAATGGGAGAGCGGTCCAAAACAGTCATGCATGATAGTGTCAACACTGTGTGACTTTAGGTGAGCCACTTATCTTTTTTATGTCTTAGTTTCAACATCTCTTAAATAGGGATGATAAGACCTTCCAAATAGAGTTGCTATGACTATTTTTTTTTTTAATTTTAAGTAGGCTCCATGCCCATTGTGGGGCTTGAACTCATGACCTTGAGATCAAGAGTCTTATGCTCTACTGGCTGAGCAATCCAGGCACTCCAGAGTTGATACAGCTATTAAATTAGGTGATATCTGGGGGTCCCTGGGGTGGCTCAGCCAGTTAAGCATCTGACTTCGGCTCAGCTCAATATCTTGTGGTTTGTATGTTTGAGCCCTGTGTCAGGATCTATGCTGACAGCTTGAAGTCTGGAGCCTGTTTCAGATTCTGTGTCCCCCACCTTTCTCTCTCTGCCCCTCCCCCACTCATGCTCTGTCTCTCTCTGTCTCAAAAATAAATAAACACTAAATTAGGTGAATCAGTAAAGTACAATGTTTAGCCACATGAAAGTCTAGTAAATGATCCTTACTGCTACAAGTACCTAAAACTTACACTGGCAGAAAAAAGCAATATATAATTGGAAAGTCTCAGGACCCACTCTTCTATTTCGCTTGGTTCTTACTTCCTCACTGTGACTAACTTCCCCCACGAGCAGGCTTTCCTCATGAAAGCAGAATAGCTGCCACAGTTCCAGGCCTCATGTCTGAAACTGACACAGTCCACATACACACACACACACACACACACACACACACACACTCACACAGAATGTCCTCCTTACAACATCACAAGCAAAAGTCCTGATAGTTCATTATGATTGGACTGACTTAGATCTGAACCAATCAGTGTCCAGGGAAGTAGACTGTGCTGATGACCTTAGGCCAATCAAAACCCACCCTGATGGTTGGGGGGTAGAGTCAGTCTTCTAGGAACACAAGAGACAGGTGGGAGAGGTGGAATGAAAATCAGGTACCATTAGAAAAGAGGGTAGGCTGGCTAGCCAATCAACCCTTTTGTATTATAACAGCAGGATTGGGCAGTTTCCACGGAGATCATGCAGCCTACAAAGCCTAGAATATTTACTCTTGGGCCCTCTATAGGAAAAGCTTTCAGACCCCACCATGCAGGCAAGCATACAATTTCCACTGCAAGAGTGCTAAAAATATATATTTCTTTCACTCTCCTCTCCCTTCTCTTTTGAGAGACATCATGACAAACCAGCAAAGCAGGCATGTGTATACAGAAGAATCTTCCTGGGGTCCATCAACTCCCACCCCGTTGGCCATGACTAAACTCGAAGCCACAGAATTCACATCAGGCAGAAGACCGGGTTGAGAAGATCTTTCATGGCTGCTGGAGCGTATAGGCTCTGACTCCATTACCCAGTGCAGAGCTCACCACTCAAAGATCAACGACGCAGCCTAGATGATGCTGGCAGCCCATGGGCCGCAGATCCCAATTTTTCCTCTGTGATAAATGAGGAGCAATCTCCGGGAGCTCTAGCCTGAAAGACAGCCCTAGTTAAATTACTTTATCGCCCAGCTGAGAGATGGCCAGCTTGGAGAAGAGGTACTCAGGCAGCATATTAACTAGAGTCGGCATCGGCACACAGGCCCTTTCTCCGAGCAAGAGACACCTCCCTTCTCCTTCCCAACAAAGCACGGAACTCCACCCTGCAACTGGCCTGTGGAAGCCACTCTCCCTGCCACTCCCTTATGAAGAAAGACTGGGTATCTGCGAAGATATGCTCACCCTACCTGCTCATGTCCAGAGAGATCACTGCTTGCGTGTTCATTGAGTGGCAGAGAACTTGTACATCATGGTGTCCCTGCAGACACTCTAAATGCTGGTATACCGAGCTTCAAAGAATGCTCCAGAACAAAGGCTCAGTGCACAGGCATTGGCGAGATTCAGAATGGGTTTCAAATCCCAGCTCCTCAATTTACTATTTATCATGGTCAAGTATCCAAGTTTGGGATCACTCAGAAACTTCCTCTGGGACAAATGTCCGAGTGCAAGTAGTTGATTGAAGCGATGACCTCAAGAGGCACCAGCAGGGAACTGGAGAAGAGATGGGGCCATGCAGGATATGTATTAAGGAAGCTACCAAGGAGGACAACGGGGATTGAATTCTGCTGGGAACCCCTGGCAGCCAGTGATGGACACGTTCTCATCCAGGGAGCAAGGGAGCTGGGGTATTTATACACCCACTTCTCCTATAAATCATCTGTCCCTGGATACATTAACTCCCTGCCACTTCTGGCCTGCTCTGCATGGGGTCTCTGGTGGTCAGTAGGACCCCTCAGGTAAAGAGCTGCAGATGCCGGGGTTTGGAAGTCTAGCCCATGAACTCTGAAATGGTAAGACCCAAGAGAGTAAGTGCAGAGGGATACCAATAACATACATCACAAGTGGTCTAAATCTGCTGAGAGTCTGTTTCCTTATCTATAAAATGTAATAATACCTAATATGATGGGATTGCTTTGAGGGGTAAACGCAACACCATAAGTCACAAGATTCAGCAGAGTGCCTGGTGCAAGTAAACCTTCAATTCATGAAGCTCTGTTTAAAAGACTCAGGCTACATGGGGCGCCTGGGTGGCTCAGTCGATTAAGCATCCAACTCCAGTTCAGGTCATGATCTCATAGTCTGTGGGTTTGAGCCCTGCATCAGGCTCTGTGCTGAGAGCTCAGAGCCTGGAGTCTGCTTCAGATTCTGTGTCTGTCTTCCTCTCTCTCTGCCCCTCCCCTGCCTGCACTCTGTCTTTCTCTCTCCAAAATAAATAAACATTAAAAAGCTACAATAAAATAAAAGACTCAGGCTACAAACTCAAATATGCAATGAATGCCATGCTTATTTTTACAATCAACTTTGAACCTCCTCCCCCCACCCCATCCTATAGGGTTGGTGAGAAATTCAATCTCCATATTTTGAGGTGGTCCTTCCACATTCCTTTTTAAGTTTTTTTTTTTAAGTTTATTTATTTTAAAGAGAGAGAGAGAGTGAGAAAGAGCAGAGGAAGGGCAGAGAGAGAGGGAGAGAGAAGTTCCCAAGCAGGCTCCACACTGCCAGTGCAGAGCTCAACACAGGATAGATCTCAGGAACCGTGAGATCATGACCTGAGCAGAGATCAAGAGTTGGGCGCTTAACTGACTGAGCCACCCAAGCACCCAGGTCCTTCCACATTTATAAGGTGGCTCAGAATCAGAGGCTTCATGTGGAGCTCAGGAAATGAAAGCCCTCTGGCCTTCAGTTCGCTAACTGTTGCTAATAGGCTATCATCCAGCTCTACAGAATTGTTTAAGTTTGGCCACAGAAGTCTTTGTGCAGCAGACTGAGAGCCCCAATAGCCAGGGTCCATCTTCCTTAAGTGTACTCCAGTCATTCCACACCACCCCATCCCAACCACTGGGGGCGTGGCAGCCCTCAGGATCCTGTGGAGAATCACAGCACCTGCAGAACTCCAACCAGCCCCCTCTGGGTGTTGAGAAGTCTCCCTCCACTCCCACTGCTCCTGCCATTTCCCTGCACCTCAAGGACACTGGTCTCCCTGTCTTTCCCTTTGAGACATCAGCATCATCTGGGCTGCATTTCACCGTTGAGCTATGAATGGAGACATTCTGTGACAGGCAATGGACTCAGAGCCCTTCACTCTCCTACAGCGTCCCTGAAAGCTCTCATTAACCCAGTCCTCTGCCTGATGTGAATTCACAGGCTTTATATGTAGGTCGTTGGCTACAGAGTAGATTTTGACTCCCCCGGGACAGTTCTGCCTGCAGAGGACTACTTGTCCACTTTGTCATGTTGCGTAACAAGACAGAAAAGGAAAGAGAGAAGGAAACAAACAGTTATTGAGTACCAAGAGGGGCAGACATTGAATGCTGCCTACCTCTTTTCTCCTTCCTTAGCAGTACCCAGTACAGAGGAGAATTTACAGATAACTCCCCTACATTCTGATGTAGTAAAACAAAACACAAATTAATACCTCAATGAATTATCCTGCCATATAAAACTTTATGCAAAATCAACTATCACCTCATACCAAATTCTAATAGAAGCCAGTAGCAAGAGCCAATGATCTAGTGGGAAAAGAAAAAGCCAAAACTATAAATTCTATTCATTCGGGGTTTGGTTGTTTTGTTTTGTTTTTTTCCAGTGAATTGGAAACAAGTTCATTTCTGTTGAGGAGAGCGCCTGGTATACAGTAAGCACATACTTACTGGGCTGTATGGTCCAGCACAGCAGATATGCCATTCTGAAGACACGTTCACACTGTGAGAAACAGAATTGTGTTATTTCTCTGCGAGTGGCCAAACGTCTGCTTCCCACAACAAACAAAATAATTTCTTTCCCCGAGGGAATGGGAGAGTGATCCAGGAAAATATCACCTTGCCTCCGCACCATCAAAGGTAACAAATGCATGAAAATTTAATACAGATAATTTGCATCTATTTGGGGCTTTTAGCATTTCAAAATGGTCTCACCTCAGTTGCTATATTACTCAAGACTTTGCAAGTGTCAGAAACCCAACTCAAAGTAATTAAACCTAAAGGGGAATTTGACTGGTATAACCTGGAAGTTCAAGTGTAGCTTGATCCAGGTCCTCACAAGACAGCATCAATACTTGGTTCTTTTCTATTTTGTATCTCTGTTGGCTTCACTCTCAGGTTGGTGTTTCACCCAGCACAACAAAATGACAAATGACTGACAGCAGCTCCTTGCTTACATCCTACCAGCTAGAGAGCCCAGCAAAAAAAAAAAAAAAAAAAAAAGAATATCTCTGATCTCTGTAGCAGTATCTCTCTCCTTAGTCCCGGAATGCATTCTCTTTTTTAAAAAAACATTTATTTATTTTTAAGAGACAGAGCATGAGCAGGGGAGGGGCAGAGAGGGAAAGAGACACAGAATCTGAAGCAGGCTCCAGGCTCTGTGCTTTCAGCACAGAGCCTGATGTGGAGCTTGAACCCACAAACTGTGAGATCATGACTTGAACCAAAGTCAGACGCTTAACCAACAGAGCTACCCAGGCACCCTGACATTCTTTTTTTTTTTTTAAGTTTTTTTTTTAATTTATTTTGAGAGAGAGAGAGAGTGCAAGTTGGGGAGGGCAGAGAGAGAGAGGGAGGGAGAGAGAATCCAGAGCAGGCTCCACACTGTCAGCACAGAGCCCCATGTGGGGCTGGAACTCATGAACAGTGATATCATAACCTGAGCCACCCAGGTGCCCCAGTCCTGGAATACATTCTGATTGGACCAGCTCTGCAGTCATGTGCCTTTCATAAACCAATCATTGTGCTGGAGGATGCAATACATGTTCTGATTGGCCAGGCCTCATGTTGCCTCTCCAGGGAACCTAGAATAAGGCTGACTAATCCAATCACACTACCTGGAGGAAGAGATACCTCCTCACTATAAATCAGAGTGATGTTACCAGAAGAGGGGAAAGATATGTCAGGCATGGCATGCATAACTGATACCCCTGCAGGACCCACAGCTACCATGTACTTCTCAAGGCGGGGGGGGGTGTCTATGATCCCCAAAATGATCATTTAAGTTTTGTTTTGTTTTGTTTTGTTTACAAATAGTTTATTGTCAAATTAGTTTCTACATAACGCTTAGTGCTCATCCCCACAAGTGTCCTCCTCCATGCCCGTCCCCCCCTCCCCCCCACATCCATCAGTCCTCAGTTTTTGTCAGCATCCAAGAGTCTCTCATGGTTTGCCTCTCTCCCTTTCCCCCACCATTTCCGCCCTTCTCCTCCCCCTTGTTCCTCCGTCAAGTTCCTCCTAATCCTCCTATACGTGCACACATATGATATTTGTCCTTCTCTGCCTGACTTATTTCGCTCAACATAACCCCCTCAAGGTCCATCCACGTTGCTACACATGGCCAGATTTCATTGTTTCTCATTGCCATGTAGTATTCCATGGTATAGATAAACCACATCTTCTTGATCCATTCATCTGTTGATGGACACTTAGGCTCTTTCCATGTTTTAGCTATTGTGGAGAGTGCTGCTATGAACATTGGGGTACATGTGCTCCTCTGCATCAGCATTTCTGTATCCCTTGGGTAAATTCCTAGCAGTGCTATTGCTGGGTCATAGGGGAGTTCTATTGTTAGTTTCCTGAGGAACCTCCACACTGTTTTCCAGAGGGGCTGTACCAGTTTACATTCCCACCAACAGTGTAGGAGGGTGCCCGTTTCTCCACATCCTCGCCAGCGTCTAGAGTTCTCTGATTTGCTCATTTTAGCCACTCTGACTGGCGTGAGGTGGTATCTCAGTGTGTTTTTGATTTGTATTTCCCTGATGAGGAGGGATGCTGAGCATCGTTTCATGTGTCTGTTGGCCATCAGGATGTCCTCTTTGGAGAAGTGTCTGTTCATGTCTTCTGCCCATTTCTTCACTGGGTTGTTTGTTTTTCGGGCGTGTAGTTTGGTGAGTTCCTTATAGATTCTGGATATTAACCCTTTATCTGATATGTCATTTGCAACTATCTTTTCCCATTCCATTGGTTGCCTATTAATTTTCTGGGTTGTTTCCTTGTCTGTGCAGAAGCTGATCATTTAAGTTTTTTACTTTTTTAATCTCAAAGTCATACACACTCACTGTAATAATTACTTTTATTTTATAGATGGAGAACCTGAGGTTCAGAAGGGACAAGGAACACCCAAATTCTCAGTCTGCCTCCAAAGTAAGGGGTCCTTAAACCACTGAGCAGATCTGTCCACAGTCTTTTCTTCTAAGGCCCATTTACCAGCCCAGGAGTCATTTCTACGGTTGTTCAAACTCATCTACTATATATAAAAAACAAAGGAACCAAACAGCGTTCCTCACCCCTCACTCTCAAACCCAGGAAGAGCAAACTTTAGGAGCCCATCTGTAGCCACCTGGAATGGAGATTGATCACTGAGCCAGTAAGTCTGTGTTGGATTAATACAGCAGTCACCTGGGCACTTGTAAAATGGTAGATCCCTAGACTTTACCCCACACACCTGCGAAATCAGACTCCCTCAGGTTGTGGCATCCAGCCTCCAAAATGGTCCCCAATGAGTCTTGTCTCCAGTGAATCCCTGGTTTTGTATAGTCCCCTCAGCCTTGAATAGGCCTGACCTGTTGTCTTATTTAGCTCAGGTTGCTATAAATACCGTATACAGGGTTGACATAAACAATAAACTATTTCACAAGTTCTAGAAGCTGGGAAGTCCAAGATCAAGGTGCTGGGGCTCACTTCATGGTTCACAGATCGCCATCTCTTTGCTGTGTCCTACCTGGCAGAAAGGGGAAGAGAGCTCGCTTGGTCCCTTTTACAAAGACCAAGACTCATCTCATTCATGGAGGCCTTCACGTCAGAATGGCCCCACCTCCTAACCCATCCCATCAGAGATTAGGGTTTTAACACATGGACAAATGCTCAGTCCATAACAGCTGTGTAACAAACAGGCTATTGTGGAAGCTGACTTCTGTAGCTAAGACATACACAGCATCACATCTTCTGCCTTGCTCTCTCCTGAATCACTTGATCTGGGGGAAGTCAGATGCCATGTCATGAGGACACTCAGCCAGCATGATGCACGCAGGCTTCCATGCGCCGAGGACCTGAGTTCTGTGATATGAGAAATCAGTCCCCCTGGCTCCAGCCAAGCTCTAACTGCAACCTCATAAGGGACCACATGCTAAAACCCACCGGGCAAGATGCTACCAAATTCCTGACCCTCAAAAACTAAGTGAAGCAAAAATTCATTGTTGGTTTAAGCCATTTGGTTTCAGGGTAATTTGTTATGTAGGAGTAGATAGTTATGCACACACTGAGCCCAGAAATCTACATTTTTTATAAACTTCCTGGGTAAGCTGGATGCACATTCAGATCCGAGCCAGTGCAGCCCCACCATGCTCCCACGGCATTGCATCGAAGTGACATTGGTGCTCTCCAGGGAATTAGGGAGCAAATTATAGTCCACCCCCAAATTATAGGCAGTGATGCAAGTATACAGGTATCTTATTGTTTTTCAAAGAAGGCCTAGTGTTATTTCGTGACATGCTGAATGAAAAACCAGTCAGCATACACTATGCCATCCTATTTTTGTTCTATAGGTAGTATTATTATGTAATCCTTCATGCCCCAAGAGTCACCCTCCTGTAAATACATAATGAAGGCTTTTATTCCTTAAGAAGAATTCACTTGACTCCTAAGCTTTCAAGACACAAGCCCATAGCAGCCTGATTGCTTAGAATTAGTCCCAGCTGGGCATCAGAATTGGCAAAGAAGAAGTCAAACTTTCACTTTTCACAGACGACATGATACTCTACATAGAAAACCTGACAGACTCTACCAGAAGCCTACTAGAACTGATCCATGAATTCAGCAAAGTTGCAGGGTACAAAATCAAAGTACATAAATTGGTTGCATTTTTATACACCAATAATGAAGCAACAGAAAGAGAAATCAAGAAACTGATCCCATTCACAATTGCACAAAAAATCATAAAATACTTCAGAATAAACCTAACCAAAGATATAAAAGATCTGTATGATGAAAACTATAGAAAATTTATGAAGGAAATTGAAGAAGACACAAAGAAATGGAAAAACATTCCACGCTCATGTATCGGAAGAGTAAATATTGTTAAAATGTCATTACTATCCAAAGCAATCTACACATTCAATGCAATCCCAATCAAAATTAGACCAGAATTCTTCTCAAAGCTAGAACAAACTATCCTAAAATTCATATGGAACCACAAAAGACCCCAAATAGCCAAAGTAATATTGAAGACGAAAACCAAAACAGGAGGCATCACCATCCCAGACTTTAGCCTCTACTACAAAGCTGTCATCATCAAGACAATATGGTATTGGCACAAAAACATACACATAGACCAATGGAATAGAATAGAGAACTCAGAATTGGACCCACAAATGTATGGCCAACTAATCTTTGACAAAGTGGGAAAGAGTATCCAATGGAAAAAAGACAGCCTCGTTAACAGATGGTGCTGGGAGAACTGGACAGCAACATGCAGAAGAATGAAACTAGATCACTTTCTCACACCGGACAGCAAGATAAAAGGAGAGACATCATACCATGGAGATTAATTTAGAACCATTGTTTTTAATGTTTATTTATTTTTGACAGAGAGAGAGAGCACCAGCTAGGGAGGAGCAGAGAGCAAGGGAGACACAGAATCCAAAGCAGGCTCCAGGCTCTGAGCTGTCAGCACAGAGCCCGGCATGGGGCTCGAACCCACGAACCATGAGATCATGACGTGAGCTGGAGTCCGACGCTCAGCCGACTGAGCCAGCCGGATGTCCCTATTTAGAATCACTGTTAAGAAGACTTCCTCTCTCTCCATCCTGAAGAGCAGACACCACATTCAAGCTTCCTGACAAGATGCTGCTCACTGAGCACTAAAGACATTCTGGGGCGGGTCTCCACTCCTCCAAGTTCCCACCGTGCTCCTTCCCGACCAAGAAAGAGAAGGAAGAAGACTTCCTGCCAATAGGCCAACAACACCCTCCATGAGCCAGGGGACATCTCCTCCACAGAGAAGGCCTGTCACCGCCTGCAGCAAGCCTCCTGGCCCAGAAAAGGTGACCGCACTGCCTGGCGGGATGTCTCCGGCTCTGTCTGCTGGGTCTCATACATCACCACTGGGAGGGAGACCAACCCTGGAGAACTGGGTCCTTCTCTCCAAACCCTCCCTTTCCCCTCCAGCCTCAGGTGAGGGGGAGAACAAACCTGCACGTCCCTGCTGCCACCATCTGGCCCTCAATCCCCAGCACCAGCAGGCAAAGGCTCAGAGGAGAACACACCCTCCATCTCCCAAGAGCAAAGGAGCGCATTCAGGCTTGGGGCAGTCCACCTCCAAGGGTGGAAGCAGATTCTTCTCCAGCCCTGCATGGGCACGTTCTGCTAACACACACACACACACACACACACACACACACACACACACGGTTTGAGTTAGGTTCTCCTTAGAATACTTAGCAGCTTCGTCTGTGGCTTCAGCCATCTGGGCTCTCAGGGTCTCCCCAAGAACTTTAGATAGATCATTTTTCTTATTCTCTGCTCACCGAAAATCAAGGAATGTTCCTTCTCAAAGGTAAATTCCAGGCTTCTTCCCAGAAAGCGGGAAATGCACGTAATGTATTACATTAGGGTTTTCCAAATGTTCCCCCAAAATGTGCAAGTTGATTGTATGCCAGGAACCCTATTAAATATGTATTTATATTTTCCATTCCTTCAACAATACTTACTGAGCACTGCTACATGTGGGACATAGTCTAGGTGCTGAGGACACAGGAGTGGAAAAAACAAGCCAAGACTCTACATGAGTTATATTCTAGTGCACAGATACATGGGGGTGGGGGGGGGGAGCTGACAAATATATTTTTTAATTTTTAATTTTATTTTTTATTTTTTTTTAAATGTTTTATTTATGTCTAGGAGAGAGAGAGAGACAGCATGAGCAGGGTAGGGGCAGAGAGAGAGGGAGACACAGAATCTGAAACAGGCTCCAAACTCTGAGCTGTCAGCACAGAGCCCGACATGGGGCTCGAACCCACAAACCGCGAGATCATGACCTAAGCGAAAGTCGGACACTTAACCGACTAAGCCACCCAGGCGCCCCTATTTTTTAATTTTTTAAATGTTTATTTATTTTGAGACAGAGAGAGCAGGGAAGGGGCAGAGGGAGAAGAAGAGAGAGAATCCCAAGCAGGCTCTGCACGGTCAGTGGAGAGCCTGACATGGGGCTTGAACCCATGAACCATGAGATCATGACCTGAGCCTACAGCAAGAGTCAGAGGCCTAACCAACTGAGCCACCCAGGCTCCCCAAGCTGACAAATATTTTTAAATGATAAGGATTATCCTTAGGATTGTGAATACAGCCGACCTTTTTTTTAATGCTTTGTGCTGTTTGAAACTTTTCCATTTGGAAAAAAAAAATCATAGTTTAGAATATCGTTGTGGATGTGTGCTCACAATATAGTGCTGCATGAAAATCACTGAGTACAGAAGAATATTCGAAGTGCTATTTCTGGTAGGAGAGAGAGAGAGAGAGTGTGTGTGAGTGTGTGTGTGTGTGTGTGTGTGTGTGTGTGTTGCTAGTGGTGCTTTTCAACTGGAGGAATCAGAGAGGAATGTGTTGTTTCATTTTCTTTGTGCCCTTCTGTGTTTTCCAAGTGTTATGCACTGAGCACACATGGCTTTATAAATAGGGGGGAAATGTTATTTAACAACTGTAGCTGCTGCCTCGCCCTAAGGTATTCTATCCATTGGTCTGTCAGAATACATGAATGTTCTCCATTCGCATCACTCATATGATTAAACACTGTTCTCACGGAGGCGCCTGCTAAGATATGGAAGAGGAACCGCACAGTGGTCTCCGTGAGGCCTCACACTGTGAAATGGAAATGTGAACAAGGGAATCTAAAAATGAACTGCTGCTTTGGAGAGCGGGGAGGCCCCCCCACCCCGGCCCCCCGCTCAGTGAGACGCAGGCAGAGAGGGAGCTGGGTAGAGGCCAACGTGGCATAATGGCAAGGAGGTAGGAAGGAGGCAGCTAGGCCAGCCGGGGGATGGGAGGCGGGAAGACCCCCACCACCCCAACCCCCAGGAGTTATTCTGGAAGGGAGGTCAGCGCTAATTAGCACACTGATGAAACACATGTTTGCTGCAAGGAAAAGGAAACCTATTGGTGCACGGTTTTCTCCGCGGTGACTGGCTTGGCCCAAGTTTCAGAAGCTCCATCTAGGGTGACGTCATTGACCCCTATCATTCAGCTGCCAGAGCTGAATGTCACAACAGCACCCAAAGGGCTCACTCACCCATCTCTCCCCCCCCCCGTAAGTTTCCATCCACTGTCCTGTTTGGTACCACCTGACGGAGGAGAAGGGGGTCCTCAGAACCACAGCAGGAGAGCAGAGGGGAGGGCGGACCAGCCAGCAAAGAGGTGAACCCTTCCCCAGGTGACCCTACGCCTCACACCTCTGCCTTATGACCTCCTGCGCTCCGTTCCTGGTGCCTGAACCCAAGTTACCCTCAAAGCCTCCCTCTGCTCCGACACTGTGATCTTGCAATCTGGGGCGGGGTGGGGGGGAGGAGGTGGGGGTGTGATTTAGCCAACATCACTTAACAAGTCGGGATCTCTGACATCACTTCACTCAGCCTCCATTACAGCCCGTCCCTCCTGCCCTCCCAGGGAATCGGAAGTGCAGTAATATTAATCATCAAGGGAAGGTTAATATTAAAATAGAATTGTACCTACATTAAGACAGACAAGTTCAAATCTATGACCCT
The DNA here is from genome assembly GCF_003009895.1 of Hyaena hyaena. Taxonomy (NCBI): domain Eukaryota; kingdom Metazoa; phylum Chordata; class Mammalia; order Carnivora; family Hyaenidae; genus Hyaena; species Hyaena hyaena. The sequence goes on from NW_024080632.1 coordinate 13,854,577, forward strand.
TACCCCAGTCCTATCAACCTGTCAGCAAATCTTGTTGGCCCTTCCTTCAAAATATATTGGGGATCCAGCTCCTCCTTCCTATTGAGGGCACCCGAGGCCACGGCACCAGGATTTATACTGGTGCCTCCTCACTCACCCAGCTTCCACCCTTGCTGCACGACAGACCACACAGCACAGCAGCCAGAGTCCTTTCTTTAAAGCAGAGATTGGATCATGTGTCTCTCCCCAGCTTGGAGAGCCTCCAGCGAATGACCTCTGGCGACATTTAAAACTTCCATTTCTCACCCTGGTCTCTAAGGCAGAACATGATCTGTCTGCACATCTGACCTCATCTCCTACAGCATTGCCCTCACGAACCCTGTCCTTTCTATTCCTGGGAATCCCCCCGCTCTCCCCCCACCCCACCCTCTGGACTTTGCACTTGCTGGTCCCTATCCCTGGAATTCTAAGGCCCCGGTGTCTGCACAGCTGGCTCTTTCTCCCTCTTCAGGTCTCAACTCAGACGTCACCTCCACCGAGAGGCCCTCCCTGAGTCCGTATAAACCCCTCTCCCCCATTTACTCCCTTCTCATCAGCTGCGTTCACTTTTTCAAAAGAATTTCCCACCCTCCAATATCACCTTGTTCACCCATTTGTTTGTTAATTGCTTCCCAGGCCACCACACAGATACCCAGGTCTATATTATTCAGGCACCTGGTAGGTGCTCAATAAATACCTGAGAAGAAAGGGAGGGAGGATGGGAGAGGGTGGGAGGGAGGAAAGGAGAAAACAGGAGACCTGTTGAGCTCCTCACATCCATGTCCATGACACAGTTCCAAACCCTGAAGTAAGAGTCAGCTGACCAGGGCAGCAGGCCCAGAGCCAGCCCCACCCCCCATTGACACCACCACAGCTGGTATTGTGTGTCGCTTGGCATGAGCCCCCATGGGCCCGGGCATGGCTATTCAGAACAGCCAGGGCCTTTGCTAATGAGGTGAGAAGCCATTTTCTCCAAAGCTTGTAACTTCACTGAGAATGCTTCTCTCCAAGTCAGGTTTATGGCTCTTACCTGACTCTCATTATGGGGTGTTATAATAGGTCTGAGAAAAATAGCCAACCCTGTGCAATTCTGCCTCCTGGGGCTGTCCCTGACCTTGGGTCCTGAGGTACACGGGTGCCCACTTCACAGGCTCGACAGTCCACGCTGAGCTGGGGAGAGGATCCGACCTGCCGGGTGTGAAGATCCTTTCCCCTTGCTCTACAAGGAGCAGGGGCCCAGGCCAAACCAACCGTGGATGATTCCCCTCAAATCCCACGCTCTCCCTCCATCAAGAAGAAAGCGATATTGATTCTGCAGGCTCTGGGGATGGTAAATTTGCCCCATCAGGCAGGTTCTGCCAAGCTGTGGAGAAAACAAACTACTCCAGCATCTAAATCTAGTAAACCGAGGAGAGGTGGCAGCCAGGATTGCTGCAGGGAGGGGAGGTAGGGGCCAGGAGAGATTTACGGGGCACCAGCAGGAAGGAAATGGGGGTGGCTGAGCCCATTCTTCTGCCAACCCCAGATTTATACACTCCAGGCCTAGTTCACTGTCCCCAAGGGACCTCAGGGACCTTTTCGGCTCTCCTCCTAGCCTTGGGGAGATTAATCACACAGAGAGGAGGCGAGTGCAGGTATATCGCTGTGGGTGTGGGTGTGCCTGTGTGTGCTTGGATGTGTGTGTGGGTTGTGTGTCTTTGTGTGTCAGCTTCAGTGCACTTGCATATTTTGTGTATGTACACGTTTGTGTTTCTCTTTGGCTACACCTTTCAAATATATGCTATCAGTATCTCCTTGAAATAGCCTTTTGGGAGTTTGCTACAAGGTCCGTGTTTCCCTCCTCATCTTCCCTTCCTGAATGTCAAGGCACCTTCTGCCACGCTAGCCACAGAGCAAATCTTGGAGGTGGTCTTGGGTTGTATTCAGGATAAATGAAAATCTGTGATTGCAGTATGCTAAGAAAATGAGATGGGTAGTCCCAAGCCCCTAGCTGGTGAATACCCTCCTCCTTCCTTCTTGTAAATCACTTCTGATTTAGAGCAACGATTTTAAAAATCCTGTGTCTGCAGTCTTTTATCTCAACGTGAGCAGCCCTTCAATTCTCCCTACCTCTGCCTTCATAATCTGATGCTACATAAGGAGGTGGCAGAATCAGAAAAATCAAAGCAGCCTGAGTCCTTACTCATTGCATGAAGGACCGTCACCTAGAGGGTTGACTGAGCCTCACCAGAATTCATAGAGGATAAATATCACTTTGTGGTGTGAAGCCATGGAGATTTCTGGGTGTGCTCATTACTTCAGCATTAGTGGGCTTATCCTGACTAATATAACACCTAAATCATCTTATATATCCTTGGTGAGAAATACCAAAACACTGGGATGTGCTGAATCTATTTCTAAGGTCCCATTCATGTCCAACATGAAGATCCTAACCTGTTATGATTGCATGGCCTTAATTCTTTCCCCAATCATACCACTAGAATCTCTGCACGGATGACATCTCATGCTGACATTGCCACCCAACCCTCTGGAGTGTTAGGATATAAGTCTAAAGATGGGGTTTGGCCCTCCCAGGAGAGCAAAACATGAGACTGATGTTTCTTTGTTGTGACCGTGAGGCTTCTGTGTTTACTACTCACGTCAAGACTCAGCCAACTGCATGCCACCCTGTGCTGAGCTCCCAACCCAACCCAAACCCCTTCTCTCCAGGTGCCTTTCTATGATCAAGACTCTCCTGATTAAGGAAACCACTTTGAAATTAACCACAGAAGACTCCCCAGAAGTGCCCTTTGGCTTCAAGCAAGCCCGGTGCCTTGAGGGTTTTATCCTGGTTCTTGTCCAGGTGAGTTGGTCACTCATGTCTGACCAGAGTGCCAGTGACCTAGGTTCAAATCCCTTTTCTGTGTGAACTCTTGACAGGTTTCTTAGCCTCTCTGGGCCTCATGTTCCTCATCTGTAAAATGTGGACAATAACAGTACCTCCCATAGGATTGTCTTGAAGAAACACAGAACAGGAAACTGGTTCTCCAAGATGAAGTGAATCAGAGTAGCTCTCCATGTAAGCAGAATAGGGAAACAAGCAGAATATTCAAAACTTCTTCCTCCCTGATCTGGCCAAGCGTCAGTACTTTTGCCATTAGACTCACCAGTTTGCATTAGGATATTGCCTCTAGAAATAAACTTGGTCAGACAGACTCACCTTTTGACTCACTGCTGCTCTCTAGCTAAGACTGACTTCTCAAATGTGTTATTGCTATCGGGAATGAGAGACAATGAGACAGGGGACTAGTGGGTTTTCATGATGAGAAGGAGAGCCCATGCTTGGGCATTCCTGGAGAAGTCCAGATCAAATGATATGAAGCCCCAAGCACTAAAGGGACGGCATAAAAGTAGCATATAAATCACTTCACTTGAGGTCCCTGTTTCTTCCTGCATAAAAGCCATAGGATGTACTGAGAGTCTAAAGTGGATGGCACAAATTTTAAAGTGTGGTGGACTAACTTGTTATCATTGCTATTGCTATAACCATTATAATCTACCCTGCTCACAAAAGCCCTTAAAAAACCATTCCTCCTTCAGTGCTCCTCACACCTTCTCCTCCCTATGTGACTGGATGAATCAAAACCAACACTCTCCAATTTCCAGGACTCTCCTGGAGCCATTGTTCTCCAAGAGGATGGGTTTTAATTCCTTTGTAGGTGAGAGCCTGGCTTCCATTCCCTCTCTGCTGTCATGGAAACCAGGGCACTAGCAACCTGGCATGGAAACAAGAACATGATTTTCTTCTTTCACCAATCAGAGGAGAGGCTGGGATGACTTTGGGGCAGGAGGAGGAGGCCTTACAGTTGATTTGATCTCCTTTTGTGAAGGAACAGCCACCCAGAAGATGCCAACAGAAGGTACCACCAGGAGCCGCTCAGCCACAGAACCCTGGAACTGACTTCAGAACCATGGAAAGTTCCCTATGACTTAAAGGTTGAGAGAGGACTTCTACAAAAGCAGAGTTAAAGATGGGACTGTGCTGTGTTTAGGAGTGCGGAAACCACAAAGAAGAAATGTGAAACGTCATTTAGTTCACAATTCCTCAAAGTGTGTTCTGAGGGCCTGCGTCAGAATCATCTAGAACGCCATTCCTTCCAACAGCTGAATCCTTCTCTGTGGGGTGGAGTCCTGCACTGTGTGTTTTAACACACTGCCTCAAAAAATTCTGATGCACATCAAAGCTTGAGGCCAACTGATCTAGTGCCACACTCACATTTTTTAGGTAGGAAAATGGGGTAGTCAAAGTGAAGTGCATTTCTTCAGTTCAAACAGCAAGTTGCAACCAGAATCCACGTGTCCCAATTACCAAGATTTCTCTGAACCACCCAGCACTGCTCTGGGCCCCACGTCAAAACCTTACCCGAAGTACCCATGCCAATGGCCCTGGCGAGCACATGAGATATCACGCCTTAGGTCTTCTCTCTGAGAGCTCTCTCCTACGATACAAATTCTCACTGGGAGAGGCAAACTGTGTTACCATTATATTCGTGTCCCTGGAATCTAATGCAAACACAGATGCTCAGTGCATGTTGGCCGAACTAACTAATCGATTCGTGTACTAATGGATGAATGAACTGCTCAGCAATGGGGTGTGATGTCTCTTTAATGGAGCTATAATAAAAATTCACATTTATTGAGCAAGCATTATATACCAGTTACAGGGCTAAGAAATCAACATTCATAGGCCCATTGGGTCTGCACAACCCGATGAGATAGGAACTATTATTGTCCTTAATTCGAAGATGAAGAAATACAGCGTGGAGAAGTGTAGTAATTTACCCAGGGTGCACAAAGCTGTGGCAGAGCTGGGATTCACACCCAGGTGTACTAAATCCAAAGGCTGAGCTCCAAGCCACATTTTTTGGACACACCAGGAAAAGGCATTTGCCCTTATGAACACCCTCTGTGCAGTGGGAAGTTTAAACAAAAGGACATTCAGGCCCCTGTGATGTGTTTGGTCACTAGCCAGAGCCTCTGCTTCGAGCTTACCAAAGAGAGGTTAAACCCATCCATCCATCCATCCATCCATCCATCCATCCATCCACCCATCCATCCATCCATTTTTCCATTCTGAAGATATTTGTTGGCCACCTAGTGGCCATGTGCCAGGCATGATTCTAGGTACTGGGGTACAGTAGTGAACAAGACAGACAAGATCTCTCTTCTAGTTGAGGGAGACAATCAGCACACAAAGAACTAACAAATAGGTACTAAGATATCAGGCAGTGATGAGAGCTAAGAAGAATGTAACAGGGCAGAGGGGAGGGAGAGTGATAGAGCATGGAGGGAAACAGCAAGGAGAGCCGTTGACACACAGCAGCTGTGTCAGCAAGAGCCCCAAACAACTGGCTGAAAAATAACATGTCAGGCAGCCCACTGTTTGGCATCAGAACAACCAAACCATCCCAGTGATTTTCCTCCACTGAACTCATCTTATGTTGTCTTATTTTTTCTCTTTTAACAGAACCATTGATGAATAGATAGAAATAGAACCCGAGAGCTGGAGGCTATGACCGATGCTCCATTCCCTGTCCCAGCCTGGGCCTTTTTTCTGGCTGAGATAGCACTGCTGCGAACAGTAAGGCCCTGCAGGAATGCCAGCTCAGGGCTCAGAGATAAGAACAGAGGCCTGACCACTGACAATTGTGTCGGTTGGGACTCTCTGGATACAGGTCATGGTTAGTTTTCTAAATCTAACATTAGGAATAAAAGGGGTACATAAGGGTACAGAGTGTTTAAAAAAAAAAAAAACAGGGTAGGGACATTCCAGGACTCAGGAGGGACCTGAATGAGCAGCAGAAGGCTCTCAGATGCCTGCTTCCTCTCTACGTTTGCCGCTCAGCCTTCTTCTCTCTCTGCATAGGGGCTGTCCAGTTTATGTGACAAGCCAGAAGCTAGCTGCCTACAGGTCCAGAGTTTTATAGTGTTGCTCAAAAGTGTCCCTTCGACAAGAAACCTTCTTAGTCCCAATCTCAGATTCCCAGGGAAGAGGTTCTACTTGGCCCATTTGGAGCTAGAGGCCCCCACCTTTGGCCAGTCAGCTCTGGCCAGGGAGAGGGGAACTTCACTGAACAATCATGGGGAACCTGCATATCAGAGGAGCCATGGAGGAACTGTTTTCAGGAATAATGGAATCAGTGTGAGCTATGCAGAATCTCATAAACTTGCCGTGACTATGGTATATCCCAGACCCTAAAAACAGAGAAAATGCATACTCCAAGGGTTGAGCAATTTGACCAGGGAAGAACTTGGGGTCCATCCTACATGGAAGCCGGTGATGGAGATGAGAGAGTTAAGCCGAACCCATGAACTCTGAAAAGAACCCAACTCTGCTCAGTAGTCATTGAAATGGCCTCCATAAAGCTCCGAGGCAAAATTATAGATCATCATTTTAATTGAGTGCAATTGGCTATACATTAATATTCATGATTATTAGAGCAGCTAATTTTCCTCTTTATAGAAAGTGAGTGGGGGATCGTTTCAGCTGCTACTTACTTTTCCTCCCTTAGGTTTCTGCGGGGGAGGTGAAAGAATAAAAGACATGGCACTTGAAAACAGCCATCAATTCCTGAATGTTGGGTAATTATTAAGGATTTTTAATTGATTTGACCTCTTAGACAGGGCTGGGGAGAAGCATCCTATGAATATAAAAAGCACACACATGCAGGAGCCTCCAGAAATGGCTCCTTCGGCTAGAGGAAATCAGACTATCGAAGTGAGAATCCGAACCATTCCTCAGCCCCACTAACCCGTCACAGATGATAGTAATAATAGCAACCACCAAGACTGGACTGACATCAGAGCCTGAGCGGGATGAGGAGGGTATCCTCCCCAGGGTACAGCTAACATGCGCTCAGAGAGAGCAGGGTGACAAGAGAGTCCATGCAAGCTAGCGGCGGCAGGTGTAACAAGAAAAATTGTTGCACTGGTCAGACAATTAAATATATTGAGAATAATGGCAGCCAGATTTCTCACCATTAGAAGGGGGTTACAAATGTGGAAATGGAAAAAATCAGAATAAATTCTATGGCGACAGATTCGAATCTGAGGTATCAATGTGACTTTTATGGTTTTCAATATATAGGAACAAATCTAGAAATAAATATAGACGTGAGCATGTGTATGTGTGTGTGTACACATGTGCACACATGTGCATGCACACACACACATCCCTGACCTTTGTCCACGGAGGGGCCATCTGAACTGTGATGCCCCCAACAGCGATGCACACACCAGCACCAACATCTTTACTTCTAGATATCTTCCACTAAATTGAAGCAGGGCTCCCTTGAGAAATGACTGATTCCAGGGCTGACTCTGGGAGAGTACAGATTAAGCCTGGAACATCTTGCTGGGCCAAAAAACAAAGCAGCACTTGGAGTAAATTGGAGGTTGTATCAAGGGACACAGAAGGCACCTTGAAGGGACTCTCACTGGCCCGAAATGAAGCAACTTGACCACTAAAATAAATGATAATAGTAATGGATTAAATCCACTAAGTAAAATAGCAAAGAATTAGTTCTTACTGATATAAATGAATGAATGAATGATTTGTGATGACATTTGCATAGTTTCAAAGAGTTGGGGCTCTTGGATAGCTCAGTTGACTAAGCGTCTGATTCTTGATTTAAAAAAAATTTTTTTAATGTTTTTTATTTATTTCTAGGAGAGAGAGAGAGAGAGAGACAGCGTGAGCAGGAGAGGGTCAGAGAGAGAGGGAGTCACAGATTCTGAAACAGGCTCCAGGCTCTGAGCTGGCAGTCAGCACAGAGCCCGATGCGGGGCTCGAACCCACGAACCGTGAGATCATGACCTAAGCGAAAGTCGGAAGCTTAACTGACTAAGCCACCCAGGCGCCCCTGATTCTTGATTTTGGCTCAGGTCATGATCTCATGGTGGCGAGATCAATCCCTACATCAAGATTCTTGGAATCCTCTTTCTCCCTCTCTCTCTGTCCCTCCCCCACTCATGCTCACTCTTTTTTGCTATCTCTCAAAATAAATAAACAGAAAAAAAAAGAACCTTTCCACAAAAATATTAAGATAGAGGAAAAGAGTAACTTCATGGCAATGAAGCTTGGCAGAGACCACCTTAGTCACATGACCAAAGAGAACACACCGATAATGGGACAGATAGAAATCACATGCGACCTGGCTGGATTCAACGAGAAGGACACAGCATTGCTCCTGTGCGATTCCTGCCAAAGATGCACGATCCAAAGCTAAACTCGAGGGAACATCAGACAAGCCCAAACTGAGGGACATTCTACAAAATGATGGATCTCTCCCCTTCCAAAGATTGAAGAATGCTCCAGACTAACGGAGACTAGACAGGACCCCTACAGGCAGTGGGCAATCCTGAGTTGGACCCTTCTGCTACAAAGGACATTATTGGGACAAACAGTGAATGCTGAATGGGGTCTGAGGATTAGATGTTAGCAATGTATCAGGGTTAATGTCCTGATCCTAACAGTTTTATTGTGATTATCTCAGAGCCTTCCTATTTTAGGGAAATAAATTCTACTATATTCAGGGGTCATGGATCATCAGTTTGGCAGCTTTCTTACAAATGGTCCTGGGAGGGGGAGTTACTTATATTGAACTTATAACTTTTATTTTTTTTAATTTTTTTATAATTTATTTATTCTTGAGAGAGAGACAGGGTATGAGCAGGGGAAGAGCACAGAGAGAAGGAGACACAGAAGCCAAAGCAGGCTCCAGGTTCTGAGCTTTCAGCACAGAGCCCGATGCGGGGCTCAGACTCATGGACCGTGAGATCATGACCTGAGCTGAAGTCGGACGCTCAACCGACTGAGCCCCCCAGGGACCGCAACTTCTCTATAATAATAATAGTAATCGCCGATTTGAGTGTCTACTGTGTGCTGTGCACTCCATCACTGCTTCTACCTTACAAATAACCTTACAAAATATTTCTAGTTTTACAGATGAGGAAACAAATTCACAGAGGTTAAGCATCATGCATAAGACTGATACTTCTTTCACCAGACAAGTAGTCATTGCATCTCTGGAGGCTGTGCCAGGCACCGGGACATAAAGTGAGGAATAAAATAAGCATGCCTGACCTTCATGAAGTCTCCCGTCTAGGAGGAATATAGGCAATAGCCAGGAAAGCACACAAGGAAATAGTTCCGGGGCCTTGAAGGTAAGGATGAGCAGGTCATGTGGACATTTATAAAATTTGGGCTGCATTCTAAATCACCGGGAAATCACAAGCATGATTAACTCAGGAGAGTAACAGGATCTGATTCATATTTTAAAGAAACTCCCTCATTGTGGAGAGAGATTGGATGGGCCAAGAAGAGAAAATGAAGGGGCCAGAGAGCTAGTAAGTGGCAGAGCCAATGTCCCCCACTCCCACCAAGGCCTGTCTGACCTCACTCTCTTGACACTTAGGGCACACCCTCCAGGTGCCTTCCCATGTTCTTCTGCACTTACCAGGTCTGGGCATCCCGTCCCAGCTTCCAATTACCATGCCAGGCCCAGCTCCCCACCTTGGGCTTTCTCTGGCCACCCAACGCAGGTCTGCAGTGCCCGGACTCAATCCTGGCTCTGCCACCGGGAGGGTAACCCTTGACTGAGGACTCGTCAGGCCTGGGGATAAATACCGCAGCTCCCTAGCTCAGGAAGTATTGAGCCAAATGAGCCACTTGATAGCAACCTGGGGCCAGTCCATGTTGCGTAGAGTCTAAAGATGGCGGGAGGGAGGCAGGTTGAGCTCTGGAATTAAATGAGAGCTGAGTTCTGACCCCAGGTCTTCCACTTAGTGGGAGACAGAAGTGAGAGTTATATAGGCCAGAGCCAGTGAAGGCCTCCCTCCTTTTTCTTGTTTGAATGTCTTCCGTTTTAGGTCTTCCTGATGGGGCACCAGCAATGGCCAACAGAACTTCCTGTGATTTGAGGAATGTTCTTTATCTGTCTAGTGTGGTATTGATCCCTTAAAATCTGATTAATGCAGCCGAGGGACTGAAGTTTCCATCTGACTCCATTTTAATGAATTTGGACATAAATAGCGACACACGGCTAGCGGCTTCCATGCTGGAGGGTGGGGGTCTGCACCCTGCGACAAACACTGGGGCGCATCCCGCCGGAATCGGCACCCGCACCTGGTGGCCGAGCTCTCCAGAGAAAGGCAGCCGGCGGGAGCAGCACACCACACATCCGAAGCCACATGCCCCCACCCCCTGGCTGCCGTGACCGCCCACCGGGCCTCTCTCCTTTGTCCTGCCTAAACAGTGCCGTTCCTTTACAGAGATGCACCCGCATTTTCAGAAGAACGCATGGTGCTAACTTGCATCCCCCTCTCTCTCTCTCCTCCTCTCTCTCTCCTCCTGACACAATTCTCTCTCTAATAAGATTTTCCCCGGCTAACCCATTTGCACAACAGCTGTGCTAAAAAGCCATCTTCTTATTGAGCAGTGATGGCTTTAATGCAAGGGACCGGGGGGAGCATGAGGTACAAAACCAGAGGGATTTAGGTCTATTTTCTCACCTCTTTGGGGACAGCCAGGTAATATAATCAAGCCAAAGACGATTTCACTAATGTCCGCTACGAGGCCAGCTGACCAGCACCTGCCTCGGCCGCTTGTAAGTGACGATGTTGCCAATGGACAGCGCCTTGGCCGTGGGGCAGCCCGGCCTGGGGGCCTCACATCTCTGGAGTGAACTTTCTGTTGCCTTTTACGAAGGGTGAAAACAGAGACCCACTTCTTGCGAGAAGATGAGCAGAATCTATTCTCTAAAAGGAGAAGATGAGAGGGACTTGGCTGGTCTGAACACTCTTCAGGCAAGTTGTACAGAAGTGATGCTTTCCCTTCCCCCTTAATAGTCATTCTGGAGCTGTGGTCTATTTAGCCCCCACCCGTCACTGACTCCATCCCTTTCTCCCCACCTCCAATCACCTCTCACCTGCAGGAATGAAGTCACCTTCTCAAAGGCCTCCTTTTGGGGCACCTGGGTGACTCGGTTAAGCATCCCACTCGATTTGGGCTCACAGTTCGTGGGTCCAAGCCCCATGTTGGGCTCTGTGCTAACAGCTCGGAGACTGCTCAGGATTCTCACTCCCCTTTCTCTGTGCCTCCCCTACCTCTTTCTCTCAAAATAAATACATAAACTTAAAAAAAAAAAAAAAAAGGCTTCCTGGCTTGCATCCCTCCCCTGACAACGCCCTCTTACCCCATGCCCAGAATCACGACCCAGGACAGACCGTGTTGTGGGGCTGTAAGAATCAGTCCTCAGAGGGGCGCCTGGGGGGCTCAGTCGGTTAAGCATCCGACTTCAGCTCAGGTCATGATCTCACGGTTTGTGACTTCGAGCCCCGCATCAGGCTCTGTGCTGACAGCTAGCTCAGAGCCCGGAGACTGTTTCAGATTCTGTGTCTCCCTCTCTCTCTGACCCTCCCCTGCTCACACTGTCTCTCTCTCTTTCTCTCTCTCTCTCTGAGAAATAAATAAAAAACACTAATAAAAAATTTTTTAGAAAAAGAATCAATTCTCAGAAGTTAGTTACTCATCACAGTCAGGGTTCAGTTCTTGCTCACGTTCCGTTCAGCGAGGACGTCGGCTCCGTGGCCCCACAGGCAGGATGCCACCACCCAGACGAACACTGATGGCCCCTCCCGATGGAAAGTGGACAGCCAGCCCTCGCTCCTCGGGCTCCCTGCACCCGGCAGGCTGTCATGCCCCCCACCCTGGCCTCATCTCCTCCTGTGCCAGGCTGCCACAGGGTCAGGAGGCCGCAGAATCTCTGAGGGGACAAACCACCATTTCTGTCCATTGCATTTAAACAGCTTCTGCCAGGAAGGAAACAAACACGTACACAGGGACACTCCCTCTCCGATCCGGCACGCGGTCTATTCCTTCACCCCTTTGCATCCACGGAGATCAGCACTGAGTCCCAAGCACTGACTGAGATTTTACTTTATACTTGTTAGGAGTATGAAAAGACAGCATTTGTGGATAGGCCACCCTGTTATTTATTTTTTTTAATGGTTAAAATGAAGATGTCACACCAGTAGCAGAATCATCCAATGAACAGGGAGGAGGAATCTTCCTGGCCTGGCTAGTGCCTATTTCACCCCCTTGTGGGCAACTTTCCTGCCCAGGAAGAGATTTAAAAAGTGGCTCTTGGGATACCTGGGTGGCTCAGTCGGTTAGACGTCCAACTTCAGCTCAGGTCATGATGTCGCGGTTCGTGAGTTTGAGCCCCACATCCGGCTATCTGCTATCAGCACAGAGCCCACTTTGGATCCTCTGACTCCCTCTCTCTCTGTCTCTCCTCTGCTTGTTCTCTGTCTCTCAAATTAAAAAAAATTTTTTTAAGGTGACTCTTTTTATTTTTAAGCAGTCTGAGCAGAAGCCGGGGCCTGGAGTTTCTGAGTTCCTCTCCGGTGAGGGAAGAGGGCAGGGCAGCCCGGGGATGGGGTGGGGGATGGGGGGGGCTGGGGGAGCCAGGGGCCAGCAGGACTCCCACTCTGCCAATTAACATCTGTGTGTGATTTAGCCTCAGTCTCCCTATCTGCAAGATGGGGATGCAAATAAGGTTGTTTGAGGATTCAATGGTAGAATGGAAACAAAGTGCCTTATATATTATAGGCATTCTATATCATGAAGTGTTTTTGCATTTGGGGGTTGCTTTGACTCCTGACATGTCTTCCCCATGTCTCTACGAGCTGACCACTGCCCTTCCTTCAGGGCCACCTCTGCTGGGAAGCCCTCCTTGATTGGATTTCCATGGCCAATGAAGATCTTGGTAACCTCAGAATCTGCATGCTATCCACGCCTCAACTATGAATTCTGGGTAATTCTCGTCTCCCCAGCTAGACTATAAGCTAGAAAGAGAGCTCTAATTTCTTCGTGTCTGTTGCAGGGATTGGATGCACAGTTCAATACCATTCTCTCTGTTGCCCTTCTCCCTTGACCGGTCTTCAGACCACCCTTTGAGGGAGCTTTTAAGTGCAAATTAGGCCCTGCTTCAGCCCAGGTTACTTTTCAAGGAACCCCTGCATTCTAACAGATAAGACATCACGAGCACTGTGGTCACGCCCCCCACCTCTGCCACCCCACTCCCGCCCTCCCAACTCTCTCACCATGCCTCCAGCCAGGCTGAGCTCCCTGCCCTTGAGAATCTTCCAGACTCCGTCCCACAAGCTGCTCTGCTGTCAAAACATCCCCCCTCCTCCCCGTCACTTGGTCTACTGCTGCCCAGTTCAACTCCTCTCATTCTCTTCTCGGTCCTAACCTCCTTGAGCACAGGGACCTGGCCTGCCTCGGGACCTGCCATGCCCCGGGGGTCTGGCCACCCAATTACAAGTAAGGGAGTGAGGGCCTCGTTCCATCTAGGCAACGGGAATTACACACCAAGCTCCCGGCGTGGCTGGCAGGAAGAGGTATGGCAGGCAAAGAAACACCTTCCAGACACTCCCCCCAGGAGTAGAGGTGATGGAGAAAACAATCAGGCGCCGACCCGCGCTACAAGCTAGGTGGACCTCAGAAGCACTCTGCTAAGTGAAAGAAGCCAGACATGAAAGGCCACATAAGTGTCCATTTTCATACATATGAACGCCAAGAAGAGGCACATGTGTAAGATAGAAAATAGATCCAGGGGCTGGGGGTCAGGTGGGGAGATGGGGTGTTGCTAATGGGAAGTAGCTTCTTTTGGGGCAGGCTAACGTGTTCTGGGATTAAATAACGGGATGATTGTACAACCTAGTGAGCATACTAAAACCACTGAATTTTGCACCTTAAAAAGGTCAAATTTTATGACATGTGGATTATAGCTCAATTAAAAAAAGATGATAGATAGATAGATATTTTTTAAGTTGTACCAGCTGATGGTGGCTAGTATGTTGAGATCCAGTGCTTTGATGAACATGCTTCTTCTTCTGCAATAATACTGCAGTATTTTTTTCCTAAATAAACCTGAAGTATGGTCCTTTAAATAAAAATTTAAAAAAAAAAGGAAAGGACCAGAGTGGTTAAGGGGGTCTCCTCTTCCTGCTTCCCCGTCAGCTCCATACTGTTAACCTTCTCAGCCCCGTGGGGACCACACCATCCTCAGCTTTAACCCTGGATACTATCCCTCTCAGAGCAGCCGGTCACGGCCACGTGGCTACAAGCAAGGGCCAGAATGAAACTCTGGCGCTTTTCCCCAGATACTCTCCCAGCCTGCTCCAAGCCCCCATCCAAAAGCAGGTCTGGCTGAGAAAATCCAGGCCCAGGAGCCCTCAAGTGTAGACAGATAGCACAAGAGGAAGACTGCAGACTGACCCCAACCTTCACCTCCTGCCGCGCCGGCGCCCTCTGCCGTGTTCCTCCCGCAAAAGGCACTGTGTCTGCTCCGCTGAGGTTAAGCTTGGTCATGTGATTTGGATTTGCAGACTGTGTGCTGGCGGACATAGCAAGTGCAAAGTCCTAACTGCACTTTTGCACTCTGACGGCGTCTTGCGCCTTGGCCACGGGCATTGGCACGGGAAGAGAATGCCCTGGGTAGCCTGCTGGCGCCAGGAGGCCGAAGGCAAGGGTGCGGAAGGGTCCTGAGGCTACTCCGCAGCCTGGGAGCCCAGCCCAGCTGAGCCAGCTCCTTCTGAGCCACAGACGAGCTGCACGAGTGAGACGGACTTTCTGGTGCTAAGCCACCGGACCTCGGCCTGGTTTGCCCACACAGCTGACTCGTGTTTCCAGACACACGCAGCTACACAGCCCGGCTTCCCGGAAGGCAGGGGCCTCCACTCCCGGGAGACGGAGCATCAGGACGTGTGCCTGAGCTCCAGTCCTGCCGCCCCAATACCCTAGGCCCACCCAGCGTGGTGGGAGGAAGTTTCTTGGGCAGCAGGGACCCCCTGTGCATCTTGGCGACATTGCACTAGGGTCTCCTCCCCTCCACCTGCAGGGAAGGAGTGGACGGAGGCTGAGAGGGGCTCTCAGGCCCTCTTCTCTTGAGGATTCTAGGTCAGGCAAGAACTAGGCTGAAGGATCGATGTTTCCCTCTTAGGGACCCAGGACCTCTGGGGTCCACTGTGGGTCGTCTCGGGGACACTGCTCTCAGGAAACCTCAGAGCTCTATCAAAGTCCAAGAGGCAGGAGGCAGCCACCAAGTGTCTGCTGAACGTGTGCCAAACTGCTTGAGTTTAAATCCCAGCTCCTTCCCTTGCTACCATGTAACCTGACCTCTCTGGGCCTCGGTGTTCCCATCTGTAAAATGGGGATTTAACAACAAGAGAATGGCATTTGTCCCATGGGATTGTAGTGAAGATTAAGCAAGACGGTGCATGGAAAGCAGTCCACATAATGCCTAGGTCATACCGAGGGCTCAGTCTTGGCTACTGTCGTCACTATTATTTTCGATGTTATGAAGGGAACCAATGGGTGGAGGGATAAAGAATAAGAGAGGGGATATATTTAGTTAGGATGGTCAGAAAAAGCTGTGCCAGAAATCTCATTTCAGCTGAGGCTTGGGAGGATGGGAAGGAGCCAGACGTGTAGAAGACTGGAGGAAAGGGCATCCCAGACTAAGGGAACAAGTGCAAAGATCCTGAGGTAGGACGGAGCTTGATGCTTCTGCAAAATTAGAAGAGGCTATGGATGGAGCAAGGCCAATTCCTTCTACATCAGGGCCTTTGCACATGCGGTTTCTTCATGAAACACTTCTCGCCTCCCTGTCTCTACCCTTGCCTCCACCCAACCCCTTTTGCCAACTGAATTGCTACTTATTCTACATTTGCCAGCTCAAAAGCCACTTCTTCACAGAGCCTTCTTGGATTTCCCAGATGAGGTCATAATGTGTTCTTATACCTGTATTCATTTCCTGGGGCTGCAATATTAAATTTCTATCAATTTGGTGGCTTATAACAACAGAAATTCACTTTCTCTCAGTTCTAGAGGCCAGAAGTTCCAAAATCAAGGTGTCAGTAGACCCTGATCCCTATGAATGCTCTAGGAAAGAATCCTTTCTGTGTCTCCCAGCTTCTGGTGGCTCCAAGTGCCCCTTGGCTTGTGGCTGCATCCCTGTACCCTCCATCCTCACATGGCTTTCTCCTTCTCTCTTATAAGGACACTTATTGGATTTAGGGCCCAGCTGGATAATCCAAGATAATCTCATCTTGAGGTCCTTTTTTTGTTTTTTTTTTTTTAATTTTAAATGCTTTTTTAATGTTTATTTATTTTTGAGAGAGAGAGAGCAAGCAGGGGAGGGGTAGAGAGGGGGGAGACACAGAATCTGAAGCAGGTTCTAGGCTCTGAGCTGTCAGCACAGAGCCCAACGCGGGGCTCAAACTCACAAACTGTGAGATCATGACCTGAGCCAAAGTCGAACGCTCAACTGACTGAGCCCCCCAGGGGCCCCTAAATGTCTATTTATTTTGAGAAAGTGAGAGTGAGTGGCGAGCAGGGGTGGGGCAGAGAGAGAGAGAGGGAGAGAGAGAGAGAAGCAGGCTCTACACTCTCAGTACAGAACCCGACACAGGCCTCAATCCCACAAACTGCAAGATCATGACCTGAGCTCACATTAAGAGTCAAACACTTAACTGACTGACTGAGCTCCTTGGACCCTTTTTTTTCCAAATGAGGTCATGTCCATGGGTCCCAGGAGTTAGGACATGGACATATCTGTTTGGAGACCACCATTCAACCCACTCGGCCTTTTCAGGTCATCTTGAACCTCACTCCCTTAACCCTCACTCCTTTAACCATAGCTAGAAATTGTGTGATTATTTGTGAAATCATTTGGCAATACCTCTCTCCGTAGGAAGCTGCACGCACCAAGAAGGCAGACTCCAGCGTCTGACTTCAGCTCAGGTCATGAACTCGCGGTTCATGAGTTCAAGACCCGTATCAGGCTCACCACTGGACCCCAAGCACCTGGCAGACAGCAGGCACCTCACGTGTTGTTTGTTGAACAAACAGGCCGCAGAGCCCCAAGCTCCTGGATGATGCCTCTCGTCAAGGACACAGGCCAGAAGCCATAAGCAAGGCCCCCAGCCTGCAATGTGTTCAAGTCTTTACAGCCTCATAAATCCCACGGCTTGTGGCATGATTAGGACTGAGTCAAAATGCAAGAAATTTAATTTCCCAGTGCTCAGTCTTGTAAACTCACCCCCCTAAGCCAATAGCCATAAATGTTTGATAAAACGCTGGGCAGCTTGTTTCCCAGAAATGGTCCGTGGGCCCAAGGAAGACACCACATTGAGCCTGCCCTCGATGAGATGTGGACATTGTAATGAATGTTTGGTAGAGCTCTTCCTAATGGCCTGGGCTCTCTGTAGCCATAAAAATAACAATGGCATTCACCCAGCCAGTCGGCTGATGAGTCTAGTCCTGAGAGGGAAAGAGAACAGAGAATCTTGGAAGCAACCTCAGACATGTTACAGGGGAAGGGACCGTGGCCATAGATTTGTAGGGTGCTTTGGGCTTTTCAACTCACAGCCATGTTCTCACTTGATCCTTGCATTGGGTCTGTGAGAAGAGCAAAGCGAGAATTGCTAACTCTATTTAATGGGAGAGAAAACTGAAGCCCGGAAAGGAAACTTTCCAAGTCACCCAGCTCACAAAAGTCACCGGACCCAAATTTGGGTCTCAGGACCCCTGACCCCCTCATACACCGTCAGCGGGGAGGGTGGGAAGGACAGTATGCATCTAAACAGCAGCAGGAAGGAGGTGAGTCAGGTCTGAGGAGGACCTTCCTGACCAAGAGCATTGTGCAGCACGTAACCATGGCAATGGCCTTCTGAAGGCCATCTGGATCCAGCCAAGCCTGAAGCCAGAGCCCTAGATTTTTCAGCCCACTGAGCCAGCATATTACCTTGCTTCAGCCAATGTGAACAAGTCTCTAAGGCTTCTAATCCAAGGAATCCTGACTCACACACTTTGGATTCTATCCCCAAGATGGAGACAGGGGACCGGGAGGGAAACCCCCTCTCACACTTAAGTCATGTTGACAAGGGTGTGATTGGCGTCAGTAAATTCTAGAATGTCAGAGCGGGAAGAGTTGCCTCACTATACAGAGGAAGAAACAGAGCCCAAGAGAGTGGACTTGACTTTCCCAAAGCCATGCAGTGCAGGAACCAGAGCATGACCCCTACCCAGCTCAGTATTCCTTCTTCGCACATGGGCAGTGAAGGCATGGTGGCCGTGTAACATCACCCAAGGAGCACAAAACAGCATCCCCCAGACACAGGTGACCAAATCGATCAAATCACCAGATCAGAAAGGACCTCCCGCTCCCTGTCACGCTCCCACCATCAGGGACCCTTCCTTCATTGTCTTTCTGTCTCTGAGATGCATAAACCCAAGGAAGGAATTCCAGCGATGCTGATTGGCGGAGGGATACAGCTAGGGGAGATGGTGGGTTATCGCTGGGTAACTACAGGTGGGGAAACTGAGGCTAGGAACAGGACCGTGACTAGCCTTTCCACTTTCACAGAAAGATCTGCCTACAGCAGGCTGGAGGCAAAGCAGACACAGCTTTGGGAATGCCATCCCGATAAGATCCCAGGGTCAGATGGTGCTGACTCCCTTAATTCGCCTGAACTGACATGGGCCGGCTGCAAACATGGAGACAGCAAGCGGTGCGGGACATAGGCTCTGGACCAAGCTCTTCTTCCTTCAAGAATCTAAAGGACACAACAAGCTCTAGTCACTCTTTCCCTGGAGTGAGAAGAGAGAACCTCATATTTTTCCCTTAGGAAATGGGTGTTGACATCTCTTTACATTATTAGAGAAAGTGCCCAGCCAAGAAATAAACCACCGCTTTATTTACAGTATTATTTCCCAGAACTCTGAGAAATGCTGTGCTTTTCTGCATAGACTTCAGACCAAAGCATAATTCATCACAATACATCACACTTCGCAGAACATAAAACTCTCCCTACCTTATAAAAACATACAAGGATTTGCTCCCTCTTTATATAAATTACTTAAGAACATCCCAGCTGCACCCATCACTTTGAAAGGATTTCCATTACTGAGAAGAGCCATTCTACCAGTGGCGATCTTTGCAGTGGCCGAGGGAGCAATTAAAATGAGAACGATAGAAGCTGTAGCAAAGCATTCTGTGGGAAAGAAACCCGTCCCGGGTCAGCCTAGAGCGGCAAATTAAGTCACCTCCATACTCAAGTTCAGTCTCGGCAAGGTGGATGATAGAAATAGGAACGATATTACAAACATCCTAAGGGCAAGGACCGTATCTGATTTGAGTCACCGATGTGCCCTAGCACATAGTGGGTGCCCAGAAAGTTCAAGTTGAAGAGGGAGGGGGAGATTCAGAGGGGAGGAAGAATGGAGTCTCTCTGTATCAGTTCTCTCCCGCTACAATAATGCCATGGAACCAACTGTCTTAAAACTCTAGCACTTCGAACACGACCATTAGGACTCTGAACAAGTCAGCGGGTTGGCTGGTAGTTCTTCAAGCCTCAGCCAAGCTCACACACTTGTCTGGCCGTCAGCACGTGTTGGCAGATGGCCTCAGTTGGGACAAGTGGGCTCTCTCCCATGTGTCTGTCACACGCATGCATCTCTCATGTTCTGGTCTGGACACGTTTTCTGGCCAGCTCAGGCACATTCTCTAGGTGCCTGCAGGAGTCCGAGAGAGCAAACGGATATATGCAAGCCCTTTTTTCAGCCTCTGCTTGCGTTCTGTTTGCTAGTATCCTGTGAGCCAGAGAAAGTCACATGGTCAAGCCCAGAGCCAGAACAGGAGGAGACAGGAGTTCTAGAAACGGCATGGATACAAGCAGGACGTGAAGTGGGACAATCAGAGCCACACACCCATTACCGCCATAATGATACCCAATTCCCAGAAGCCCTCACCCCAAACTGCACCTCACATTCCGTGATCTTATGCCCATGGGGGAAAAAAAAGAAAGAAAACAAGATTCTACTGACCCCATTCTCCATATGGGAAAAGTCAGGCTCCAAAGTCAGGCTCTCCAATCAGTCATATTTATTTAAAATAGCCATTGCAAGTCTTAATACCTACGGGGACAGGCAGGGTCATTCCTGAGCCAGACCAGGCAGGGAATCCAGTGAACAGGGACCCACTCCCCCTGCTTCCCCAAGGGCGGGAGGTATGCAGCGCAAGCCATCAAAGGCCTCGCCAGAATCGGGGCCCAGGGCCCCCAGTGCATCTAATTATTTCAAGAGAAGCGGGAAATAGGCATTTTTAAGCAAAATCATATTTTCAAGTTATCCGCCATTTTTTTTGTTTGTCTGTTTAATTGCAAACACATTCTGGGCACCCCCCCACTCCTCTCCCCAACAGCCATGCGGCACACGCCATGGTCAGGCCTGGGGTGCTGGCTCTGACTGCAAACACTGCGTGCTAAGGATCCTGAGCCTCGACTGGAGCTTACGGATTCTGCCTCACCAGGGGCGAAAGGTTGGACGTTTTCAGAGGAAACGGCGGCAGGAACTGTCTTGCTGACCACTCTGCTCCCCAGCCGGGGACAGTCCCTGGCAAGCAATACTGGTTGGAAGGAAGGATGAGGAGAAGGGAGGGAGGGGAGAGAAAGGAACATTTCGAGAGCACCTGCCACGCACCACGTAAGCATTCTGCATGCACGTTATGGGCAGAATTATGTCCCCCCATCCCAAATTCACATCTTGAAGCCTTAACCCCCAAAGTGACTGTACTTGGAAATGGGGCCTTTAAGGAAGTAATTATGGTTAAATGAGATCATAGGGTGAGGGCCTTAATCCAACAGGGCTGTGTCCTTATAAGAGAGGAAGAAACATCAGAGATTGCGCCTTCTCTCTCCCTCCCTCTCCATCCCTCTCTCTTTTTCTTTTTCTTTTTCTTTTTCTTTCTCCCCCTCCCCTCTCCCTCTCCCTCCCGCACAAATACAGAGGATTTGTATTTGTGCGGGAGGAAAGAGCAAGGAGATTCCATCTGCAAACCAAGGAGAGAGGCCTTACCAGAAACCAACCCTGTTGACACCTTGGACTTCTGGAGTCCAGAACTGTGAGAGGCCCATTTCTGTTGTTGAAGCCACTCAGTTGCTGGTATTTTGTTACAGAGCCCAGCTGACTAATACAATGCAGTCTCATTCCATTCAAACTATAGTACAAAGACATGACAGAAATCCCCACTCAAGAGAAGGGTAAACACCTTACCCTTGTGTAGCATTTTATTTACAAAGCCCTGGGGTGGAGTGGGTGGTGGGGGGTGGAATGATTGTTTCCATTTTCAGGTGAGAAGACTTGGGCTCAGAGAGGCTGAGGCACTTGCCCGAGGTCACACAGTGAGAAGAGAAAACCAAGTCAGTCGCTTTCCGATACATTGCAGCACCTGGTCTGGCCTGGACAACATCAGTGCTCAGCCCAAATCCACTCAGGTCCCTTCATTCCTTTTCTGTGTGCTCCGGCGTCCACCGCGGCCTCTGCATGCAGTCGCCTCCAGCAGCCGGTCCCCGTGACCCTCCCTGGCACACCTGGGGTGCTGGAGGCTTCTGCTAGCACTTGCAGGGGGGCTGAGGAGTGCCTGAGCTTTTCTCCCAGGCAGCCCTTTGCTGATGACTATCAGGTGCCTGTGTGTGAAAGCCCCGCTCCCTCCCCAGGCTAACTCTGCTGAGGGACTCACTCTCCAGGGCACCCCCGAGGGTCCAAGCTGAGGCTTCTCTCCCCAGGACTTTGCTCCGAAATCGTACCTTGCTTGGCCCCCTCCCTTTCCCTGTCCTGCCTCCCCGACCCCCTGACTCCTCTCCCCGGGGACAATAAGTCCTTCTCTAAGAAGGTCTTCTTCAGGGTCACCTTGAAGACGCGTGCCCTATAGCAAGGCTGGTTTTCTGCCCTGGCTCCCGAGATGGGGGGGCCAGGCAGAGCCCAGGGAGACTCACACTTGCAGGGAGACCCGGAAGGAAGCAGAGGGGTGGCTCTGGAGACGGCCATCAGCAGGGCTGGGAACGGAGACTCCGTGCCCGCAGGAGAGAGAAGGGGAGGAGACCCTCTGGCTTCCTGTGACCTTTCCTGTTTCCTTGTTACACAACTTCTACATAGGCAGGGCACCCAAGAAAATGTCTCAGGGCAGTTTTTTTTTTTTTTAAAGATCACCCAAAGATAAAATAAGCAGTCAACATAGTGGAGTAGCTCCAGCCAGACTGTGCATGTGTTTAAACAAAACTAGGGCCGCTCCATATATAGGATAAGTACTGTGTAGAAGAGGAGTTGGGGTGTGGGCTCTGGAGCCAGACTGCCAGGGTGTGGAACCGGCTGCACACTCACAGCCTGGGGACATACATTCCCAGCAAAATGGCTCCTGGCGGACTGAGGGCAAGGCGCCCGCACAGAGACGCAGGTGCTGGTTAGGGGGGAGACAGTGCCGGTGAAGACAGCAGAGAGGTCTGCGCATGCGGAAGCGCGCGGACGTCCTGACCGATCGGCGGTGATTGGCAGCAGCGGGATGCTGGCCTCTATGCCGAAGGACCAGGAGTGCCAAATAATGTACCCTATCCCGCTCGGTCCCACATAATGAGAACTTGCCCCACCCCAGTGTCAAAATATTCTCCCCCAGAGGTGAACGCTTATCTACTTCTGGCCCCTCATTTGACAGATGAAGAAATTAAGGCCCAGAGAAGGAAAGTGACCTGCCCAAGGCAATGCAGCAGAAAGACCACACAGCTGGGGGCTAGAATGCTGGTCTCTTCTCAGCTGCCCTTGAATCTGAATTCCCCTCCCCCCAAACCTACAAAAGAACATTCTAGGCCCCAAGCGCAAAACTCCCTCCTGGCTTTCTAGAAGGGGGAGCCAATCCCCTGTCGTCTCTGGGTGAAGTGGGAAGCAATCAAACGTCAGGCCGGTAAAGGCTGGTGCCAAAAGCAGATGTGCAAACAAAGATAAGGGAGGCAGGGTTGTCACCAGACAAATTCGTGCCCTGCTCAGTTTAGACATTAAAATGAACTAACTTAATTTCATGCCATATGCAAATCCTTACCAGCTGTCAGCTCTGTAATCACAGGAGACTTAATGTAATAACTAAACAAGAACAAAAACGCAGCAAATACAGGCTCTGGGCAAGTCCATTGACAGCGGGTTTTATGTTTCTGGGAGCGCAGCGAGTGCAGCGCATTTATGGAGGACATCTGGAGGCAGCTATGTGCCCAAACGCCTGCCTTCTCCTTAACAGAAATGCAGGCAGCTATAATAAATAATGGCTAAGGACGGAGCTGGCCGCTGCACACCCTGGGCCCCCATGTGCCGTGGACGCCTCTCTGCAGACCCCACAGCCTCTCTGCCATTGTCAGGGCTCAGTGCGGCCTGGTCGTCGTCTGGACAGGGAGCTCAGGAGTAGCCAGAAGACACCGCAGGCTCCCTCGGTTTGGGTCCCCCAACTTGGAACCAAAGAAGTGAGATGATGGCTGCTGTCATGGGCGGTGAGGAGGGCGGCCTTCCAACCTGAGGGCCCCGCGTGGCTCTGACTGCCCGAGCTAACAGTCATACGATTTAACGTCATTCATTCATTCATTCATTCATTCAATATGTAGTGAGCCCCTATTATGTGCCAGGCACTGGGCTGGAAAAGGACCAGCAAACAAAATACATTAACATCCCTGGCTCTGTGAAGTCTACTTTCTGGTGGGACATTTCTAATATACAGCTGGGGGGCGCCTGGGGGCTCAGTCAGTCAAGCATCCGACTTCGGCTCAGGTCATGATCTCACAGTCCGTGGGTTCGAGCCCCATGTTGGGCTCTGTGCTGACAGCCTCCTTCAGATTCTGTGTCTCCCTCTCTCTCCCTCCCTCCCCCACTGGCTCCCTGTCTCTCTCTCTCTCAAAATAAAATAAAGACATAAAAAATTTTTTTAAATACTGCTGGGATGTGTGTTAGGACAAAAGACACTTTGCACCCAATGACGTCACCAACATTATTGCCTTAGGATGATGGTCTATGTTCAAAGGTTGATTTAAAGAAAAGCAGTAAGTAAATAATAAAACGGCTGATCCAGAGGTGGGCTAAAGGCACCAAAGGGCTTCTCCTGCACAACCCTTATATAGGTGTTATTGGTATTGTTAGTCTTATTTTACAGCTAGGGAAACTGAGGCTCAGGGGGGTGCAGTCATTTGCCTGAGGTCACGTGGGAAGTGGTGGAGTCCAGATTTGAACCCACCCAGGTCCATCTTCAGAGTCAGCGTTTTAACCCCTACCCCAAGCCAAGGAGAGACCCCAGGTGGCCCATTTCATTCTAACACTTGCCTCCCTGCCACTGGCTACAGAAATCACTTTGCACATGGCATGTAGCCCCTCTACAAAACTCCCACCAAGAGGTTATACAGGTCTCCCTTGCTTATGCTTTAGGGGTGAGGAGGATTTAGGGCAGCCTTCCTTCATCTGGGCACCAGGGCCGCCTCCCATTCATACAACAGCCCAACTCAGGCCACCATGGAAACAACCCACGACAGAACAAACAGGGCTGGTCTCAGGAGGGAAACCTGCCAGCACTCCTGAAAACGCCTTCATTTCCAACCCCGAGCCAGAGGCGCCGTCACATCTGTCCAGACGATAGATAACATCTCCCACGTACCGCATGCCAAGAGCTCACTCACTCCTCTAACAACCTGTGTGGCGACCACTGTGATCATCCCCATTTCACAGATGAGAAGACAAAGCCAGGAGGCCCAAGGTCACACGGGGGCAGGGATGGGTTTTCAACCTCAGACAGTCTGGCTCCAGACCCCCGCACTCTAAACCAGGGGTCCTTGTT
Source organism: Hyaena hyaena (assembly GCF_003009895.1). Lineage (NCBI taxonomy): Eukaryota > Metazoa > Chordata > Mammalia > Carnivora > Hyaenidae > Hyaena > Hyaena hyaena. The sequence goes on from NW_024080632.1 coordinate 13,879,341, forward strand.
CTAGAAAGGGCCCAGGAGTAAATATTTCAGACTTTGTGGGCCATATAGTCTCTGCTGCAACCACTCACCTCTGCCAGTGTAGACTAAACCATAGACAATACCTAAACCAGTGGACATGAATGTGTTCCAATAAAACTTTATTTACAAAAACAGGCAGAGGGCCAAATTGGGCCCACAAGCCATAGTTTGCCAACCACACTTTATTTTTTTAAGCTTATTTATTTTGAGAGAGAGTGTGCACGTGGAGTAAGGGCAGAAAGAGAGAGAGAGAAAGAGAGAGAGAGAGAGAGAGAGAGAGAGAGAACCCCAAGCAGGCTCTGTGCTGTCAACAGAGAGCCCAATGTGGGCCTCAAACCCACGAACCATGAGATCGTGATCTGAACCGAAATCAGCAGTCAGACACTCAACCAACGGAGCCACGCAGGTGCCCCACCAGCCCTTACGTTAACCACCACACAGCCCGCCTTTTATCATTTCTAAAGCACACACCCTGAGCCACCCACTAGGGATCTGTATCATAGAAAAAGCATAGAAACAATAAGGTGTCTCGAGTGGCTCAGCTAGTTAAGCATCGACTCTAGATTTCAGCTTAGGCCACAATCCATGGGTTCCTGGGTTCGAGCCCTACATCGGGCTCCGTGCCGACAGTGCAGAGCCTGCTTGGGATTCTCTCTCTCTCTCTCTCTCTCCTCTCTCTCTCTCCCTCCTCTCTCTGCCCCTCCCCCATGCATACACGCTCTGTCTCTCTCAAAATAAATAAATGAGCTTTAAAGAAAAAAAGTTGGTCTCAAAATCAAGAGGCAAATCCTGTAGTGGGCATCGAGGAGATCATGTAGCCTCCCGGTCCTGGCTCCTCCACTGCAAAATGGAAACAATACCTGCACAGTACACAGAGACAGAAAACACGCACGTGTGCATACACATTCCACAGGATTATTAGGGCAATCCAGTGAGAGAACACATGCATTATAAGCTCACCCCTGTCCAAATGCAATTATTGTTATTCTACAACAGGGGCCTCTGGCTGCTCCTCCAGGAGATGCAGAAAATACTGGGCATCATCATTAAGAGGCTCTCACCACCGCTTCGGAGGGCACCTCCGCGCCTTCCCGTCACACTGGAAACTCATTTGCCCTCCATTCCTGTTGTGACGGAGCTTCTTAATGCCCTCCCGGTTGGAAGCCATAAGGGCTAACATGGGAGATTTAACACTCCATTCCCCGAGTAATTAGAGCCAGCCGTATAAAGTGAAATATTGAACGACAAACTTCTCTGCAGTGGTCCGAGGTGACGTGGCAACAGCATGAGTGGCCCCGTCCATAAACCCCTCTTCTGTTCTCCCCTGGAATGCTGGAGCCACTCGTTTGTTCTCTGTTGATGCCCCGTTTTCCGCTGGAGGAAGTCCGGGACGGGGTGAGGTGGGGTCAACACCCCAAGAAAGACCCTTAGCAGGAAGCCGCAGGGAAGACCTTTATAAATGGAAGCTGTAAGGTGCAGTAACATCTAATCAGCCCTGAAACAAGGTGAGCTCTCCATACTTACTAGAATGTTCCATTCATGCCGGAATGATGTGGGGATTTGTGCTGCGCCGGGGGCTGCGGACAAGGGCTGCCCTGGTGGGTCCACAGGCTTCCCGGGAGACAGTGGACAGAGAATGTGATTCAAGAGGGACTGACACCCAGGGCAGGGAGTCCTGACCACAAAAGGGACAAGGGTTTGAGCACGCTCCCCAGGAAAGGAGTGGAGATGCTGAAGTGAGCAGGACTTTGCGATGGGAAGCAGGGATGCGGGAAAAAAAAAACTGTGCAGCAGCCCTCTGGCCGAATGGCCCTTGATGTGCGTATAGCCCCTGAACTCTCTCATGGATGTTATTGCTACTCGACACCACCTTGCACATCATGGGCGCTCAAAAGCTCTTTCTTGAGGAGGAAGGGACGGTCCACGGTCCAGGCAGGCTCTTTCTGCTCCTCCCTGATGGCTGTTCAGGGAGAGACTCCGAGCTGGGGAGGAGGGGCGAGCAGTGCGAAGCTCTCCCACAGAACTGTAGGAGTCAGGAAACGAACACCGCTGTCATCATCATTTAATCCTCGGACTTCATCCAGGTGTTACCAGTTATCCCCACAAAGTGCTTTAAAATAAAAGGACACCGTTCACAACCAGAACACCTTGCGGCCTCACGTTTTCCTCCGTGTCTTCCAGTGTCTGACGGCTCCTCCTCAGGCTTTCTTGGGCTCTTATGATCGGGACGCTTCTGACATGCACCGGCCCGACAGTTGGTAGAATTTCGTTCAGTGTGGATCTGTCCTGTTACAGTGTTCGGTTAGGCGTCCACGGCACACCCGCCCCTGCGGACCGGCGAACTGCCCGCGGCCGCCCGGTGAGCTCTACCCTTACCACCAGCGGCCGTCTGCCCGCAAACCTGCCGATGCCCGCTGCACTTGCCATTGGCATTACGTATTTTAGGTCAACAACAGGTGGTAGGAGAAAATAGGGGAGGAAAAGGAAGTTGTGTCCCAGAAAAGTTAAATGTTTTTAGAAAGCCCTGAGAAAATCAACCTCCTAAATAGGAACTGATAAAGAATTAGAGAGGCAGGCGACTGTGAAAGGTCGCGGGGGTGGGGGAGGGGGTACTATTAAACTCTGGAAAGGTTCTGTATTCTGCTCTGCGAGTGGCTCTAAATTCTCATTACATTTGGAGGGTCTGGGTGTCAGGCTGTTAAGTGTTCAACTCTTGGATTCAGGTCAGGTCAGGATCTCACGGTTCATGGGTTTGAGCCCCACGTCAGGCACTGCTCTGACAGCTGGGAGGCTACTTGGGATTCTCTCTCCTTCCCTCCCTGACTCTCCTTTGCTCGCTGGCTCTCTCTCAAAATAAATAAACTTTAAAAATAAAATAAAATCGGGGTGTCTGGGTGGTTCATTCGCTTAAGCTTCCAACTTTGGCTCAGGTCATGATCTCATGGTTCATGGGTTTGAGCCACACATCGGGCTCTGTGTGCTAACAGCTCAGAGCCTAGAGCCTAGTTTGGATTCTGTGTCTCCCTCTCTCTCTGCACCTCCCCCACTCACACTTTGTCTCTCTCAAAAATAAATAAACATTTTGGGGGCACCTGGGTGGCTCAGTCGGTTAAGAATCCAACTCCGGCTCAGGTCATGATCTCACAGTTCATGAGTTTGAGCCCTGCGTTGGGCTCCGTGTTGACAGCTCAGAGCCTGGAGCCTGTTTCGGATTCCGTGTCTCTCCCTCTCTCTCTGCCCCTCCCCTGCTTGTAGTCTTTCGCAAAAATAAATAAACATTAAAAAATTTTTAATAAACATTAAAAAATTTTTAAATAAATAAATTAAAAGAAAATAATAATAAATTCTCATTACATTTAAGCCAAAAGAGAAAATTATCTGACTTGTAAAGGAAAGACAAAAGGAGGCTTTAATCAATCAACCTATCATTGATTAATTAACCCCCTATTAATTAATTACTTAGCTTACTCAATTGACCTAATATTAATTAACCCAATATTAATGTTGGCAAATTAATGTACTATAAGTTAATATACAGGACATTTGTCTGGATAAGTTAAAATAAAAGATAAACCATTCTAGGATATAAAAGTTTTCTGTTTTTCTGCTTTAAAACCCACTTCTTCAATTAATCTCACCAAATACTATTCGATGGGAAAATAATACTATGCTCCATGTCACATGTCATCAGGGAAATGCACCTGGGTGGCTCAGTCAGTTAAGCGTCGGGTTCTGGCTCAGGTCATGATCTCACGGTTCATGGGTCGAGCCCCACGTCGGGCTCTGTGCTGACAGCTCAGAGCCTGGAGCTGCTTCAGATTCTGTGTCTCCCTCTCTCTCTGACCCTCCCCGGCTCGCACTCTGTCTCTCTCTCAAAAATAAATAAAAATTAAACAAACAAAAAACCCGGATACCACCACACGCCTATGAGAATGGCCAAAATCTGGAATAACGTCAACACCAAATGCCGATGAGGGTGTGGGGCCCTCGCTCACGGCTGACGGGACGTCAAAAACAGACGGCCACTTTGGGAGACAGGTTGGCAGTTTCTTCCAACACCAAACCTACTCTCACCATACAACCCAGCAATCGTGCTCCTTAGTATTTACCCCAAGTGTTTGAACACAGGTCCACACACAAACCTGCACAGATCTTTACAGCAGCTTTACTCATAACTGCCGAGACCTGGAAGCAACCAAGATGTCCTTCAGTAGGTGAGTGGGTAAAAGAACTGTGGTAACTCCAGGCCACGAAATACTCAGCGCTAAAAGGAAATGACCTACCAAGCCATGAACAGACATGGAGGAAACTCAAATGCATATTACTAAGTGAAAGAAGCCCATCTGAAAAGGCTACATACTGAATGATTCCAACATATGATATTCTTTTTAAAAAATTTTGTAATGTTTATTTATTTTTGAGACAGAGTGCAAGTAGGGGACGTGCAGAGAGAGAGGGAGACAGAAAATCCGAAGTGGGCTCCACGCCAACGGCACAGAGCCTGATGCAGGGCTCAAACTTACAAACCGTGAGATCATGACCTGAGCCGAAGTCAGATGCTCAACCAGCTGAGCCACCCGGGCGCCCCACCCCGCAACATACAACATTCTGAAAAAGACAAACCCATGGAGACAGTAAAAAGATCAGGTTGCCCCGGGTTGGGAGGGATGAGAGGGATGAAAAGGCAGAGCACGGAGGACCCTTGGGACCGTGAAAATACTCTGATGATACTACAGTGGTGGATATCTGTCACGATGCATTTGTCCAGACCCACGAATGTACAACACTAACAATGAACCTGAATGTAAAATATGGATCTTGACCTTGGGTGATAACGATGTGTCCGTGGAAGTTCATGGATTACGAACATTCCACCCTGGTGGAGGATGTTGGTAAAAGGGGGCGGGGCTGTGAGTGGGGGGAGGGTAAGGCAAATATGGGGAACCTCTGTACCTCCCTCTCAATTTTCCTGTGAATTTAAAGCTGCTCTAAAAAATAAAATAAAATCTTGAAAATTAAGAAAGAAACAGTATCAGACTAGTATCTCAGCTATATAAGGACATGCTAAAAATGGACACTAGGAACATCATCTGGCCTTAAAAAGGGAAGAGACTGTGGGGCACCTGGGTGGCTCAGTTGGTTAAGCGGCTGACTCTTGATTCCAGCTCAGGTCATTATCTCATCATATCGTGAGTTCAAGCCCTGCGCTGGGCTCTGTGCTGATGGTGCAGAGCCTGCTTGGGATTCTCTGTCTCCCTCTCTCTCCCTGTCCCTCTCCCATGCCCATCTTTCTCAAAAATAAGTAAATAAACTTTAAAATTTTTTAATTAAAAAAAATAAAGAGAGGAGATCCTGACACACGCTACCACAGTGTGGACCCAATGGGAACACTATGCTAAGCCATCGCTAAGAGACAAACACTGTCGGGTTCCACCTAGACTGGTCAGAATCATGGAGGCAGGAAGTAGGAGGGGGTCTCACAGGCTGTGGGGAGGGGGCTGGGGAGCTACAGTTTCAGTGTGGGCATTTGAAAAGAGCTCGGGAGATGGTGGTGGTTGTACAACAGTGCGAATGTGCTAATGCCACTGAAACGTACACTTCAAAATAGTTAAGATGTAAGTTTCGTGTGCATTTTAACACAGTATTAATACTAATCAAATGAGCCAGTCAAACATCCAGACCAGTGCAAGGTGAACTGTGAGATTTTTTTTTGTACGTGTTGTTTATGGCTGAAAGATAGAAAACAGATAGATTACACCTTCAGCAAAACATGTGCATGAACTAAAAGAGGTGGCTTATAAGGTGATCCCACAAGAAGAAAAGGTGGGGGACGCCTGGATGGCTCAGTCGGTTGAACAGCTGACTCTTGATTTTGGCTCCGATCAGGATATCACGGTTTGTGGGATCGAGCCCCATGTCAGGCTCTTCACGGACAGCATGGAGCCTGCCTGGGATTTTCTCTGTCCCTCTCTCTCTCTCTGCCCCTCCACAGCTTGTGCTTTCTCTCTCCCTCTCTCTGTCTCAATAAATAAATAAACATTAAAAAAAGAAGAAGAGAGGCGCCTGGGTGGCTTAGTCGGTTAAGCGTCCGACTTTCGCTTAGGTCATGATCTCGCGGTTCGTGGGTTCGAGCCCCGCGTCGGGCTCTGTGCTGACTGCCAGCTCAGAGCCTGGAGCCTGTTTCAGTCTGTGACTCCCTCTCTCTCTGACCCTCCCCTGCTCACGCTGTCTCTCTCTCTCTCCTAGAAATAAATAAAACATTAAAAAAATTTAAAAGAAGAAGAAGGATTTACAAAGAAGAGGGGGAGGGGAGTAAAGGTCTGTAACAATGAACTAGTCCTAACACGTATGCCGCTTCTCGGAGGGTGCCAGGCACCTAGTGGGCACTTGCTGGCTGTGATTATAACTGTCCCGGCCCAGCTTCCAAAAGAAGGAGTGGTGGGGAGGCATGACACACAGCCCGCCGTGCTCCAAAGGGGCCACTTGCCCCACTGCAGCCTCGAAGCAGCAGGGAAGGGTGAACCCTGGTGGCCATAGAGGAGTCTGCTCCCCTCCATGCATATGGAGCCCGGGAGGGAGGTGGGGGGTGGAGGGGCAGCTAATTTGGCAGCAGCACCCTCGGCCCATGAACTGTCCTCAAAGAAAACAGAGACACCTTTGTCAGTGAGACTATGGAGAACCTTAAGGAGGCAAAGAATAAAAATGCTGAAAGAAGCCAGTCACAAAAGACTGCGTGTTCTATGATTCCATTTATAGGAAGAAGAATCTATATGGATAGAAAGTAGGTTGCTGGGGCGGCGGGCGGCGGGCAGTGGCAGAGAAATCGAAAGGGTGGGAGGTTTCTTTTCAGGGGGATGGAAAGTTCTAACCTTAACCATGATCATGAGTGGATTGCGTGGTACGAGAATCACACCTCAGTAAAGTCGATATTAACAACAGGGGCGTTGGCTGGCTGGCTCAGTTGGTGGAGCGTGCAACTCTTGATCTCGGGGTCGTGAGTTCGAGCCCCACACTGGGTGTAGAGAGTACTAAACCTCCCCCCACCCCACACACACACAGAAAGTCTTCTTAAAATAAGGACAACCATATTAACAACAGAAAGCCGCCTTGCCTGCACACCTACTCTTTGGGCTCCTCTGAGAACGCCAGAGCCACCACCATCACCCCATGGGGGCTGTGTGCATTTCACTATTTATTAAAGATAATTCCTCCGTGTCAGGAAAAGACCCTTTGATGTCCGTCCCTAGCCTTATCTGGTTAGAAGTGGGGAATCCACAGTAAAAGCTCAGCTTCCTAGCCTAGCCAAGCACCCTTGCTAATTTCCTCGGCTCCGTGTTACTATGGCAACTGACAGCTTCCACTGAGAGCTTCTGGGGCGTGTCCAAAGGGACTGCAATTTGGACCCAGGGTGGTTGCGGCCCCATGGCCACCAGCTGCCAGGTGCTGGCTGCCCTGCTGGTAGGTGCTGCTGGAAGCAGGGACATCTGAGAAGGGAGCAGAGGGAGGCAGTGGGTCCTCTGGATGGGCACTCTGGGCTGGCCTCGGGGCCCCCTAAGTCCCCATCACCATGCAGTAAGAGGAGAAGGTGTTAGTCCCATCTTTTACAGGCTATGATCTCAGTCGGCATCGTGAGCACCTGAGGTCAGTCTCCATGTCAGCAGGACCATACTTTTAGGCAGGAGTAGGCAGTTCTCAGGCCAATGAGAGTAACAGGCCTGGAAAGCTCTCGTGAAACATCGCGGGGAAAGGCAGTTTGGCAAGTGGGAGCCCAGGTGAGTCTCATGCCTGCAGAGGCTTCCTGCCCCGAGGTCCCGAAGACTCGGCCACAGGGGCCTGAAATCTGCATTGCTGGCCTGTCGGAAAGAACCCCTGGGACGGAAGAGGGGCAGGCACAGTGGGTGCTGGACAGGCAGCCTCCGAGATGGCCTCAGATGGTCTTTCCCTTCTGCTGAACACTAGGCAGTCCCCTTCCACCTCATACCGAGCTTGCCCTGTGCTGTGGCCCATACAGCCCAGCAGAGGGGACCAGGTATGACTTCAAAAGCTATGTCATGAAAGACATCACATGCTTGGATCACCAGACTGGGGGGAAAGCTGCCATGTTGCAAGGGGTGTGTGTGTGTAAGTGCCATGTTGACCCTCAAACAACCCTATGGAGTGACCCACATGAAGAGAGACTGAGGCCCCTGGCCACCAGCCAGCACCAACTTGCAGGCCACATCAGTCAGCTGCCTTGGGAATGGCTCAGTCGAGCCTTCAGGTGACTAAAGCCCCAGCCAACATTGCAACTGCAATCTCAAGAGAGATCTTGGGTCAGAACTACCCAAACCAGGGGTGCCTCGGAGGATCAGTAGGTTAAGCGTCTGATCCTGGCTCAGGTCATGATCTCATGATTCGTGGGTTCGAGCCCTACATTTGAACTCTGCACTGACAGCTCAGAGCCGGAAGCCTGCTTCGGATTCTGTGTCTCCCTCTCTCTCTCTCTGCCCCTCCCCAGTTTGTGCTCTCTCTCTCAAAAACAAATAAACATTAAGAAAAAAAAAGAACTCACCCAATTGAGCCACTCCTGATTCCTAACACATGTGAACTATGTAAAATAATACATGTTTGTTGTTAAGCTGCTAAATTTGGGCATTATTTGTTATACAGCAGTGGATAGCAGATACAGAGTATAGGGCCAGCTGCCCCTAGGGGAGCCAGAAATTGTCTTGAGAAGGAAAGATGACTTTATTAAGATGTTTCCCTCTTTGCTTCTCGTTCCCTTCGTCAAAGTACTTTAACAAAAGAAAGTTATGTGTTGAGGAATACAGAGAGAGTCTATGGACTTGGATTTGTGTCCTGGCTTTGCCCTTGCACTCCATCTGCTTCAGTTTCTCCACCTGTAAAACTGAAGAGCTGCAGCATAACCTGTCAGCTCTGAAATCATAGTCTCTCAGTGGTTAAAACCACAAGCTCCTGACTCTGCCACTTACTTACTGGGTAACTCAGATTAATTCCTTAGCTTCTATGAGCCTCAGTTTTACCTTCTGTAAAGTGGGTTTAATGATCTCTATGTCATGGCATTGTTACAAAAACCCAATAAAATAATACACATAAATTACTTCGTACACAATAAGTGCTTAATAACTAGTGGTTACCACTACCAATAATGAGGCAGTGTGACCGGTACAATTATTTTCACTTACAGCCACAATACAGGAGGATCAGAAAGGTTGGAGGACTTCATTGGCCTAGAGCAGGCCCAGGTATAGGGTGCTTTTTTAAAAGCGCCCCAGATGATTCGTTGAGAAGATCTGCCTTAGAGAAACTTCCAGACATACAACAAAAAGTCATACAAGAATATCACTGACATGTTGCTTGTAACAGAGAAGGACTGGAAATAATCCAAATGCCTGTCAATAGGTAAATGGGAAATAAATTCTTGGGTGGAAGAGTACACAGTGGTGTACCATTAATGAACCAGAACTCCATGTATCAATATGAATATGAATCTCTAAAAACTAATGCCAAACAAACAAACAAACAAAAAGGCAGAACGATACAAAGCATACATATAACATGTAAAAGCACGCAGAACATTACTATGTATTATTTAGGAATATTTACCTATGGGTAAAAACAAGAGGCCATGCACGGATGTAATAAGCAACAAATTCAAGATGGTGATTATCTCCGGGAGTGAAAGGTGACAGAGGAGAGGGTGCCTGGGGCTTCAGTGCATTGGTAATAGAATATGATATTTCTTACACTGGATGGGGGAGGGGGGCAGACACACAGGGAGCCATTTTACTACCCATGCCTTATGGATGTCTGAAATATTTCATGATTTAAAAATAGACGTGCATAAAAATATCTAGTACAATTGTGCACAGGATTTTTTTCTTCCTATTGTTTATTTGCGCCCTCTATTATATCTGTGGTCCCATTTTGCTTTAAGGAAATAAAGTGGTTGTGATAACATTTTAAAGTGACGGGCAGTAACTATACTCTTCATGGTAAGCACTGAGTGATATACAGAATTGTCAAATCACTATGTCGTACACCTGAAATGAACATAATACTGTATGCCAGCCACATGTCAATTTAAAAAAAAGAAGAAGAAATAAAGTATGTAGTTGGGTATTTTGGTTATTTAATGAGAAAAGGAAGCAGTTGTGGTTTAATTTTTTGAAAGTAAGAAATACCACTTCCCCCAAGTGACTTGCTCTGAAAACAATACTTATTTGCAGGTCCGAGATCATCCTGAATCCCAAGCATGAGCCATCAGCCCAAGGACACCTACCCCGAACCCTGTGTCCTGTGGATGCCCCCACCAAGACCCCACTGGGATGCAAACTGAGGGTACCTGCAGTCAGGGAGAAGGGTTGCTGGGGGTCTCTTCTGCAGCAGCTCTAAGTTAGGAGAGAGTTTAAAAAACAAAACAAAACAAAACAAATCCGAGCAGGCTGGAAAATGAGAAGAACCTGGGCTTTGGGGGAGAGAGAACCAGTATGGTGTATTTTCTTTTAAATGAGGTTGAGTCATTCCGGAGCCATCTCAATGCAATATATAGCCTCAAGTTGGGGAGTTTTGTGTTTCCGAAGCAATAGAATCCAGCTCTGACAGCAAGAAGCGCTTGACTGCTGTTTCTTAAAGATGCATAAGGGTTTGTTTTGTTTTGTTTTGCATAATAGACACATTTCCCAAGCAGCCACTTTCCAGGTTCTTTGTCAAGTGTCAAGGTAAGCTCTTAGAAAACTCCTCCATGAGCCACGAGGAAGCCATTTCCACCCAATATAGAACGCCTAAGGTGGAGAAAGCCAAGTTTTCAATCTCGCTTCAGGGACCATATTTTGTGCATTCAACACAGCTGAATGCAGACAAAGTCAAGAAAATTGAGTGTGATCTCCAGACAGAGTGAATAGGGGACGTGATGCTCGGTGAATTACTGTCCCCTGGTGGTCACAGACAGTGGTGCACTCCTTGGTTGAGCAGCATTTGGGATGGTGCTTCCTGTGTTCCTAGCCATGTTGTGCCCATTTTAAAAGCCTAAAACAGGGATTACAGTCTGGCAGCCCTCCATAGCCGGTGGGCAGAGATGCCAACTGTTAAAAATTCTAGAGGGTTTGCTTAAAGATGTAGGCCTGACATTTCTTTTGAAAAATTAGAAAATCTGTCAACTTTTGGACATAATACATTTTTCACACAATAAACGTAGGCGAGAGCGGATTAGCTGTTACCCACTTTGGATGAGGCAGGCGCTCTCACCTTCTTCACACTCCCCACCTCCCCCTACGTCTCGTGCCCAGGCAATTTTACTCATTGATGGTTCTATTGTAGCTTCTGGGTTTGCTAGCCAGGGTCTAAGCTCATTACAGAGGTTACTCTGGTGCCTGAAGATGAGGAAAGCGGACAGTGCCTTTAAAAGCAGATGATGATGGGGCGCCTGGGTGGCTTAGTCGGTTAAGTGTCTGACTTTTGCTTAGGTCATGATCTCGCGGTTCGTGGGTTCGAGCCCCGCGTCGGGCTCTGTGCTGACTGCCAGCTCAGAGCCTGGAGCCTATTTCAGAGTCTGTATCTCCCTCTCTCTCTGACCCTCCCCTGCTCACGCTGTCTCTCTCTCCTAGAAATAAATTAAAATAAATAAAATAAAAGCAGATGATGATGGCATCTTATGCCTGGGAGGGGACAGAAGTCCATAAGCCCCATGAACCTCAGTGAGGTAAGTGACTGACTCCAGGTCACACAGCTAATAAGAGGTAGGTCCTGCATTTGAACACATTTTCTGTCTGACCCCTGAGCCTCACTGCTTTCCCTTCCACTGACCGTCCCCCATAATTCACTGGTTTCACTCCATAATTTCACTGGCAGGCAGGCCCTCCTCTGGGGAACATTTTTAAAGCATCACTATGCGAGCCGTCAGAAGTGAAAATTCAGGGGACTTCAAGACAGTGTTCAAGACCTTTGCCCAAAAGACAGAAACAAGATGGGGCCCTGGGTGGCTCGGTCAGTTGAGCGACTGACTCTTGATCTCAGTTCAGATCATGATCTCACTGTCGTGGGATCGAGCCCCATGTCAGGCTCTGCACTAAGCGTGGAGCCTGCTTGGGATTCTTGTCTCCCTCTCTCTCCGCCCGTCCCCTGCTCACACTCTTTCAAAATACACTTAAAAGAGAGAGGAAAAAAAGATAGAAACAAGAAACCCCAGAAATAACCACCATCTTGACTTTTTGTTTCTTAACCTCATGGGTTTTCCTGCTTCAGATATCTCTTATTTGAGTCAACAAAATTTCACATTTACTATGTGCCATTCTCCATGCCAAGGGCTGGGAGCCAGGGGAACAGGGGAACAGTTACCAGATATAAATGGAAGCACAGCCAAGAAGGATCAAAGCTGTTTGGTCCCTCACCTTGCAATCCCCTCCCACCCATGGTGTCTTTCGTGACAGCACACCTCTGGCCTGGGTTTGGACACTTCCTTTCCTTTTGTGCTGTAGGTCAGTGGCTTCCCTAAACTGGATGAGGCTGAGACCTAAGAAAGGACCCGGAGTCACTCCCCAGTGGCTGGAGCAGCCTGCAGTTCTGACAGTTTCTTCTGTGAATAACAACAGCAGTGACTCTGTGTCTTGTCTAGGAAAAACTGCGACAGTGGATACTTAGCAAATGTTAGCTTCGTGCCAGACATGTAGGATCTCACTTCGCCCTCACACAAAACCCTATGAGGAAGTTTTGTCATCACACTGTCCTCATTTTACTGAAAAGCAAATGGAACCCGTGAAATAGATCAAGTCACTTGCTGAATGTGACTCACTTTTCAAGGGGCAGAGCTGGTCTTAGAACCCAGGGCTGTGTGGCTTCCAGTGGGAACGCCCACAACCACTGCCTGATAGTGGCTCCCAAGGGGAATGTGTGTCAAGAAAAGAGGTCAGATCTTGAAGAGTCTAGCCTGCAAATCCTGAACTTGGGGCCAAAGGTGGGGCAGGCAGTTTGTCTCCATTTTACAAATGGAAAAACTGAAGCTCAGAGTAACTTGCCCAAGGTCTCACAGAGCGGAGGTGACAAAGTCAGAACTTAAACCGGAGTCTCTCTGGCTCCAGTCTATACGGCTAACGTCTTAATGCTTAGCATTTCTGAGCACGTCCTGGGTGTTTAGTTTCAAGATTTGTGAACTAAGATGGAGGTTTCGGCTGTCTTCTTCAAGAAAAATCTCTATCTCCATGGTAATCTATATAAACCAGCCAGTTCCTTCTCGAGTGGATGAGAAATTAAAAAGTCAGGAAGGAAAAGGGAAGGAGAAGGTCAGAAAGGGGAACGACGCAACCCTGGTACTACAGCGTCGCGGCTAAGAACAAGAGGCTGTGAAGGCAGACTAACAGGGTGGTGGGCATCCTCACTTTACACCTAAGGAAACGGAGGCCCAGGAGAAGGGCCCCGGGGCGAGAAGCGAGAAGCACAGCACTCGCGGGGAAACGGAATCGCCAGTTTCCGGCCACGGCATCTATCACGCCCCCAGATCTCCGCCCGCGCGGGTTTTCCGCACGCTACTCCCGCCTGTCGCCCGGGCACCGCCCCGCCTGTTGCTTATTGGCTGCTTCGGGCACGAGACCAATACAGGAACCAGCCAATGGGAGTGGCCCACGGCGCGTCTTTCCCCGGGAAGCAGACGCTGACGCGAAAACCCGGAAGTCCGAGGGGCGGACAAGTTGAGGGAGCCAATCCGCCACGACGAGAATGGGGAACCACCCAATGGCGAGCCGCCGGAGGCGGGGCCAGAAAGCCGGTGGCGGAGCAGGGCCTGGAAGCCGGCTGCTGCGGGGGCCTCCGAGTGCCTGGAAGGAGGCTGCAGTGTCGGGAAGCCGCACGCGGTAGGAGGGGGCGAGCCCAAGGGGCTCGGAAAGAGCCAGCTGGGCAAGGGGCGGTGGGGGAGTGAGCCCTGGGCGGGGTTCAGAGGGACTATAGCCCAGCCCTTCTGGGCGTCAGATTCCCCCTTCCTCAGGTAGTGAGGGGTGAGAGATTCGCATCTCCTGCCTCCTCTGCGCGGACCCGCGTCCCTGGCGAACTCCAGCCCTGCCGTGGATCCCGTCCCTCCGGGAGCCGCACAAAGCACCTGAAGCAGTGACTCACATTCTCCTCTAAACCCCTACGGCACGCCAAGCGTACCCCGGTTAGAGCGCAGACCAAGCCATTTCAGATGTATCAACGAGCCAGGTTTCCCCCATTAGATTCTAAACCCTGAGCGATCAGAAACCTCATCAGTCATTTCTGGGTCTTGGAGGCCCAGCACCAGGAGCAGGCCGGAGTAGGGGTGCATGGGCCTTGGCTGAGAAGAAGTTAGAGGTTAAGACCTGAGCCCTCTTCCTAGATGCACTGATAATTTGTTCTTCATGCTTCTGTTTACTCCCGTGGCCTTCTAGAAATTGACTCTCAGTTTTAGTTTCCTTTCCTTCATAGGGTGTTAAGGATTAAGTGAGATAATACGTGGCTAGCCCTCAGCCCAGTGCTCAGTACACCATAGTTGCCCAATAAATACTATTTATTCTTAACATAATGGTGCTTGCATACCTGACCCCACTACCTCCACTGCCAGCCCCAAACACATGCCCGCTGTCATGATGGAGGGTGAGGGGTCGGTCACCCACTCTGGCCCACAGCTGGTGTTTCTGAGATGCTTGGACTGCCCAAGCTCTAGGTGAGTCCTTGCTGGGCAGGCCGGGAAAGGAAGGCCAGAGAGAGGAGCAGCACTGTGGCCAATACCAGGGTTAGGGCACGAAGAGGCAGTATAACAGGCCACGAAAGCAGTTGTGTGTATCAGAGAATAGGCCCCAGAGATCTGTGGTCAAGGGGGCTTGGGGGAGAGTTCCTGAATTCAAGTCCTAAGGCTGTCACTTACTCACTGGCTGACCTGGGGCAAGGGGCTTCATCTCTGAGCCTGTTTCCTCATCTGGAAAAGTGGGATGACGATAGCATCAGCTCCTGTTGCAGACTGCAAGAGACAGTATGCATGAGGTCCTTGGTGCTTAGCATGGGGCCTGGCACAGTAAGTGCTCAATTAATGTTGAGTGCGGTGGCAGTAGCTCAGAGTCCCAACGCCTTGGAAGTGGCACTTGTCCTTCAGGCTGGCCCCTCCTCATTTACGGCCACATCCTGCCTTGCCCCTACCCCCTGGTCATAGTGAAGTAAGAGGTGTGGGGGCCTCCAAGCCCCAGCTGAAGTCCGCAGTGCATCTTGCATGTGTCCCCTTCCCCCACCTCATCTCCTGCAACTCTTGGTCCCCTGCAGATCCTGCTCTCAGGCAATTGAGTATGCCCAAGGGGCCTGCCCCTGAGTCCAGATGACACTCATGCCGATGGCTTCAGTGATGGCGGTGACTGAACCCAAGTGGGTCTCCGTGTGGGGCCGCTTCCTGTGGGTCCTGCTGCTGAGCATGGTGCTGGGGTCCCTGCTGGCGCTGCTGCTGCCGCTGGGGCCCATCGAAGAGCAGTGTTTGACGGTGCTCAAAGGCTTCTACCTGCTCAGGAACAAGCTGGACAGGGTGCAGCATGCCGTCACCAAGTGTACCAGCCCGTCCACAGAGCTCAGTGTCACCGCCACCGATGCGGCACCACTGGTGGTCAAGACCAAGGCCTCTCCAGGTAAGACACACTGGCCAGCTCTCCTCAACGCTTGTTAATTTGATAGATACTTACAGAGCCTACTGTGTCCTGTGTGCAGGACACATGGGGCATTATGGGGACCAAGTCTGCTCTCAGCTCCCAGCTCAGACAAGCTGACAGATGACTGCCATACAGCATCACCAACCTGGTGATGGGGAAGCAGGGTGCACACCAGGAAGGCTCCCTGGAGGGGATGCCTGAGCTGAGACCCCGGTGTAAATAGGAAAATGACCTAAAGGAAAAGGCATGAGGGGAAGGTGTGCCAGGCAGAGACCAGAGGGTTATAGCGCTTGGGCATGTGTGCCTGACACTCAGCAGTGGGTGGAGGGGCTGGTGAGGGAGGGCTAGATCTGAGGAAGCTTCTCCCCCTCCCCCTCACCGTCCTCTGTGGTGCCTTGTAGGGGGTCAAGCAGCATCCCTGGTCTCTACCCACTGGATGCCAGCAGCACCCCCACCCCCTTGACTGTGACAGCTCACTGTGTCCCGGACACTGCTGGATGTCCTCTGAGGGTCAAAATCACCCCTGCTTAAGAACCACTGGGTTGAAAGATTTAAAGAACAGCCCAGGGGTAGGGTAGGCCTGAATGGAGAGGGGCAGGGACTGGCATCACCAGGACTGGTCCAGGACAGCAGGGAGCCGAGAAGATCACACAGGAGGGCCACCTGACAGGAGTTGTGGCCACAGCCACTCACTTCGGCACTCAGAAAGCTGAGGGCTGTGGAGGCCAGATGATGCCTCCCAGGGTAGAGAGAGTGGCTCTGGGGACACACAGACGAACACCAGCTGTGGGGCACAAACGCATCCACACACGGAGCGTGCTGGAACGAGCCCCCTAAGGCGCCGGCACAGGGGACAGCTCCCCCCAGACATCCCGTGCCCTCCCTCCCCTGCCAGTGCTTCTTTGGCTCTTTTCTAGCTGGGAAGTTGGAGGCCAGAGCAGCTCTGAACCAAGCCCTGGAGATGAAACGCCAGGGCAAGCGGGAGAAAGCCCATAAGCTCTTCCTGCACGCCCTCAAAATGGACCCAGACTTCGTAGACGCACTCACCGAGTTCGGCATCTTTTCCGAAGAGGACAAAGACATCATCCAGGCAGACTACTTGTACACCCGAGCGCTGACCATCTCGCCCTACCACGAGAAAGCGCTGGTCAACCGGGACCGGACGCTGCCGCTGGTGGAGGAGATCGACCAGAGGTATTTCAGCATCATCGACAGCAAAGTGAAGAAGGTCATGTCCATCCCCAAGGGCAACTCCGCGCTACGCAGGGTCATGGAGGAAACCTACTACCATCACATCTACCACACAGTCGCGATCGAGGGCAACACCCTCACCCTCTCGGAAATCAGGCACATCCTCGAGACCCGCTATGCCGTGCCGGGGAAAAGCCTGGAGGAGCAGAACGAGGTCATCGGCATGCACGCGGCCATGACATACATCAACACCACACTGGTGTCCCGCATTGGGTCTGTGGCCATCGGCGACGTGCTGGAGATCCACAGGCGGGTGCTGGGTTATGTGGATCCGGTGGAAGCTGGCAGGTTTCGGACGACACAGGTCCTCGTGGGTCACCACATCCCTCCCCATCCTCAAGATGTGGAAAAGCAGATGGAGGAGTTCATACAGTGGCTCAACTCCGAGGATGCCATGAACCTGCACCCGGTGGAGTTTGCGGCCCTGGCCCATTACAAACTGGTTTACATCCACCCTTTTGTTGACGGCAACGGCAGGACCTCGCGCCTGCTGATGAACCTCATTCTGATGCAGGCAGGCTACCCCCCCATCACCATCCGCAAGGAGCAGAGGTCCGAGTACTACCACGTGCTGGAAGTTGCCAACGAAGGCGACGTGAGGCCGTTCATCCGCTTCATTGCCAAGTGTACAGAGACCACCCTGGACACCCTGCTCTTTGCCACAACCGAGTACCCGGTGGCGCTGCCAGAGGCCAAGCCCAACTACTCCGGGTTTAAGGAGACCCTGCCTGTGAAGCCCTAACCCCTGGGGCGCCTCCCCTGGTGCCAAGGGATGTCCCGGGGGGACTTAGCATTTCTGGAAACCTAGCCGTCTCCCAAAGCACAAGGAGATGGATCGGGAACTTAAGCATTCTTTACCTCCAAATGTTTTAGTTAAAAAGAAAAAAACTAAATTATTAAGCCCTATCTTTAAGGTAACTTATAATTCAGTCCAAGTTATTTATTTTCTTTTGAGCTAGTCAATGTTGTGTGGTGTCCGCTGGCCGTGCTGGTCACCCCAGTAGGCTCGGGGACACCAATGCTCTTTGTGTGACCAGAACACAGGTTCTGGAGCAGAATTTGCACACGGGTGGGGAGAGGCCGGGAGTGTGGAATGAGGTTTGGGGCCACAGGACTAACTCCTCCAAGTGTTTCTATGAAACTGGCTGAGAGGCTCTGTGACTTCCCTGCGAGGTCAGCTCTCTTGGGGCGAACCTGGCCCCGGTTTTGAGAAATAACAGAAGCTTTCTTTCTGACAGAGTTTTGCTCCCCCTACGAAGAGAGTAGCATGGTGACTAATTCTCACTAGTAGGGCAGACTCTTGAGATACGAAATAATTAATGTTGACAACATTTCTAGTTAGATACCTTGCTTATTTCAAGGAGTCCCAGGTGGCTTGCAAACTGCAGTCCCAGAGGCCGTTATTTTTCCCTACCAAGACTATTTTTCTAATTTAGAATAGGGGAGTGGCCAGCTTGGTTTCCTGTGTGAATGTTTCTCACACTTCATTTGCAGCCACTCAGACCAAAGGTTTTACTCTAGAAGTTCTGAGTTTGTCACTCAGCTGTGTCATAGGTGTCGTGCACGTGGCCAAGTCTGACTCTGAGTGTAGCATCTTGTGTAGGCAGAGGCTCAAGGATACATCTGAGAAAGCAGATGCCACATCAACTCAAATACATATTTTTGATAATGAACTGGAGTTTCTACCGAACCAAGGAAGAACCCACCCTGAACCAAGGAAAAACCCTTAACCGTAGTAGTCAGATGGGTCTCTTTTGTCATGCAGTTTTACCCACTTACTCACCTGACCCTCATCCCTCACAGCCATTGTCCTGTCCAGCGTCCCCTTGGGGAGCAAAAGAGATTGCCTTCGAGTGGCCTTATTTTTCTAGGAACTTGTGAAATAATAAGATGTATTGTACAGCCAATTTTCCAAGGCGTCCTTCTATGGAAGAAGAATCTTCTCCATCGATAATAAACAGCAGAGGTGCCAATATGACCGCTGCTGTGCTCCTCAGGGTCTAAGGGCCGCAGGTCCCCCCTCCCAGTGGCGGAGCCCAGGACGTCTGACACCATAGTGCAGTCTGTCAGGGTCCGAATGCTGGTGAATACGTAGAAAGCGTGGCCTCTGGCTTGAGAAGTCTCGCCCTGACAGTAAGGAGGTCACTATTCTGAGGTAGCAGGTGTTTGTGTAGTTATTTAACTGTGTAATGAGCACAGGGTAGCTTTCTGAAGGATTAGGAAAAAGTTGTATGAAGTGGCCCCGAGCGATAGTCAAACCTTTATAAAAAATCTTTCACCCTCATTTGCTGCCACAAACTAGCTTTCGGCCTGAACTCTTCTGTCATCTGGATTTTCTAGGCCTGCCAAGGAAGCCCCACAGCAGGGCGCGCCTGGGCTAGAGACACGTGCACTTTAGCTCTGCTGTGAAGGATGTTATTTTCACAGATTACTGACTCTAATAAAGTATTTTATTATATAAAGGCCTGAAACCTGGCTGTCTTCTTACTCAAGGGCTGTTCCCATTTGTCACAAGGATGAAGGAGGGGTTCTTTCAGAACATGAAGCCCCATTTAGATTACTATGGCAGAGAACTGGTCCCCGACGGTAATTCAGCAGGAAGAGGAGACAGCTCCCTGGGTAAGCCAGCTCCTGTACGGGCAGGGGGAGAGTTACCGATCTCTCACTAACACTCAAGAAACCTCAGGGGACTTCATGTTCCTATTTGCCATCAGTTCTCCATTTCCTGGGGAAAACACATACACCCACTTGCATGTTCCCGACAGTCCAATTCTACAACCGTCAACACCCTGGGCTGCAGTCTGAAGAGGTTCAGCTATGTGATGAGCCTATGTTGACATGTGAAAGCACAAAGTGAGGGCAGCAGACTGGCCCACAGCAAGAGAACAGGACAGAGGTGGGAAGTCGCGGGAGTAGAGCCACATTAGCCTGGACTGGGAAAGGCATACTCGTGACTCCTCAGCTGCAGTCCCCAAGTGTCCCCAGCCCTCTCACCCGGCGAACAGGCTCCTGCGGGAGGGTGAGTGGCTGCTCCGGAGAACACAGGCAGAACCACCATACAGCACCCGTCCTTCTGGCTGCTTCCAATAGCCACTACTGGAATTTAATTCAGAAGTAACACCTAACAAAAAATGTTTTGTGCAAAACAAAGACAAGGTAGATGGGAACCTTCAGATTAAAAACCTTAGGAGGTTTACCAACTGATCCTAATTTACTGGGCATGGGGGGAGGCATTTAGAAAACAAGAGGAAACTGGCAATATGGATAGTTAAGGACATGGGGGCATTACTGCTCATGTTTCTAGTGATGATGACAAAACTGTGCCCTTTAGGTCTTTATCTCTTAGAGGCAGGTGATCCGCTGTTACTGGGAGTGCGTGATGTCCGTTACGGGGAGGTGGGGGCAGAGATGAAGGCCCATGTGCTAGATGGGAAATGCTGAGGCTCAATGACAGGCACATAAGGATTTCCTTTTGCTCTTCAGTCTACACTGTTGTAGAATGCTTACAGTTTTCCATAAGCCTGATGCACAGAAACTTAAAAACCAGAGAAGTGGGTCGATTTCCATCACACATGAAAGCATTTCCTGATTTCTTCCCCCAGAGTCTTTACAAAGTCCATTTCCCTACTGAACCAGCAATGCTGCTTTTGAAGCAATGAATATTTGATAAAAGAGGAAAGGTTAAAAAAAAAAAAAAAAAAGCTTAAAAGCTGCAGTGCCACAATGCTGCCAAGTAAAACTTAAACCTGAAGACCCATCACAACTGAAAGGACTTAAATCAAAGGGACAACAGGACTGGACTTACAAAAGTTCTATTCACACATCCGTTAGGGAACGCCAAGTGCACGCATTTCAAAACACGTCCAGCTCTGAATGCACATCTGAGCACCATTCAGCAAGAAGTTTTTAAGAGAACTTCAGTTTAATAAACAAAGCTAAGTGGGGAGAATTTAAGTTTGCACTTGACATGGCATTTAAACAAAACCAAAGGGCTGAAACGCAACATTTGGACAGAGAACGCGGCTCACTCGTCACTGGGCAAAGAAAATGGTCCACGGCAGGTGGCAGACAGAACTCCCAGACAAAACAAATGTCACAAAGACTTTGTTTTTAGGAAACGTAAAACAGCGGTTGATGTGTCGTTTACAAATACATAATATAAAAACGCGCCCAGCCCCCTTGAACAAAAATCCATCAAATTTTTTTAGGTGACTTCCCCTTGCCCCACCACCCCTTTACTAAAATAGGCCATTCTGGTGAATTACTAGCATCTGCCATTTTGTCTTTTAAAATTAAAAGAGTGACGGGCATGTGTGCCGTGCAGGGTGTAAGAGGAGTGTCATAAAAGGGGGCCGGAGCTGGCTGAAAACATTTGGACACGTGGGTCTCAAAACGGTGTTTGAGTTTCACTTCTGTTCCTCACTCTGTAGGACACAAAAATATCTTCGGAAACGACACCCTGGACCCAACCATGGAGTGATCATTTTCCTCCTATTGCCCTCAATATGAGGGAGCGCTTCAAGCCTCTTTCCTTGGACACCCTCACCCCTTTCTGTCTAACCCAGAGGAAAATATGTAAGAGGGGTGCTGCCCCAGGCCCCTCCATACCCAGAGTTCCGCCCGGTGCCGGGCAGTCTTCCTGGCCAGCATGAAGTAAGGCATTTCCCGTCTCCACAGTCCCGGTCACTTTCTCAGAAGCAGCTTGGCAAAATCGGCATTGGACATCTTGGGCGCCTCGGTGGCTGCTGAGGTGGTGGCCGCAGGCCGAGGGGCGGGGCCATTCTCGGCCTTGGCAGCCGGGGCGCCTGGGCGCTGCAGGGCACGAGGCAGCAGGGAGAGCTGCGTTCTTCCCTTCCCCCGCCTGGAAGAGCAAACACTGGATGTACCCTTCCCAAGCAACAATTCGAGGCCCCTCCTTTACTTGTGAAAATGAGCCAGGATGGTCTTAAATCACCCACGGCTAAAAGGTGAAGAATGTACTTTCAAGGGTCACTTCTGTACTTTGTTACCAGACAAGTTTCTCTGAACGTGTAAAGCACAAGTCAAGAGGCAAAAGGTAAAAACCAGAAAGGTGAAGGTGATCCCCGTTCTCCTGGACATGGATGAACTGGCGAAAACCAGTTTAACAAGCCCCTTCCACGATTTCGGCAAAGACCAACCCAGTGCAGGGCAGTTACAAGTAGGGGCGATAAAGACGCTGCCCTCCTTCAGACTTCACCAACTAACCTCGCAGCCTTGCTGTCTCACTCCTACCAGCTGAACACCTCTCTAAGAGGACTGTAGCTGGGGCTGCAAATCCCCCCCAAACCCCGCGAGCTTCTGAATCCTGCTGCCAAAGGAGGCTTTAAAATAACCACTGCCTGGGGCACTTGGGGGGCTTGGTTGGTTAAGCATCTGATTTCGGCTCGGGTCATGGTCTCATGGTTTGTGAGTTTGAGCCCCGCATCGGGCTCTGTGCTGACAGCTCAGGGCCTGGAACCTGCTTCAGATTCTGTATCCCCGTCTCTCTGCCCCTTCCCTGCTTATGCTCTCTCTCTCAAAAATAAACAGTAAAAAAATTTGGTTTTAATAAATAAAACAATCACCGCCTAGAAACCAACTGACCTCAAATAAATCACAGGTGTAAACTGTGAACACCAGGAAGGGCTCCACTCCCCGGCCTGTGCTCTGTGCGGACGTGCTCTGGACACCCTGCTCTGGTGAGCCACGGCGGGCAGCCCCGTACCCTCAGGCCCTGGCTCTCTGCCCCAGCCCGCTGCACTAGCAGAAATGAATCCCCCATGGTGGCGGCCAGCACAGACTCTGCACAGAGTCTGCGCTGAGTATCCCGCAAGCACTTACGCTCCATAAATCTGCCGCGGCACCATGGCACCACCTGGCGCTTTCCTTGCTTCTGGCTTCTCTGGAACCTTCCTCTGAGGGGGATTGCTGATGGCCACTTTGATGACATTCTCTTTGATAGTCATGCCATCCATCTTCAGTACGGCCTGTGACGCCTGAGATTCATTCTCATACTCCACGTAGGCCAGGCCCTGAAAGAGGCGGGCTCAAGCCAGGTCAGGTCAGGTGCTGCACAGCCAGACACAACTTCCTCCCTTGGGTCTGGAAGCTGGTACCAGGCAGGCACCCGTCATCAGATCCCCTTCCCCACCGCCACTGCACTTTGTCTACAGATTTATTTACTGGCCCTACTCCTCCTCTATGTTTCTGCCACCGACTGTAACTTCAGAGACCCTTTGTGAGGCTGGTACACCTTGTGCTTGCTCCGGGGGAGGGGGGGGAGGAAGGAAAGAAAGAAAAAAAGAAAAGATAGGAAGAATGAAGGAAAGACAGAAACAGACAGATGGACCAGGATAAATCCAGCAAAAGCAAATGGCTGAGGCAGCTGGACACGGGGTGGGCCCTCAGGTCTGCGCCTTGGCCCGTCCTTGCTCCATACTCTTCAATCCTCCATCAACCTGGACGGCCGGGGAACGAGCCGTCATCCAAACTCACGCCTGAGTAACTACTCAGAATGTGCACAAAAAGGATCTCGTAAGGCACCGAAGGGGGCTCAGGGGAGGACATGATGGGGTCTCGGGGAGACATGGGAGGGGGTGACTGGAGGCCTAGGGAAGAGGCCAGCCCAGGCAGGAGGGCACTCGCTCCGGAAAAGGGCACCTCGCCCACACCTCACAGCCGGAAGTCTGTGCTGAGGCCCCTGCTAATTCATGGCAGGCTCCCCCCGTGCCCGGTGCCCTACTCTTTTTAGTATAATTAGCTGGAAACAAGTTAATCGGACTCCAAATGCAAGTAGAACCAAGTGTCCCTATCGCTCTGTCAACCTGTTGTTTCCCAGCAGACAAACTAGGAACCCACTCACAACCTGTTCACCTGAACAGAGAGCCAGGTGTGCCCGAGCCTCGGGAGGCTCTAACGCCACGTGCGCAGACACTGACCTTCGGTTTGCCCGCCCGGTTGGTAACCAGCCTGATGCCCTTCACAGTGCCGTGAGCCTTACAGAGCTCTTCCAGTTCCTCTTTAGTGCAGGAGAACGGCAGGCCCGACACGAACAGCTTGTGCTTCTCCAGGGCGGTGCTGTACCTGAACACCTGCGGGAGGAAGGGAGGGAAACAAAGTTAAGCACCCACAGCCCACCCCAGCACACCACACCCTAGTCAGGCCACAGCCCCACCCAGCGGGGGACCAGAGCCAGCCCTGAGTTGTAGGAACTGATTGCTTTTTTAATGTTTATTTATTAATTTTTGAGGGGGTGGGGAGAAAGGGCAGAGAGACAGGGAGGAGGAAGCGCAGAGAGAGAGGGACACACAGAATCGCAGGTTCCAGGCTCTGAGCTGTCAGCAGAGACTGACACGGGGCTCAAGCGGGATCATGACCTGAGCCAAAGTCTGATGCTCAACTGACTGAGCCCCCCAGGCACCCCTGGGTGCTGTGAAGTGTTAATGGCATCCCTCCAAGCAAGTCACTTAACTTCCTCCTCCGGAACATGGCAAGAAGGAAAGCCGCTGTTCTCCCAGTGTGGGCGAGCAGCCGACGAGGTAGCACATTAAATACCTCACACGGCCCCTTGCTGCTCCTGAATTCGGCGGCAAGCAGCCCGTTACAGCTCCTAGTGTTCTCATCACTTGTCAACTAGCGCAGGCTCGAAGGGACCAAGCCAGGAGTCAGGCCTCAGCTACCCAGCTCAGAACAGACCCCGGCTAATGCCCGAGTTCACCGACTACACATACTGCACGCGGGCTCTAAATGCAAGCGGCTCTGGGAGAAAAGCTGCCGTCTGTCCACAGCAACCCAACGAGGAAGGCGTTGATTTGCACAGACCCACCTTGAAATCAGGATTTTTGCTCTTATCCACACAGGGAGAAACAAACATCGGCCTCCCTTCTACATTCTTCCGGTCCAACTCCAGCGCCTGCAGGGCCGACTTCTCCTCTTTAAACTCCACGTAGCAGTAGCCTCGGAAATCGCCCCGGTTGCTGAAGATGGGCCGGATCTCCGCCACCTCCCCACAGGCCTCAAAGAGCGGCCGGAGCTGCGCTTCCGGCTCGCCCATGCTATAGGGCAGGTTGCTCACAAAGACGGTGATGCTGTCCTTGCTGCTGTCGTGGGGCACCTTGGGCATATCCCTCTTCAGGGCGGCCGCCCTCTCCTTCTGCTTTGAGGGGGGGTCCACGTCAACAGGCACGCTTTTCCCCAAGAGCCCCGTTTCCGCCTCTCGGTCCTGCGCTCCTCCAGCTGGAGAACTGCTGCCCTCAACCTTTCTGCGTTTGGACGGCTGCTCTATGGGGTGACAGAAGCAAAGCAGCAACAATTAATGTTTCTTCTCTTCGGTGAGCTGTCCCCTGTCCGTGCTCTTACAGGGAAAGTTCTCTCCTCCCACCACGAATGGCTGGTCTGCGGCAGCTGCAAGGGACATGCTCTCTTGGAACCTGGGCCACACCACGCCCTCTGGCAAGTCTTGCTTGACTCATTCAACTTGTCCCCTCACTTTCTGGCCCCAGTTACATTCAGTTAAGTGGCCTAAATCAGGTGAAGTGATAACAGAAGTCCCCATAGTCCACTTTCTTCTTTTGTTTTTTTTCTAATTTTTATTTATTTTTGAGAGTATGTGTGAGCAGGGGAGGGGCAGAGAGTGAGGGAGACACAGAATCCGAAGCAGGCTCCAGGCTCTGAGCTGTCAGCAAAGAGCCCAACGCAGGGCTCGAACTCAAGAACAACGAGATCATGACTTGAGCTGAAGTCGATGCTTAACCGACTGAGCCCCCCAGGTACCCCCCCACTGTCCACTCTTTATTATACAGGTGACCCCTGAACACGGTTTTGAACTACACCAAGTGCACCTGTACATAGACTTCTTTGATAAATACCATAGAGCATGTAAATGTTCTTTCCCTTACGGTTTTTACAATTACATTGTTTCTCTAGCCTTATTATAAGCCTACAATATAGAATATATGTCACACACAAAACACATTAGTCAACCGTTTGACATCATCCCGGTAAGGCTCCCAGTCACCAGTCAGCTATCACTGGTTCAGTTTTGGGGAATCAAAAGTTAAACATGGATTTCTGACTGTGCAGGGGGGTCAGCACCCCTAACCCTCAAGGTTCAAGGGTCAACTGCATAAAAGGTCAGGGGATCTTAAATTTCAGATGGCAAACACTCCAGTACCCCTCTTGCTGGGTACCAGATGGCTGGGCCGGGAGACCTGCATTTACACAAGCACCCTAGGGGACTCCGAAGTACGGGCTCCACACCCGCACAGCCCTGGAGTCCCTAAAAGGTTTGCTCGTCTCGTGTCCTCCAGCAGAGTTCAACACCATTCCATCCAGCCCCCCTGCCTCCAGAGGGCACACTGACCCCACTTCCAGACCTTTCCATCAATTCTCCACCACCTTCCTAATGAAGACTGACCACTGCACACCGCACTCAAGCGTGGCCCCGAGTGGGGTGGCTGGCCTGCTCCCCCGGCCCCCATTTTCTGCGGCTCACAGAAAATGCCAGGCTCTTCTGTTCCTCATGCCTTGCTGTCAGTGGCACTGTCTGGTTGACCCTTCCCTTCCTTTGTACTTGACAGTGCCTAAAGATGCTGAAGTGCCTAAAGTCTTCCCTGCAGGAGGCTGGCCCGCCAGTGGCCCTTTGGCCTTCCCCGTTAATCCACACCATGCTCTCCCACAGTCACACACCACTGCGTCACACGTCACATCTGGCTAAACCTGGAGCCCTAGGGCAGTGAGCTACCCATACATGGTCATTATGAAGGCCCCAAAAAGGTGCACAAGGAAGGTCAACTGAATGACGACTCCATCACTATTTTCCGCTGGTTGACACTTCTGAACTAGGAAAAGGCATGGAGTCCCTTGATGCCCAGAGGCAATTCTCTACCTTCCTGACTTTGCTGAAATAAATCTGACCCACACCTGCCCAGCCCTGAAACCGCAGGAGCAAGAGCAGCACTGGCCGGAAGACTCTACCAAGTCAAAACCATCTGGCGGGCCGAGCAAGGCAAGGGCTGCGTGTGGGATGCTGGGCCTGAGGGGGGGAGGGGCAGGGACAGCTGGGCTGTGGGAGCCCGACTGGGTGAGGGGGGCTCCACACCGCAGGCAGCGGAAGGGGCGCCGGCCCAGCGGAGGGAGTGGAGGCCAGGCGGACAGGCCGAGGCTGCAGGGCAGGGCCTGGCCCACGGCGTGGAGCCCGAGCACGGGGAGGACACGCACGCAGATGGCAGGGAGGGACAGGAAGGGGGACAGGGCACCACGCAAGCAAGTCATCCTCACGTGGT
The DNA here is from genome assembly GCF_003009895.1 of Hyaena hyaena. Taxonomy (NCBI): domain Eukaryota; kingdom Metazoa; phylum Chordata; class Mammalia; order Carnivora; family Hyaenidae; genus Hyaena; species Hyaena hyaena. Next base: position 13,906,525 of record NW_024080632.1, read on the forward strand.
TTAAGACAAAAGGTCTCGGGATGTTTTTCCTAACTTCCCTGGAACTTGGAGATGCTCGCAAGTAGCATTTCCAGGAAGCTTTACCTTCTTCATCATCGCCCCACTCCTTCTCATCATCCTCTTCTGCTTTGCGCTTGTCTGCGCCTCTGGTCTTTTTCTTCTTCTTCAATGCTTTCTTCTCGGCCCGGGCCCTCTTCCGCTGTTCCACCTTCTCTTCTTCCTGCTGGGCGAGCGCGGCTTCCTTCTCTGCAGCCTGGGAAGTGGGGAACATGGACGCATCACTAGGATGCAGCAACTGCGTGAACTCCACGGACCGGTGGCGACTGGAGAGGGGAGGGGACTCGGGAGTGGAAATTCACTACACCAGGGAGAGAAGAGGTCACCAGGAGGAGGAGAAGGGTATCCTCACGACTTTCCCGGCCAGGGCTCACCCAGGCTTCTTCGGGTTCTGTGTCTCAAGTCTACAGGATGCTCTGCGGTACCCCCAGGAATTACTCCCGAAAAGGAAGAAACACACTGTAAAACTGGGGCTCTAATTAATTGGGACGTGTTCAAGTTCCAATCACTGGGCTAAGTGAGGCTCCATTCTTATCTTTTCCAACTATATCCCAATAAATTTTAGGTCCCAAATGCCCCCCACTATGTACTTATTGTTGGGGCTCAAGTTTTAAGCCAATCCAAGAAAATGATACAAGACAGGCTTCAATGCTGGTTCAAATATCTCGCTAACGAATATTCTGAGTAAAAGATACCTAAGAAGACCTCAAGGGTTTTGGCAAGAAATATTCATAGCAAACACAGTCAAAATAGCTAGCAGAGGTTCTGAAGTCTTTACATAGCATCATCACCTTAATTCTCTGCTCATTCACACGGGCTAATCGCGTTTCAGTTTTCTGAACAGCTATATCCCAATCTTCCAGAGTACCTTGATAGAAAGAGAAACAAACTTTAACTTTTTACAATTTTAAAAGATGTAAGAATATAAAATTTTCTTATTTTCCCCACACGTCCACCAGAGACCTCTCCCATCAGACAGTAAGAACTGGAGAGTCAGCTCCCTGTTTTGGGTTTCCTTACTGCAGGCTTAAACTTTTTAGAATTTGAACAGTCCTTCCAGAAGTGTCTCCAACATCCCTTCCTTTTAGAAATGACCTGAACCAGACTGCGAACTGATCTATTATGCGCTCTCCATGGCAAAGATTAAGAAGACATCCTAATGTAACAGGCATAAGACACTGACACGAAGATTGAAGGATTTTAAGAGCCGCTCAAATGACAAAGGTTAGGGTGTTTTTTATTTGTTGTTGCTTGGGTGTTTTGTTTCCAGGTCCGAGGGGTTCATACCCAAAATCTAGATCAACACCCATGAATAAATTCGCTATTTTCCTATTGAGAACTTAATACTGAGGCTCTAAGCTAGGACAAGGGACGCACACGCCACCAAAGCCCGTGTCCAGCGCTCTGCCTCTCAGCCTGCCTCTGGTATACATGGCACTGGGCTAGAGCAGAGACTCTGAACTGCGAGCCAGATCCCCAGGAACAAGTGTGGAGATGCTTCGGCTGTGACTGGGGGCAAGGGCAGAGAGCTACTGGTACGCAGTGAGCAGCCAGGACCGCACCCACTACGAAGGATGAAGAGAACCCTGTGCCCGAGCACGTCACACACACCCTCCTTGTCCCCAGACACTCTGAGGACGCGGGCTCACTGGCGAGTGGCATCGACACTCTAATCAGAGCGCCACCTGAGCGGCTGTACCCATACAGTCTGTCCTTAGACTATAGTCTAGAGACCAAATGGCCAATGGGACAGACTCCATGCCAGAAGCCGAGAGCGGAGGGTCCCCACCTTCTGTCCTCTCCATGGTGAGCAGCACTTCACAGACGTGCTCCGGGTAGTCACTGGTGCACTGTACGGCCCGGTGCAGAGCCTTCCTACAGTGCTGGGTGTCACCGTGTGCCCTAGGACAGAAAACACACTGTGGCTGCCACCAGCACACACAGCAGCAGGCACACAGAGGGAGGGGCTGTCTTCTCACAGGTAATGTCACAAGAGCAGAAGCTCTAGCTCTGAGGAGGCTCTAGCTTCCAGAACTACCCACAGCTCTTTGTCCTACTGCTACTTATAATGTTTTCTCCTTCTTCTTCCAGTCAGAAATTAAGACTTTCTTAAAAGCCACTCCTGCCTTTAGCACCCAGACACTCCTGGAAAAGGCACCTGGGACACAGTCTGTGACCAGGTGTCCTGCCCTTACAGCACTGGCACATGCAACGCAGGTGGGGGGTCTAAGAACACCACATAACTTGATCAAGTCCTTAGAGAAATTCTTGGATGCGGTGCTACCTGAGGGAAGAAACTCTAACCCAGCCGACCGTCAGATTTCCTGCCCAGAGTCCCATCTTTTGGCACTCCCACGGAAGGATATAATGCTAATCACAATAAACAAGATTCTCTTAATAACAGTGGTTATGAAACACTATGTTCCCGTTTCTATTTAAAAAAAAAACCTCACAGATATACGTAAGTGTTATAAATACCTATGAGGACACTAAAAAATACAAACTCAGAGCAGCGGTTCTCCAAGCATGATCCACGTACCCGAGGGCCTCCGAGACCCTTTCCGGGGACCTACAAGGTCCTAACTACTTCCGTTATTACTGAACAGGAATTGACCTCGCCACTGTGTTGACATTTGCACTGATGGTGCAAAAACCATGGTGGCCCTTGGCACCGATCAAGGCAGCACATGTAGTTTTCACAGTCTGTGGGACAAAAGGAGAGGCGCACATATAAAGCGCTTTTTCTGCACACTCAAGTACGCTTGTCGCAAAGAGGAGCAGGTCCTTCTGTCTGGGGTGCGAGATGAACTAGTCTGTGCTTTCATGAAACAGCATTTTTACTTGAGAAAACAGTACAGCAACCAAAACTATGGTTATGTAGGCCTGAGCAATTTGGCAGACATTTCTGAAAATTAACAAAGAGAGTCCATCACTTCAAGGAAAACCATGAACTGTATTTGCTACCATGATAACACTGCAGTGTTCAAGTGAAAATCCAAATTTAGGAAAATCTGTATCTGCCACTTTGAGTCTGACAACTTCCTACTTAAAAGATTAAGATCCCTAAGGATATGAACCAAAGATATTTTTTAAAATACCGTAAAATGAAATGTGTCCATGCTGTGAAGAGCTGCATGACTCAGTAATTGAGTATTTTCCAAATGCATAATGCAGGTCACGGAACCCTGAGTGCGTAAAAGGTCCATTCAAAGTACAAAACAGACCAATGGATATTAACGTAAGAGTCCGAGAAATTCGATGATATGGTTTCAGGTTCTACATTGCAACTACGTAAGAAATTACCACTTGCTGGGGAGCCTGGGTGGCTCGGTCCACTACACATCCGACTTTGGCTCAGGTCATGAACTCACAGCTCATGAGTTCGAGCCCAGCATCGGGCTCTCTGCTGTCAGCATGGAGCCTACTTTGGTTCCTGTCTCCCTCTCTCTCTGCCCCTCCCCCAGCTCGTGCTTTCTATCTAAAAGATAATTAAAAGCATCAGAAACAAATTTTTTAAAGAAACTGCACTTGCTGAATCTTGCCCTACTATGAAAGAATAATCACACTTATCTGAAAAGCTTATTAAAATACCTCTTCTCTCTTCTAACCTCTTATCTGTGTGAAGCCAAATTTTCTTCCTATTCTTCAATGCAAATTCATAATACAGTGAATGCAAAATCCAGCAGTCTTCTAAGCCAAACTACAGATACTCACAAACATACAAAACCATGCCACTTTTCTCACTAAATTATTTTGGGGTTTGGAAAATAATCATTTTTCCTAAAAAGTATATTCTTTATGTTATGAACTTAGGAATGAATTTATTCTTATGACAATTAAATAAAAATGTTTTTCACTTCCTAACATAGCGATATTGATACTTGACAAGATTTATCAATGTTTCTAATATGGCAACATTAAATATAGACAACTCACATAAACAAAAGCTTTCCAGGGTTCTTTAAGAGTGTAAGGGCTCCGTAGACCAAAAAGTTTGAGAACTACTGGCCTAGAGGAATATTTGACAAGCTTTTTAAAAAATGTTTAGTTATTTTGAGATAACGCACATGTGCGCAGGGGAGAGCCCGAGAGAGGGAGAGAGAGAACCCCAAGCAGGCTCCACCCTATCAGTGCAGAGCCTGACACAGGGCCCAATTCCACAAACCGTGAGGTCATGACCTGAACTAAGATCAAGAGTCAGATGCTTAACCCACTGAGCCACCCAGGTAACCTTCAACACACTTGAACAGTAGTCATACTATTCAACGGGAGTAAACTTTCACTTTCTACCACACAGTTTTGTAAATGTCTTATTTTGAGTACATGTTTTTTTTAAATTGGGAGAAAAGCCAAAATACTCAAGAAAAAAAACCCAGAAATATATTTATTGACAATGTTCAAGACACAATGGATAGAAAAACTGATCATATTCTTTACATCTTCCCCACATGATAAATATTATTGGCCATATCTTATTTATTTAAAATAGCTTCAGAGATTTATAACGTACACTATCATCGCATTATCTTTAAGAACAAAAAATGACAGGGCATCTGGGTGGCTCAGTCAGTTAAGCGTCCAACTCTTGATTTAGGCTCAGGCCATGATCTCACTGTCACAGGATCAAGCCCCACGTGGGGCTCTGCTCTGGGCATGGAACTTGCTTATTCTCTCTCTCCCTCTCCCTGTGCCCATTCCCAGCTTGTACATGTGCTTTCTTAAAAAAATAAAAATAATTTTTTAATGTTTATCTATTTTTGAGAGAGAGAGAGAGTGAGCAGGGAAGGAGCAGAGACAGGGAGTCATAGAATCTGAAGTCGACTCCAGGTTCTGAGCTGTCAGCACAGAGCCCGACACGGGGCTCAACCCACAAATTGTGAGATCATGACCTGAGCCACAGTCGGACACTTAACCAACTGAGCCACCCACAGGCGGCCCTAAAATAAAAATAATTTAAAACAATTTAAATATAGAAAAAATCTCAAAGAATATACCTGAACCATTAGCTAACAAGGGTGTGTCTTCTGGGATTGTCACTACAGATAATTTGGGGTTTTTTCTCTTTACTTTTTAATATTTTCTACTTTTACATACAAAGCAAGCATAATAAATTAATAGTTCCCCCCAAAAGTGAAATGAAACATTCATGTCCAAAAATCAAAACAAATCAAAATAACAAACAGAAACACAGGGCCAGAATACAGGGCTAGGCATAAAACAGTAGGTTTAGTTCCCTAGCCTTCGCCCATTATACACACAGCCACTAACAAGACAGAGGCTAATTAAGGTCGGGGGAGCCTACGGTAAGGGGCAGGCCCAAGCCAGCAGGAGTCAGCCAGGACTGAAGACAGATTACCCCTGACAAGCACCACCAAAAGCGCCCCCAGATCAGTTACCTTTCCAGGTTGTAATACTCAAGCCACATGTTGGCATACTTGGCATTCCCCTTGGTCATGATGCTGTCCCAGAGTTCCCGAGCTTTCTGCATGTTATTGCACAGGCGAGCCTACAACGCATTAACAGGCTCCGTTAGGAAAAGACGCAAACCTTATGACGCTGGCACATATCACAAAACACACTTCAAACACACGTGCTTTAACCCCCCCCCACTGACTGTGCATGTTACGTGACTCCCTGGACATTCCTGGCCACCTTCCAGGGAGATGGGCTTGGCCTGACCCCCTCGGCCTCTCCAAGGTGACAAGCCTCGAGCTATCTGCCTAACCTATTTGAGCCCACAGGTACTTATGACAGAACTAGCTAGACAATTGTGTTTTGTTTTTATCGAACTTAACTACAAGTGTTTAATTCGAGGCAACGCAAAGACAGACTGATCTAGGAGTAGGTCCCCTGATCTGCCACTTATTAAGTGACTTGGGCAGGTGAACCTCTGTGAACCTGACAGATATCCATTTCTTTGACCTGACCCCTCTCAGAAAATAAAACGTGCTTAGATTTTCACAATTCTGGAAGTGCCTGGGTGCTCAGACAGTTAAGCACGTGACTTTGGCTCAAGTCATGATCCGGGGCTTGAATGCCCCGCGTTGGGCTCTGTGCAGACAGCTTGGAGCCTGGAGCCTTCTTCAGATTCTGTGTCTCCTTCTCTCTCTGCCCCTCCCCTGCTCTCTTTCTCTCTCAAAAATAAATATAATAAATAAACAAATTAAATTATTTTCTTAAAAGAATTTCACAATTCTGTGGGCTGATCAAGGGCGGGTTCCGTATCTTATCAACTTGGGGTCTTCGGTCCAACAATAACACTCAATTCACTGCATGCCCGAAATATTTGTCAAATTCCTGTCTCCTACATGAGATTCAAGCCTTAGGAGCATAGAGCAGAACTATCTCACTCCCCAGCACACAGGGAAACGCCTGGCAAACAGTCCCCACCTGGTACAGGCTCATGAACAAGGCACTGAGGGACAGAAGGAAGAGGTGCACGCGTGACGCGATTCCGATGTCTGCTGTGTCACCTCCTACATGCAGGTGCCAGTGCTTTCCTCAGATATGAATGAATGAGCACGAAGCTAGATATTTAACAGAAGTCCTTACAGACCCTAGACCATCACCTAGGATTCTGGCGCAACCTCAGCCACATTACCTACACAAATGTCCCTTCAGAACGGGGTGGAGCTGACAGGTGTGTCGTGAACGCTTACCTCGATCCGAGCCCAGTTCTGCATGATCACGCAGCTTGGGTCTCCACTCTCACTGAAACCTGGAAGGACAGAACGAGTCAAAATCAGAAATTAATTTAGAGACGAAGAGCCTCTGACTGAGAAGGCACACCAACTACGGACAGGAGCGACAAGTGGACAAAGGAGTCGGCCGAAGGCACACTTACGCTCCTCCACCTCCTGTTTCAGATACTCCAGGGCGCGAGTGAATGCAGACCTCAGCTCTTCCAGCTCTTTACTGGAGTCTATTCGAAATTGCAAAAGAGGTTTGGCTTCATGAAACCACATACCACATCTTTTTTTTCTTTTAAATCCTACAGTGAAACTCCCGGGAGCCTGCTACACCTCTGGCATCGGTTCCTGCCCGCATCACATAGCCAGGGAGAAAGCCTAGAGCGGCACACACCATGGACGGTGCGAAAGGGCGAGCACAGGGTGCTGCATGCAGGACCACAGCTGGCAGAATGGCTGAGGGCCACCTGCATGAGTGCAAATGGGCGGTTTCTGTTGCCCTCCCCCACCTTTTTTTTGAGGGGCCAAGGGAAGAAGGCAGGGGATCCTACAGAGGTTCCAAGATTTAAAAGACACACAGGAGTCCTATCTGAAGACCTAGTTAGGATGTAAGAAAGGAGAGAGGAGAGAAATGAAACTAGAGGCTGGTGGGAGCCAGTATGAAACAGAAGGACCTTAACTCTTCCTTTACGATTCACAGCAGGAATTTTTAGAAGATCCAACAGCTAAAATTTCTGGGGGAAAACAGGTTGCCAGTGGCTGGTCTGTATCATTTGCCTAATCATGAGATATCTGGGCAATCTGGGTCATCTCAGAAAATGTATGTTAAAAAATTCAGAACTGAATCTGACACAAGAATTTAAATACCTTGTTTGAAATCAACTCTTCTCCTCAGGTAATCCAGGTACGCCTGCCAAATTTCCACGTAATCAGTGGCCTGGATGAAGCCGGCACTCAAAGCTTTCTCGAAGGTCACTGGAATTAAAGAAAAAGCCAGAATTTCTGACCAATTCAAAGAGAAGCTAATATAAGTTATCAAGATTGTTATAAAAACCTCTACGGACTCTCAGCTACTGTATGATTTAAAATAATAATGATAGGATACAAAAAAGTGAAGTGAGCTAGAGAGAACTGTTCAGAAGAAAAGCTACTACAGGATTTGCACCAACTGTGTTCTAGAAAGGGTGAGCTCCACACGATGTCCTGCACTACAAGAATGCCACGTCAAATCAGATTGAAGACAAGACCCAACTTCTTGGAAAATCACAAAGAATGTTAGCACATTAAAAGCTCTAAGAAGCCCAAAATACAAACAAGTTATCTCCCACTTAGGCCTTTTTTTGTCACTAACACCCAATATCCCAAGCTCGACACCCATGGAAAGGCTGACTTGATGACTCTGTCACAGCTATCTTTCTGGCTTGGAACGGAGAGTTTAAGAGTCTTCCCACAGAAGCATTCGCACCGGAAATCACTTGATGGTCAACTCCATGTCTTTCCATGGCCAAGAGGTAACGACTCCAAAGGGCAACTGTCCAGGGGCAGTTTCTCACGGCACGGTTATGTACAGATAAAACCAAATCCTTTACTTTCAGCTGCCGATCCTATGATACAGAAATTCATCGTTAGGAGATAAAATGCTACCGTTACAGACTTCACCATCCACAAGACATTTCCAGCACAACCAGCTGACAAAAGAAATTCCCTTAGAAATTCTCATGACTGGTTTCTTCGACAAAAAAATCGCCAAGGGGAATTGGGGAGAGGGGAGACCGTAGATAAAACAGCCAATCCAAGCAGACAGACCTCGTCTGCATCCCGATTCAAATCTTTTATACATACACCCTGAGGTATCTGCCAATGAAACGCGACTTCTGGAGCAGCTTCACAGGGAAAGGGGAAGAAGGTAAGGACCCAGGCAAAACTAGGCTAGTGCCGCACGTTAATGTTGAAGGTGGGTGATGGCACACCAGCTTTACTAATCTACGTGCTAGGTTTACGTTTTCTCCAGGATACAAAGTGAGAAGAAAAAAATTAAGGTCACAAAGTCCTCAATAGGTAAACCGTGCCAATTTTTTCTAAAGTTAGCATGATCAGTGTGACAGGACTCAAAACAGCAGAACCTCAGGGCTGGCAGAGAGGGCGAAGGGAGGATGAGGGCACAGTGAGAGCGCAGAGAGGAGCGGCACACAGCCGACCCCTGGAGCCCTGGCTGGCTTCCTCTACATAGATTCTCCGTCGGTAAAAAGGATACGAAGTTGGCACAGCCAGGTCGTCTTACTAGGTACTGACTGTAGCGGACCCACAAATCGGGGACGAGGCAGTTCTCCACCAGGGCGCGCTCGAAGATCAACTGAACGCGGGCAGGGTCGCCGATTTTCATCTCAAAATCGATGTACGCTTGGTATTCAGCCAGCCTGGGCGCCTCTGCCTGCAACTAGGGCCGGGGGGGGGGGGGGGGGGATGCACAATGAGGTTGAAATGAGCTGCTCGACACTGGGAGGAAGCACAACACATCTTCACATTAAATCCTAGCAAGCCTGGCCACGTCAGTTAGAATCACCAATCCCCACCCCCAGTACCTCCACGGTCTGCCCGGCAGAGTCAGGGTCCGGAGGGCCTCTCCACGGAAACAGCTACACAGACTCCATAAAGCCTTTCCCAGGCCCATCCCTAGACCACAGGAGATTTCTGATGGGAGCATCTATCGGAAACTGAACGACCGAGAAACCCCTTTGCCAATGACCACAGCTAGCCCTCCCTGGGCCTACTGAGTGAGTGAGGGCAACCACACTGCAGCACTTTGGGGCCGTGTGGTACTCAGCTTTCTCATCGCAAACATGGGCTCCTGCCGGGGTGCAGGTGCATACAGAAAACGGAAGACGCTAGGCCGAATGCTTACAGACCCAAAGACCTACAGTCCGAATTCTTTTCTGACAAAAATCTTATTCAACTTTTCAGCCACACTCTACTGAAGATCCTAATGACATCAAACTGGGTGAGGATTTCACTAATGAGGATTTGAGTACTACCACATCCAATCATTTACGTGTGGAAAAGGGAGATGGAACGCATGCGGGTGAGCAGGAGAGCACACACGTGCTGAACATAGAAAGATGATGCTCTGGAGCCTCGGTTTCTAGCTGTAATGACAAACTAGTTCCCAGACAGACTGCCACTGAAAACAACTAAAACTGCTGGATTAAATATGAAAAATGTCTTGAAAATCATCAGCAAACTGGCAAAGAAACAAGAAACACTAAACAAAACCTAAGAGAAGGTTAAACCTTTGCCTGTGTAAGATCTATTAAGGATGTGATCTTCACAACGAGGTGTCATTATTACCCTATCTTACATTCAAGGCGACAGATACTCAAGGAGGCTAAGAAGGAAGCCTGAGAGCTAGTGACTGGCAGCGCAAACATGCAAACTTGAGGCAGCCTGGCTCTCAGAGTCTCTGTTCTTACTATGCCACAAGATACCAAAAACAGGGCCAAGAAGCCCAACGAACCCCAAAAAGGATAAACACAAAGGTATCCACCCCTGGAGCTACTGGACTGAAGTTACAGGACATCAGGCAAAACCAAAGAGATCTTAAAATGGGTCAGAGAAAAAACAAGGATTGCCATCAAAGAAGCCGACTTCCTAACAGCAACAACAGAAGCAAGACAGAAGATGTAACTGTCAGTCTAGAATTCTACATCCTGAGACATGAACTTTTAAGGAGAGCAAAGTGAAAGACCTTTGCAAATTAAAACTGAGACCATCTGTCACCAGCAAATATCCGGTGCAGGAGACTCTAATGGGTGCGTTTGAAGCAAAAGAAAAATGATTCTTCCAGATGAAAGCTCCAGGATGCAAGAAGGGGAAAAGAGCAAAGAAAAGTGGGAAATTCACATAGTGAATGTAGAGAGGGTGGAGCTCTATAATGCAAGATTAACAAGGATGCCCTTCAGGTTGAACAAAAGACAAGAAAAACAAAAAATGAGTGTGTAAGTGTGAGGCATGGGAAATGAAGTTGAAAGTATTCTAAGGCCAAGGAAGGGTGAAAAACAGCACTTACTTACAAACAGCATTATGGACAAAAACACAAAAAATGGTCAACACAGAAAATCCAAAAGAATCAATAAATCATTAATAAGAATTTTTGAAGAAAACTGACAAAAAATTAATATAGAGAATTAAAATTTCCATACCAGGAACAACTAGAACTAAAGCAAATCTTTGAAAAAGGAAACATTTTCAGTAGACTCAAAAATAACTCAGGAATACATCTAAGAAATGTGTCCAAAATATCAGATGAAATTATAAATTCATAAAGCTTTACAGAAAGATAAGGCCTAAATACCAAAGACCTACATACCATGTTTATAGACGGGAAGACTCAAAATTTTAAAAATGTATATTCTTCCCCAAATGGATTAAAGATAAAATGCAATTCCAGTAAAAAAAATTCAACATTTTAAATAAAACTTGAAAAGCTGATTCTATTCAACAGAAGTAGGAAGAGCTAAAGAAAGGGGGCACCTGGGTGGCACAGTCAGTTAAGCATCCAACTCTTGATTTTGGCTCAGGTCATGATCTCACAGTTCACAGGTCTGAGCCCCACATTGGGTTTTGTGCTGGCAGTGCGGAGCCTGCTTGGGATTCTCTCTCTCCCTCTCTCTTTGCCCCTCTCCTGCTCACATGCTCTGTCTGTCTCTCTCACTCTCTCTCAAAATAAGTAAACTTAATAAATAAATAGCATTTGTTAAAAAAAAAAAAAAAGTTAAAGAAAGACAAAACACTCTTGAAGAGGAACTACCTGGTGGGATTCATGTTACCTAAGAGTAAAACTTATAAAACTATCATTACTATGACAGTGTAATATAAGCCAGTGGAGCAGAACAGAAAGACCAGAAATAGACACACACACAAATGGACAGCCGATCTATGACAGATGTGAACCAGCACATCAACGAGAGGGAGATGGAATTATCAAAATTGGTGCTGGAAAACTGACTCTCATATGGAAAAATGAAACTGGCCCCTACCTCATGCCATACACAAAAATCAATTCCATATGAAGATCTAAACATGAAATACAACTATAAACTTTCAGAAGAAAACAGAGCTAAGAATAGCCATGACTTTGGAACATGGAGAGATTTCTTAAGCGTAACAAAAGTGCAAACTGTAAGAGAAAGAATGATACATCCAACTAGAGTGAAATTAAGAATGGCATCAAAAGACGCCATTAAACACAGTGAAAAAACAAATCACAAACCTGGGGGACACTTTTGCAATACATATAACCAAAAGTAAGAATTAAGATCTGATATTCCTCTGAATTAATTTGGCAAAAAACAAAGGAAAGGAAAAGGAGTCATAGACTTCAAGAGGCATCTCACAAAAAAGGAACCTAAACACCAACAGATGAAAAAATGCCCAATGTTAGCAGTAATCAGGGAAATGCAAATTAAGGCTACAACTTCAGATCCAGCAGAATGGCTCAAATCTGAGGATGCCGACATCCAAGGCTGGTGAGGACGACGAGATCCCGAGGTGGCTGAGAGCTCCCTGGGGGGGGCGGTGGCCGGGAGCAAGAAGAGCCGCCCGGTCCCGAGGTGCACTCTCTCAAAGCGCACTTCTCACAAGTGTACCAAGAGATATGTTCGAGAACGGGAGGAAACACGTCGCTCCTCCTAGCAAAACACTGGAAAGTGACCCAACTACCTAGGAACGCGAGTCAACAAACTGCAGCGGACACGTACACAACTCGATAGCTGCGGAAACAAATGGACTATGCTTGTCAACGTGAGCACAACCCAAAAACATGTTCAATGAAAGAAAATACACAGCACGATGCCGTTATATAAAAGCTCAAAAAACAGGCAAAATTAAACAATACGTTAATCTATGTTCATAGATTGTAAAACCATAAAGAAAAGCAAGGGAATGATTATCACAAAAGTCAGGAAAGTGATTACCTCTCGGGAGAGGGAAGAGGAGGCAATCGGAGAGGGGCACATAGGAGACTTCTAGGGACTGGCAATGTTCTATTTCTTAACCTGGGTGGTGGGTACATGGACGTTCACTTTATTATTAGGATGTAAACTGTATGTACACATTTATACACTCTACATATTTCAAACAAAACAAATGTTAAAGATACTGCTTATTTGCAACTATCGATCAGGGAAAAGTTTGTAGGGAGACGCTTACTGTCAGAGGGGCCAACACTTACCAGCGCTTCTTCATAGGGCTTGTATTTCTCCAGCTGCTGTAGTGCTTTGTTATAGTTCTGAATTACCGACTCTGGTAGCGGGTCTTCTGACCACTCTTCGTACTCTGCAAATGTGGCCTCCATATCTATTGAAAGACGGATTCAGCCCCGTAGGTCTTGCCATGGGTTTTACCAACCCAACCAGAGACTAAACCAGGAGGCTCAGCTGTCGCCAGTCCCTCCCGCACCAGTGGCCACAAAAGTACTTCTGATCAAACCTTCTACTGGGCCCAGAGCTGACCCTAGATTCCATCTCAAAGCAATTCCCCAAGCAGCCCTACTAACTAATGAATCGGTTAATTAAATAACAGCCACACTTACCCACTGCTTCCTATGTTCTAACACTCTCCATCCACTAACTCAATCGCTCCTCACACCTCTACGGAGTAGGTTCTATCGTGATCCCCATTTTGCAGTTGAGGAAATGCAAGCAGAGAATTACATCAAATGGTAGAGCAAGGCCTTGAACCAGGCAGTACGGCTCAAGGTCACGCTCTACTCATTGGGCTGTGCCATCACATGGGTCCGTGAGAGGAAACGTACAAGCCACTCCTAGGCTTTTCTGCCTATCACCCAAGGAATCAACTGGAAAGCCAGCCACTTTATAAATTTGTCAAATCAAATCCAAATAAACCATAAAGTAAAAAAAGAAACTATGTCTGGGCTCAAACAGTTATCCAGAAGTGCCAAGGGTGTGCATCGTGTAACCAGGCCTAGGGAACAAATAAAATGGCAGCACCTAACTCTTCCTGTGCCCAGAAATATCCTCCAGGCGCTGCTCACACGCAATCCCAGAGCTTTCATGGCTTGGCTTACCAAAATATATTTACCCAAAAAGGAAAATCCTTACCAAGCCCCCAAGAAATTCAGATGTAAACACTTTCAATCAACAGTGCTCCTGAACCAAATCACCCCCACCAAAGAATGATAGAAGCCTGTGGAAAATCCCCATCTGACACTGAAGAGATTACTCCTAAAGAGAGTATGTTCACAGTGGAACCCTTACTCAATAAAGTTTCCCCAGAAAATATAGAAGGTCAGCTTCCCTATTTCTTATAGGTACTCTACCTCTCCAACAATGTCTTACCCTAGGAAACTGAGCCAGGAAGTCTGCTGCTGACCCTCAGAATCCTCTTGAACATTAACAATTCAAGGTATGTTTTTACCAAGGGCCTTGTCCACGGTGACACTGTCCCGTGAAAGCAAGAACACCAGCAGCACTTGCCTCACAGGATGCTAGGAAAGGGCTAATTATAACACATATCCCAAAGCATTTTAAAAACCACGGAGGACCGGCTACTGACATGTCTGTTTCTCTTACCAAAAAGTGGGATCGCCAACTGTCGCCGGAAGAGACTGTGGACTTTCTCCAGCTGTGAATCAAAGGTTTGTTCCCGGTCAGAAGGGGAAAGGAAGCCAGCTATGGGCTAAAGAAGCAAATGTGTAGTAAATTACAAATTTTTTGGCTATCCCTACTTCAAAAAATATTTCAAAAAGTTTTTCGGTGAAACTAAAAAAACGGGTCTGACCTCTTATGCATGAGGTGTTGTTGACAAGTGCTGCCAAGGATTCCAAAATAAACTGGTCTTGGCTACTGATGTTGGAGATGGGGTGAAAAGCAAAAGTAACACAAGAAATGTCTATACGGACTATATTCTACACAAATGACTATGATGAGGCCGAACGTAGATACTGTGAAAGTATCACAAGTATCAAAGTCCTGGGGCTTGCTTGCAGCAGGTTTTTGAGGCCGAGGTCTGTTACGAAGGCAGGAGATCGGGAAGGACTCCGGTGGGGAGCCGGCACTGGGGGCACCTGCGGGCTCTCCAGACGCAGGGAGAGAAGGAACGGTGTGGGAACAGAGGGCGCAGGTGCACGACTGTGGAGGGGACTGTGGGAGCAGGGCCCACGAGGGGTTAGGTCGGCCGAAGGAGTCGGCCCTGAGGCTTCAGGGAGGGGGAGCTGAAGGCACCGCTGCAGACTCTTCAACAGGGGTGTCGTCAGCGAGGGAACACGCCACTTCAGTAATCATGACCCAACTGCTAGCAGGCTCCACTAACTGCCACCACTAGCTCTGGGCACACACACAAACACGGGGGAGGGGGCACATTGGGGGGGCCTGTAAAATCCTGTAAATCAGAGTTTAAAAATCCAATCTGATGGGGTCAAATCTCTTGCAGTTACTTCTGGACACGACACATACACATAACGTATGCGTATATACACGCATATACATATATATATGTATGGAGTGTGACGTGGCCATTCTTGTGTATTCACCTGGAACCAGTAACTGAAATAGTAGTATTTTTTTTTTTTTTTAAATAGTAGTATTCTAAACATCAGGAAAATATCATAGGGTCGTCTGTTTTTTAGTCAAATCATTTTTGCTATTCCACGAAGACCACTGATTTGATTTTGCTGCCCACCCACCAAGGGACTGGCAAAGACCATTTTGTTCACGGTGCTCCTCCAAGACCGCTTACAAAGAGCGCCCTGACTATTCAAAGGGAAGCACTGGGCCCCGAGACCGGGGCACTCACCCGGGCGGCCTCCACGATGGCACTCTCAAACTCCCGGTAGGCCTCCCAGATAGCGAGTCCTTTGGTCATATGTAAGCCAACCGACGAGAGCGCCCTTTCAAACACAGAGCGCACTTTCTCAAGGCCACCTTTCTGCCCAATCCCACCGACCGAGTACTGGCCGTACTCGAGCCAAATGTTAGGACCTAAGGAGAATGGTTCCAATTAGTTCAGGACATGAAATACCCAGATATCAAAACCTTTGTTCTGATGCATCACAAAAACAACGTGCCCACCAAAACAGTACAAATTCATGTAAAGAGTTAAGGGAACATCAAGAAGCACCCTAACTTACGTATATTATTACTAATACTGCAGCTCAACAAGAAAGTGTACCTTAAACAACATTCCTACTAGGTTTCAACTATTGACTTTCACTTCATAAACAGAATATACCAGGAGGTAATATGTAACGTGACTGTGATTATAAAGCTTATTTATTAAAACTGAAGGAATCCACTAATAGATTTTAATAGTTATGAATCTGAGTCAACTTTCAGAGAGATTGCAAAGCCCAGAATTTTTTAACTTTTGAAGCTTGATTCCTTTTTAAGCCTACTGTTCAAAGTGAAAGTACACATTAAAAGCGCCAATCCTGTAGCCGAAAGTCTGTATTTTAAGTCTCCAGTTGAAATGATGTTTGAACAACCACAGAAAAGACCTGATGGCCTTGGGTTTTTTTTTTCACTTTCTTTTTAGACTTTTCATACACTCACCCCTGCTGCTTTTAAGAGCAGGCTGATGAATTAAACTCTTCAGAAATGCAATGATTCTTACTGCACATATTTTGCCTACTAAGTCACTTTTCAAAGCTCTGAAAATAATTTCACAGGCCTATACACTAACCTTGAAAAATAAAAATACTTAAAAAATAAGGAAGCCTATTTGAGAATTACTGTACGTTTTCCCAAGGCTTGCTTTCTCATTGAAACGTGTTTATTCCAGAGACCTTAGCCAAAGTCTGTCGGTTACTGTTTTAGTTCACCAGAACCGAGCTGCCCTGTGGGCTGCGAAAGAAAAAAGGAAAAAGAGGGGCGCACAGCTGACTCAGTCGGAAATGCATGTGACTCTTGATCTTGGGGTTATGAGTTTGAGCCCCGTGTTGGGTGTAGAGATTACTTAAAATAAAATCGTAGGGGCGCCTGGGTGGCTCAGTCAGTTAAGCGTCCAACTTCAGCTCAGGTCATCATCTCATGGTTCGTGGGTTCAAGCCCCGCATCAGGCTCTGTGCTGACAGCTCAGAGCCTAGAGCCTGCTTCTGATTCTGTGTCTCCCTCTCTCTCTGCCCCTCCCTGCCTCCAGCTCTGCCTCTCCCTGTTTCAAAAATAAATGTTAAAAAAAAGAAAAAAGAAAAAAACTAAAAGCAGGTCAAAGTGGCCTCACAGTGGTTTCTGAACATTGACAAAACAAGTGATGCCACTTCCATGCTCTAATGCTCCTGAAAACCACACAAGAGCCCCTTAGGCCCCCATTCAAAACTACTTTAAGAGACATAATCTGGGGTACCAGTTGGGCGTCCAATTGTGGCTCAGGTAATGATCTCACAGTCTATGAGTTCAAGCCCCACAATGGGCTCACTGCTGTCAGCACAGAGCCCCCTTCAGATCCTCTGTTTCCCTCTCTCTAACCCTTGCTCTCAAAATTAAATAAAACATTTAAAAGAGAGAGAAGGAGACAGAGACAGACAGACAGACATAATCCAAGAAGCACAGTTAGCTGGCTTCCTGACCCCCAACAGCCCTGAAGCAGTTGGGGAACAGGAAGGTGCGCTGACATCAGCACTAAGAGGCAGTGGAGGCCTGACAGGCAGATGACTGCAAACCACGAAGGACCTAAAAACATGATGGTCCAGGCAGAGACCAAAGATCCTTGGAGAAAACGAACAGGTGCTGCTAAGGACGACCCGGAGACCTCAACAGAGGAGTAACAGGATCATCAGAAAACAGAACACCATGCCTTCAGAACAGTCACGGGATTCTAAGAAGCCACAGGCGGCGGCATCAGAGCAGAGACACAGTGCAGCTTCTAGAAGCGCATATGGTAGAATTTCACCTTCACAAAACACCTGTAATTTTCAGTATGCGGATTATAAAACTGGATGAATTCTTTCTGGCAAGTCAAGGTGCATGCAGGTCCCTCAGGGCGGTCTCTTGCCAAGCACCCGTGCTTCTCACAAGGGAAATGCCCATGGTGGGGAGTGGGGAAAACCACACATGGAAGAAGGATGTTTAAATTAACACAGGGAAACGTGGGGGCGCCTGGACGGCTCAGTTGGTTGTGACTCTTGATTTCGTCTTAGGTCATGATCCCAGGGTCGAGGGATAGAGCTCCACATCGGGCTCTGCCCTGAGCGTGGAGCCTGCTTAAGATTCTCTCTCTCCCTTTGCTCGTCTCCCCTACTCGTACTTTCTATAAAATAAAATAAATTTTTAAAAGGGGGAGATTTTTAAAAATGTTTTTAAAGAACATTTTGTCCACAGTACTGTCTGATGTGTCCTAAATGTAGGTAATGAAAATATTTAGAGAATCATACTACCAACAGGGGAGGGTAAAGAAACCTAAGAGGATATAAGGTGTCTACACTCCAC
This sequence comes from Hyaena hyaena, assembly GCF_003009895.1. Classification (NCBI taxonomy): domain Eukaryota; kingdom Metazoa; phylum Chordata; class Mammalia; order Carnivora; family Hyaenidae; genus Hyaena; species Hyaena hyaena. The sequence continues at coordinate 13,924,706 of NW_024080632.1, forward strand.
TTGTGCTGACAAAACGTCCACATGAGCAGACCAGGCAGAGCTCTGTGCTGATGGAAGGTTCCTCATCTCGACTGCAGTGGTGGTTACCAGAATTTGCACATGGGAATAAAGTTCACAGAAGCACACACGCACACTGCACTAAGGTCAATTTGATTTTGTACTAGTTATGAGATATTGGGGAAAGCAGGCTGAAATAAGTACAGGCCCTCTCTGTACTATTTTCTTATAAATCTATAATTATTTTAAAATTTAAACATTTTTTAGTTTTTTTTAATATTAAAAAAAAGAAAAGCAGGGGCGGCCAGGTGGCTCAGTCAGTTAAGTCTCTGACTCTTGGTTTTGGTTCAGGTCATGATCTCACAGCTCCTGACTCCAAGCTCATGGCTCTGCGCTGTCCCCATGGAGCTTGCTAGGGACTCTCCCTCTGCTCCACTTGGGATTCTCTCTCATGCACATGCACACCCTCTCTCAAAATAAATAAAAACTTAAAAAAAAAAATGGGGGCACATAGGTGGCTTAGTCAGTTTAAGCATCCGACTTCAGCCTAGGTCATGATCTTGCCGTTCCCAAGTTTGAGCCCACCGTTGGGCTCCGTGCTGACAGCTCAGAGCCTGGAGCCTGTATTGGATTCTGTGTGTGTGTGCGTGTGTGTGCACGCAAGCGCGCGTCTCTCTCTCTCTCTGCCCCTCCCTGACTCCTGCATGCATGCACATCCTTTCTCTCTCTCAAAAGCAAATAAACATTAAAAAATATTTTTAATAAAAAATAAATACATAAATAAAACATCCTGTCCAAAACAATCTAAAAAACTCATTCAGTGTGTAAAAGGAAATCTTTATCATCTGGAAATACCACATAAGTTCTCCCTGCCAGAAAAATTCTGGGTGCAAATATTTTCATTCCCTTACTACAAATACTCTTCTCCTTGGATTTTAAAACCAAATTCCCTCAAATGAAAACCATAGACAGTGAGAATAGTGAGAAAAACTCAAATCTTTCTAACTGCTAGACTAACGCTCCCCTTTCTGAGTAGCGACGCGTCACAATACAACCCAGGGAAGGAGGGGCTGACGCCAGAGGCCACCGCAGATGCCTCGGAGAAGCGCACGGGGAACTTACAAATGTAATCCTTCACAGCTTTCTCGAAGAGGTCGTACACGTGCTCTCTGTCCAGGCCGTCCAGAGCCATGCTGATCTCATCATGCAGCCACTCCAGCCAGAGCTCTGCAAGACAAGAGCGTATCCTATGCCACCATCTCCTTCACCCAAGGGCAGGACGAAAGCAGGGACTTTACCACAAGTCACCAGCACACAAATATTTCACCCATCCTACCCAGCCTGGAACAGTTCACACACATTCCATTCTTGAAGCCTGTACCAACCACATAGAAGGTTTCTGCTTCCAAATAAGATCAGATAATTAAAAACAGACTATCCACCCATCTGGCATTTTATACTTTGCAAAGTACTTACATATATACATCTTGGTTAAAGATAAGTTAATCTTTTGTCAAAATCCTGTAGCTGACAGTAATAATAGTAATAATTGCATCTATCTAAGCATTTACGACAGGCTAAGGCACCTGTTAAGTACTGTACACAGAATACCTCATCCAATCCATGTACTATGAGACAGAAACTACCATCATCCCCATTTTACTGCTGGAAAACTGAGTCTTAAAACGTTTACATAATTCACTTGAGGTCACACAGCTAGTAAGACGTACAGCCTGGAATGAACCTCGGCAATCTGATTTCAGCTTCCATACTCAGAGGTTATACTTCCGGGGCAGGGAGAGCTGGAGCTGGGACAGGTGCTTTCCGGCTCCTCCCTACAAGATCCATTATGAATGCTTGTGAAGACTGAACCACAAAGATGTACAGTTTAATTATGTTTCAAATAAATAAGTATAAATAACCTAAATGCCCAACAATCCTGTAACAAACAAGATGTGAAACATTCACATTAAAAACTGTTTATAAGGGGCACCTGGGTGGCTCAGTCGGTTAAGCGTCAGACTCTTGATTTCAGCTCAGATCATGATCTCACGGTTCGATTCATGAGTTCAAGCCCCACATTGGGCTCTGTGGCGACAGCACAGAGACTGCTCGGGATTTCTCTCCCCTCTCTCTCCCCTCCCCAGCTCATGCAATCTCAAAAATAAATAAATAAATGGTTAAAAACTGTTTATAAAAGTTTAATAGGATTAAATACATAAATTCTGGAATGGGAAATAGAAAGATGCAGAAAAATTTTAATTACAAAAAAGTTTTCATCACGATGTAGGGTTGAAAAAAAAAAATCAGGATCCGAAACGTGAGTCAGCACTGCATGCTCACGACTATGTTTCAGAACAAACAAGATGAGAAACAGGAAATCCCTGACACTGGCTGATGGGTCTTCTTTTTACACTGGACGGCCACCACATTCAACGTTCTATAATGCACGCATCCCACTGAAACAAGAATGGATATCCCAAACTTCTGTTTTTATCGAAGCAGTCTGAGCGCTGAAGCGTTACCTTCGGTCAAAGGGAAGATCTCACTCATCTTCTGGCGAGCCATCCTCACTTTGGTGAGCTCGCCCTCCAGCCGGAGCAGCCGGATCAGGTCCACGTGGCAGTTGTAGTCATAGACGTTGATAGAGAGCTAAAAGGAGAACACCAAGAGGGGAAATTTAATATGCCATCATCAAAATAGCTTAGCATTTTTTCCACCGCTGGTTACGATGCACGTGTCTGTTACAAACAAAATAAATGTGCTACCTGGGAGAGCCAAGGAGACAGCAAGGCAACATTTACCCCCAGGAAGAGGAAGAAAATCAACAAAAGGGGCTTTCTCTAGTAACACACAGCTCTCCCAATCTGTTACAGTCTCTATCAGACAGCAGTTGGGTTCTCTCTGAAATACAGGAACATTCTGATGAAACAAATAAATAAATACCAAGTGTGACCTTAGGCAACTTATTAATTCTTCTAAGCCTCCAGTTTTTCACCTGTAACCTGGGGATCCCGCTATGGTCTAGTCCATAAAGTTCTTGCTTTTTTTTTTTTTTTTTTTTAAATATTTTTATTTATTTCTAGGAGAGAGAGAGACAGCGTGAGTAGGGGAGGGTCGGAGAGAGAGGGAGACACAGACTCTGAAACAGGCTCCAGGCTCTGAGCTGGCAGTCAGCACAGAGCCCGACGCGGGGCTCGAACCCACAAACCGTGNTTTTTAAAATATTTTTATTTATTTCTAGGAGAGAGAGAGAGACAGTGTGAGCAGGGAAGGGTCGGAGAGAGAGGGAGACACAGACTCTGAAACAGGCTCCAGGCTCTGAGCTGGCAGTCAGCACAGAGCCCGACGCGGGGCTCGAACCCACAAACCGTGAGATCATGACCTAAGCGAAAGTCAGATGCTTAACCGACTAAGCCACCCAGGCGCCCCAGTTCTTGCTTTTTTTAAGTAATCTCTACGCCCACCATGGGGCTCGAACTCACAACCCCAAGATCAAGAGTCACAGGCTCCACCGACTGAACCAGCCAGGTGCCCCTCTTGCAAGGATTTTAAAAGGTGCTTAATAACATGCTTTAGCACATGCCACGTATGTAGGAAGAGCTCTTTCTTCTACTAAACAAGAACACCAAAAATGAAAATCTCTACTGCGAGGAACAAGAATGGCACCACCTGTTGGAGGGGACTGATGGGTACAGAGACTTATTTTTATATTTGAAACTTTTCAAAATAAAAGTTAAAACAAATCAAAATTGCTGAAATAGCTATCAGACATCTGAGACAACAGAAAACTAAAAGAATGTGTCACTAGCAGACTTATTCTTAAAGCTAACAAAGGGAAATGATTAATCTTGGAGCGCTAGGAAGGAAGAAAGAACAGAAAGTGCAGAAATACGCCCAAGTATCATGGCTGGTCCTTCTCATGTGTTTTCTAAATAGGATGTGATAACGGAAATAAAAACTTCAAGACCATCTGATACCCAAAACAATGATATTTAAAAGTAGGGTAAGGTAAAAGGGACTTAAATGGCAATGTTTTCACATTTCACTCATTGGTAGGACAAATACCATGTAGGTTAAATACACTATCATACCCAAGGCAACCACTAAGAAACCATACAAAGCGATACGCTAAAAATCAATACAAATAAATCAAGATGGAATCCTAAAAGATGTTTAAGTAACTCACAGGAAGGCAAGAATAGAGATACAGAAAACGGAGGAAACAAACAGAATAACGTCAGGCATTAGACCTAACATCAATACCTATCTTAATGGTCTCAATATACGTATTAATAGGCAAAGAATGCAGAGCAGATAAGAACACAACAAATTCAAGGACATAGGCAGGCTGGACGTAAAAGGATGGAAAAAGATATACCATGTAAACATTAGTCCAAAAAAAGCAGAAGTGGCTATATTAATACCACATAGAGCAGACTTGAGAGAAAATTACCAAGGATAAGAAGGGACATTACAGGGGCACCTGCTGGCTCAGTCAGTTGAGCATATGACTCTTGATGTGGGCTCAGGTCATGATCCCAAGGTTGCAAGTTAGTGCGTTAGCTTAGTGCAGAACCTGTTTAAGATCCTTCTCCCCCTCTGCCCATCTCGCCAGATCCATGCATGCTTATCAACCCACCAGGAAGATAAAACAAACAACAGACCCTTCAAAACAGATTAAGTAAGACTGAGCTAAGAGACACGTCCACAATTATAACGGTGACTTCAACATCCTCCACTTTAGCAACTAAAAGTAGTACTGGACACCAAGAACACAGAACTCAGCACCACTAACCAACATGATCCAGTTAACATATATAGAACACTCCATCCAAGAGCACAGAATATAACTCTTTTTCCCCCCTCAAGGGCCCATGGAACATTCACTGAGACTAAATCATGGGCCATAAGACAAACCTCAACAATTTTTTTGGAGGAGAGCTCTTTCGTTTTGTCATTTTAGTGAGCCTCCCAGCTCTTGTTAGTTTTAAAGACTGTTATGCTCTCTGTAGCTATGAGCGCTGCTGTATCCAAGAAGACTCTTTGTCCAGGGCCTTTCCTTTCAGAGAGTGTTTTTTGAATGGTGTCTCGGTCTCTCTTGTTGGGACCTTGGTTATTTTATTTTCCTATTCGTAGTGATATTTGGGACTCTCCACCTTGTGTACTCTGGCTTGTTTCTTGAGGCAGCCGTTAGAAGGCTTTCTCAGTGGATTCTGCGTCCTTTTTCTCCCAATCTCTCAGGTTTCGTAAGGTTTCCAACGGCTTCAGATCTTTTCCGTGTGATGTATGGGCGCAAGTGCAAGTACGGAGCTCCTTACTTCTCTGCCATCTTGCCCCTCCCCCATAGCTCAACAATATTTTTAAAACCTGAAATCATATAGAGTATGTTTTCTGATCATAATAGAATAAAATTAAAAATCAGTAAAAACAGGGAAATCTTTAGACATTTGGAAACTAAGTGATACATTTTTAAATAATCCACGGATCAAAGAGGAAGTATCAAGGAAAATTTAAAAATACACAGGACTGAATTAAAATGAAAATACAGTAAATTAAAATAAGGATAAGGTCAATGCAGTGTGGAGAGGAAAACCCAAGAGAACTAAAATCAATGTATAAAAAGAATTATACACCCTGACTAAACAATTTGTTCCAGGTATGCAAGGCTAGTTCAGTCTTTGAAAATCAATCACTATAATCCACAAAATCAACAGGCTAAACAAAACTTATGATAGCCACTGGCACAGAAAATGCACCTGACAAAATCCAACAACCATTCACAATAAAAACTCTCAGCAAGTTGGCCCTCATCAAAATTTAAACTTTTTGCTCTAAAAAAGACTCCATTAAGAGACTACAAACACAAGCTATAGACTTAAAAAAAAATATGTACAAACCACCTAGGTAATAAAGGACTCGTATCTAAAAGATAGAACTCTAGGGGCCCCTGGTTGGCTCAGTTGGTTAAGACTCTTGACTTCCACTCAGGTCATCATCTCACGGTTCCCGAGTTCAAGGCCCACATCAGGCTCAGTGCTGACACGGCAAAGCCTGCTTGGGAATTCTGTCTCTCAAAACAAGTAAATAAACCTAAAAAAAAACAAAAACAAAAACGATGTAACTCTAAATTCGACAGTAAAGGGGTGCCTTTGTGGCTCTGTCCATTGAGCATCTGACTCCTAATTTTGGTTCAGGTAACAATCTCATAGTTCATGAGTTCAAGCCCCACATCAGGATCCTGCTGAGGATTCTTTCTCTCTCTTCTGTCTCTGGCCCCTCCCCACTCACGTGTGTGCTCTCTCTCTCAAATAAATAAACTTAAAAAAATAAATTCAACAGTATAAAACAAGCAATCCAATTAGAAAATGGGCAAAAGACATGAACTGACATGTATATCCAAAGAGGATACACAGATAGCAAATAAGTGCACATGAATAGGCGCCCAGATCATTAGCTGTCAGGGAAATGCAAAGTAAAATCACAATGAAATATTATACACCTAACTGAAAGAAAGACTAAAATAAAAAATAGTGACAACACCAAATGCTGGAGAAGATGCAAAAAACAAACCAACAAAAAACAAAACAAAACAAAACGGATCACTTATGCATTGCTGCTGGGAATGACAAATGTGAACAGCAGCTCTGGAAACCAGTTGAGTCGTTTCTTACAAAACTCAGCACTTAATTGCCGTGTCACCCAGCAAGCGCACCATGGGTATTTTTCCGGAGAAACAAAACCCATGTTCACACAAAACTTGTTCCTAACAGCTTTATTCCTATTAGCCAACCCTGGAAACAACCCAGACGTCCTTCGATGGTGAATGGTTAAAGTACCCATGGTGCACTACACCGTGGAATACTATGCAGCCAGAAAAAGGAAGTGAATATACTTCATTCAATATTCAACTCAGATGAATTTTAAGGGAATTATGCTGAATAAGAAAAGCTAATCCAAAAAGATTACATACTACATGATTCCATTTACATAACACCCCCGAGATGACAATACTATAGAAGCAGGGAACAGATTAGTGGTTGCCAGGGGTCAGGAACTGTAGCAAAAAAAAAAAAAAAAAAAAAAGGACCCCTGTCGTGACAAAACTGATCTATGTGTCAACTGTGTCGACATCAGGGTGGTCAATACTATAGTCAGTTTTACAGAAGGGTACCTGGTAAAGGGAGAAACTGGTAAAGGGTACACAAGAGCTCTGTATTATTTCTTACAGCTGCACAGAAGTCTGTGAAAATGAAAATGTAACTTTTTAAAAAAGCTTTCTTTTGGGGCGCCTGGGTGGCTTAGTCGGTTAAGCATCCGACTTTCGCTTAGGTCATGATCTTGCGGTTCGTGGGTTTGAGCCCCGCGTCAGGCTCTGTGCTGACTGCCAGCTCAGAGCCTGGAGCCTGTTTCAGAGTCTGTCACTCCCTCTCTCTCTGACCCTCTCCTGCTCACGCTCTCTCTCTCTCCTAGAAATAAATAAAAACATTAAAAAAAATAAAAAAGCTTTCTTTTTTTATGGGGTTACCTTAACTCTGTACAAAAACACTAGTGTCAAGACGCCTGGGTGGCTCAGTCGGTTAAGCGTCCAACTTCGGCTCAGGTCATGATCTCACGGTCCGTGGGTTCGAGCCCCGCATCAGGCTCTATGCTGACGGCTGGCTCAGAGCCTGGAGCCTGCTTTAGATTCTGTGTCTCCCTCTCTCTCTGACCCTCCCCTACTCATGCTGTCTGTCCCTCTCAGAAATAAATAAAAACATTTAAAAATAAAAAATTTTAAAAAAAGAAATAAATAAAACATTAAATTTTTTTAAAACACGAGTTTCTTCTCTTCCAACACCTACCGCAGCATTTCAGCGATAAATATTTCCCTCTCCTTCATTCAACTAACACTCAGACAATATGCTCCGTAATCTAGATATGAGCTGACACACTAAAAGACACATGGGAGAACTTGTCTCACCACGTCTCAGCACCAATGAGTTAGACCGTGGAACTGACATAGGACTGACAAACGGACCAAGGGAACAAAGAGAACACCTAGAGTCAGACCCACATACACAGAAAACCTGTGACAAAGTGGTACTCAATGCATCCATTAAAATGAATTCATGACCCAGAGCCATGACCCCAGTTTGAAAAACACTGACTCAAGAGAATTTCTTAAACATGCTGGATAAGAGCATGTTTCATCAGTAACAATGTTCCCTGTGGCTTGTTGGTACGAGGACAAAAAAAGAAAAGAAAAAACTGTAAGCAATCCAAATGCCAAAAGAACTGATAAATTGTGGGACACTCGCCCAATGTTGATGCTAAATCCACAGGAGCCAAAATGAATTAACTGCAGCTGCAACACAGATGAATCTTAGGAACCCCAATGCTGAGTGGAAAGCAGTCCCGAAAGGTTGCATACGGCATGGTATATTTTTTAGAAGTTCAAAAATGAACAAAAGTGGACAACAGATTACTTAGGGATGCATCTGTAGGGGATAAAACTACATGTTTTAAGGGGGAAGGAAGCCCAGCAGATTCAAGAAAGTAGTGACCCGGGTTGCAGGAGGAGCGGCAGGGCAACGGAACAGGGCAAAGGCCAGCGGTACCTGCAACAGCACCGAAGCTCTACCTCTCAGGCCACGGGTGGGGTAAGCTGGATTCACTTGCCACACTTCACAACTTACAGATGTGAACTGCCGTGCATGTATCAGGTCACTCGCGAAAGGACAATAAAGGCTCAATAACAGGGAAGACTGCGACCTGTAACTTTTTTTAAGTCTTAAGACTTTTGGCAACGTTCTCCTGCCCGTGATATATAAAATGTAACAAGGAGAGCCCATCCCAAGATTACATGAAGGGCTGAGGAAGGACTGGACTAGGTCAGGCCACGAGCGGCCTAAGCGCCCCTGGATCCCCTCATTTGGACCAGGAAGGAGCCAAAGTGACCCTCCGCTTCGCACACAGGCTGTCGTGACACAATGATGCGTCACAAAGGACGCTCAAGGGTGCACTCAAGTAACACTAACTGAAGACGTGAAGTTTGTGCATGGTGTACTTTCCTTGTTAAAGAAGGGGCAAAAGCGCTCCCTGTCACCCGCTGCGCTCAACTCACCTGGGTCTGAGAGTGGTTTGGGAGCATGAAGAGGGGTGGGACAGTCCTTGTTAGTCATCGTGAGTAATGTCTGTCTAGACACGCGCCCCTTACCTGAATATCACGTGGAGGCCAGAAGAAAAAGGAATAGAAGTCAGTGAAGTGGAGAAACTGCCTCTAAGACGGTCTTTGGTCCAAATTTTTGACTTTTAGGCCCAAGTAATGAAGATCCTATACACGAAGAAGGGTTCCAGAAGTGTGTGCAGGAAACGCATACGGAGATGCATTTAAGAGACATTTCCACAGAGGTCACTCAGCACTGACGAGGGAGCACATATACTGGTCTATTCTGGTCCCAGAGCACCACTGACGACAAAGGATGCTTTCAAGAAAGAGGCGGCTCAGCTAATGCAGAAAATGACGTGTTGGTTTCCTGGCTCCCTCTACAAGCACAACCTGGACCCGGAATAGGGCTGGAGGAATGACCGAAGGCCTAGTCCAAAACACACAACCACTGCAACCACGGGGAGGGCAAGGAAAGAACGGAGCAGCCCTCGGCACAGCACCTACTGTGCATCAAATGGGCCGCGAGCTTTCTAAGCGGCAGGCCACTTAAGCTCCACCACAGCTCAGAGAGGGGGGCACCTTGTCTTAAACCTCCCCCTCCCCACCCCCACCCAGGGCCACCGCAGGACCAGAGAGCTGGAATAACTTATAAGGCACCACTTTTAGTTTCAGGACACAAACACAGATAATGGGAAATCTTTGCTTTTGTTACACGAACAGACATGACTAACTTGAAGCTTTTACAAAACACACTCAGGGATGAGAACTGGAATTCGCAAATCTGACAAGGTTGAGTTTTTCACAGGCCTGTCTAGAAGCTCTTCATCATTACACTGCACGTGAGAGCAGTGGCAGCAGGAACTAGAGGCTATGGGATGAGGATGAGGTGGGAGGAAGGTTTGGAAAAATGGGAAAAATCAATCCCTCGACCCTGCAGAGAGCAAGATAAAGCTAGAGGCTCTTCAATTCACATCACTTGCCAGAGCCCAGCCTCTGTGGTCCCCTTCTGTGCTCCATCCCGCCCTCTGTGGCCTGAGGCAGGGCAGCAGAGAGAGGGCACCAGCAGCCAGGAGATCTCTGCTCTGACTCCTCCGCCTCTCTAGCTAGATGCTTCCCCGCCTCAAGGACTTCATCCGCTTCCAAGCCTGTCTTTCTGCTAAAACCGATAATCCTATTATCTCACAGAAGAGGAAGATCCTCACAGAAGAGTAAGATCCGAGTGAGCTAACGGCTCAGTGAAAAGCCGGAGGCTAGAAGTCAGAAGGACAGACTTCCATCAGGACAGGGATATAGTCAGCCTGGCATTTTCTGAATGAGCAAGAGACTGAACGCACACCAGAATGCTTATTTATAAAAAGCAGAACATGTAACCATTTGCCTACACCAACTCGTTCCCTTGACGTTCAGGTGTGATGATGAATGGAACAAGGGATACCAATGCACCTATTTTTGTTTTGCAACAAAAATATCACTGCCAGAGAGGCCATCGTAAGGAATCCCACAGCCAGCACGGTTTAAGTGAGTAACGTCGGTTAACAACTTTGTACCACCAAGTCATTTCACGCAGATGCGGCAACTGGCCCGCAGACAACCCGGGCAAGTTCAAATCCCCTTCGGAGTGACTTCGAGCAAATCATTTCGCTATTCATCGAGCCTGTTTACTCGTCACTAAAACGAGAACGTGTTGGATTTCTGTCTGCCCTTCCAATTCTACTCCACCTTCTCCTCCCTGTTCTGTGCCCTACCGTGGGTCCCGTGGGTCCACCCATGGGGTCTCCGGCCCTCTTGCTTCCAGCAGGCTCTGCCAGCCAAAGGCACCAGCAGATGTTTGGAGGGAGGAAGAGAGGTCACAATATTCCTTCTCCCACCCCGATTCCTGTTGGAAAACTAGGTAGCTCGCCCTGACTAAAGGGCTCTCATGGACTCTCAGGTGCCCTCTCCACCTTACTGGTCCCAGTTTCCCCGCCTCATCTCTTCAAACCTAATGGTCCCGCTGTTAAGGAAACCCGAGGTACTGAACCTTCACTCCCGGTTTCTCAGCTCATACGTCTATGAACACATCAGTTCCTTTACTGTCCTTTTCTCAAATTATCTTAATTCGAGTGCGCCACCTATTTCTGCCTGGGACCCTGGATCACACAGGAGTTAGAAATTAGAGATCCCGTTAACATTAGGTGCCAGGCACTGGGCCTTTAATTACTGTCAGGACAACTACATGATGCAGGAATTGATTGTTCCTCCCAATTTGCAGGTGAGAAAGCACAGGCTCAGACAAGAAATCTGCCTAGGCACACATAAGCTTGGAAGAGTTACAACTGGGGCCTCAGCCCCCAGATGCTGAAATCTCTACCTTCCCATTTCCATTACCACCGCCTAAGTCGTCACTCTGTCTATCATACTGTAGTTCATCATTATGGCCAACCCTACGGGGAGGAAAAAAAAAAAAAGCGAAAGCAACTCTCTTATGAATAACGTTTTATTGCTAATGCAGACCATGGTTTAACGCTGTGGTTCAGACTAGGAGCTCTGGAGTCGTTTCAAAGTTCAAGGCCTGGCCGCCACTTGCAGAAGTGTAATCTGCTGCAAGAGAATTCCCTCCACAAGGGGCCTCAACCTCCGCCCGGTAAAACGGGGAATACACTACTTCCTTGACTGAGTCGCTGCGAGAGTTCAAGGGGATGACACTCGCAAAACACCTGCACGCAGTAAGCGCCCAAACGACGCGAGCTGCGGTGATTAACAGCGGGTGTGCGGCCCTGGCAGCTTTACTGCCGCCGGGGACCGGGGAGAAGGGCCGGCGCCTGGGAAGTTGAGGGAAGGAGCCCGCCGCCCAGCCACGGACACACCTGCTCCTCGAGCCGCTCGATCTCCAGCTGGTTCTTCTCCTCCTCCTCGTCGTACTCCCATTCGTACTCCCCGGGGGAGCTCTCCGCGGAGGAAGCCATGGCGTACTCCTCGTCCCCATCGCTCTCGCTCACGCCTTCCTCCTGCTGGTCCCACCCCGGCCCCACGGCCTTGTACGTCGCAGCGGCCACGGCCCGCGATAACACCTTCCTCCTCGTCCTAGCCGCCTTAGCCTCATCTTCCTCGCCCTCCGCGGTGGGCCCGGCCTTGGGCTCGGCCTCCGCTTCCGAAGCCGAGGTTGCGGCCGCCGTCGCCATCTTGCGCTCTCAGTGACTCCCGGGGCTTCTCTCGGCGGCCGAGGACCCGCGGAGGAAGAAGCTGCCCGCGGCGGGCGCCTGAGCAAAACCCCGCTCTCGGGCCACCGAAGGGGACACTTGAGAGCCTCGGCTAACCGGAAAGTCTCGGAATTTTGTATTTCTTTTGAGACAGGAGACAGCCTGGCCTTGGGCAGATAAGAATAAGTGGCTCCTTGTTAAAAACAACAGGGCAGAAAGTACAGGACCGTCTGAGACACCCACTTCCTGTGACAATCCGCCGGGGACCGGATCCTGGTTCAGCAGCTGCACGGTTACTCCCCCTGAAAAGGTCCCGCCACTGTAACCCGTAGAAGCCCTCCCCCCCCCCCCCCCCCCCCCCCCCCCCCCCCCCCCCCCCCGTGCGCCCTAGTGGCCTCCTCCTGAAGGAGCCCCTCCCGGGTAGCGGGCGTCTCTTTGTTTCATTCTGCCCCTAATAAACCGGGTGCCTGTGCTGCTCTTAACTTTTTTGGTTCCATTCTTCAGAACACAATCCGGGTTTTAAAAAGCGGTCACAGCTTTGGAGACTCCTCGGAGATCTCCACGCCTCTCGAACCGTAAGTAAGGAGCAGCCGGCACCCTATTTTCCTCTCCTACACGAACTCTCAAACAATGGGCACCTGGCAGCCAGTTAAGAGTTAAGAGCGAATCGCGCGCTGCCATCCTCCAGGCCACGGGTGACAGGTTCCCTGGGTCTCCTCCCAGCTGCGCGCCAACGGAGTTGGGAGCGTGGATGCGGCGGGGACCCAGGTGCCCGATGCATGGGACTTAGGGGAGGCTTGGCTGGTGACCAGAAAGAATCCCGTGCCTCTCTCATCCCTCCCTCGCGACACCGTCCATCCTTCAGGGACCCCTGGGCCCGGTCGGAGTGGGACTCCGGCACCAGCCCCCCTGCGTCTGTGTGGCTACGTGCCGATTACACCGTCACACGCTTCGCCTTCTCTACTAGTCCTTTCCCCAGCGCTCACACGGAATGGCTGTTCTTCAGAGCCTGGAAGGAGGATACGGAAACGAAAAGGAGCAACCCGCCTTGGTCCAGTGGTACCCTAACCCTCGCCTGGTTGGACCAACTCCATCTTAATGCCAGTGCCGTTTTCCCCACCTGCTTCGAAAATTCAACTTGCACCCCACACACGGGTCTATTCATAGGCATTCTCCCCACATCTCCGTGTAACCTCACATCCCAAGTTACTACACCCCTGCGGAGGAGACCTGGAACCCTTCCCAACGAAAAGTGACAAATAGCACCTGTTCCTCAGCGTTTCCTCCGAGCCCAAGATCCCCCAAAGCGCTCGACCTCCTTTTGCATCTCAGGCAACTCCTGTGCAGTCAGAAGGTCTACCATCTCTTGTAATTCAGCAAATTTTTTTTTCCAATGTTTTTTATTTATTTCAGAGAGAGAGCGCGAGTGAGCAAGCAGGGGAGGGTCAGAGAGAGGGAGACACAGAATCTGAAGACAGGCTTCAGGCTCTGAGCTAGCTGTCAGCACAGAGCCTGATGCGGGGCTCGAACCCACGAACCGTGAGATCAGACCTGAGCCGAAGTCAGACACTTAACCAACTGAGCCACCCAGGCGTCCCTATAATTCAGCAAATTTAAGTCCCACCATCGGGGTACTCCTCTCTTCCCAGTAATCCTTCCTCAGAACATATCCCTCTAGCTCCTTTGTGTCCACCATAAGAGAGAGACCCAACTTAGACGCCCCGCCCCCCTAATTGGGAGCAGATTGTCAGGGACCTCCACTTCAACAAGTAGACCCCAAACCCTCCTTACTTCCCGCTTACACCTAAACCTCCAGGTGGAAGAGGGTTTGTTCTGCGGAACCAGGGCGTACGTCGCCCGGCTGCCCTATGGAGAGGGCGATGCTCCCTCTCTTTCACAGCTCCTGCAGCTGAGTATGCCCCTGGCTCCAGCAGCGTGCGCGTGTTCTCAGTGGTCCTTGATGAGGGTCCGAAGGGCGGCCATTGCTCCCCTTCTGGTCCCCTTTGTTCACTGGATTGTGGGGAGCATCTGGAACAACCCTAGGAGATACCTCTGTACACCTCTCAGCACAGCTGGCCAAGGCATAGAGGGAGACTAATGAGGAGACACAAACACACAACAGATGAACTCCTTGGTGGGAGTCCTACCTCAAAACCGATGGCCCCATTGAGGCGCCTGGGTGGCCTAGTCGCTCCGCATCCGACTTCAGCTTAGGTCATGATCTCATAGTTCATGGGTTTGAGCCCCACATTGGGCTCTGTGCTGACAGCTCAGAGCCTGGAGCCTGCTTCAGATGCTGTGTCTCCCTCTCTCTCCCCATCCCTCGCTCATGCTTGCTCTCTCTCTCTCTCTCAAAAATGAATAAACATTTGAAAAAAAATGTTTTAATAAAATGCTGACGGGCCCAAGACTTGCTAACCTCAGGTGCAGGAGGATCCTGTGCTTTCCTTAAGGAAGAACACTGCGTCTACATCAATAACACAGGACATCTTGATTCGTCCAACAGTTTGGTCACCTGGATAGAGGATCTTTCCAATTGGTGGAGCTCCCTAAGGGCTCAACTGTTGTGCTGACTCCGGCCACAAATGGCCCCCTTATTAACCCTTTCCTTAATGCTCCTCTTTGGACCTTGTATTCTCAACGCACCCACCCGGTTTGTTTCTTCTCCCCTAGAGTCCTTATACCTCCAAATAGTCTGTCAATGCACCCAGGAATGGAAGTGCCATCAGACGTTCACTGGGGGCCATGAGACAGACCCCACAGGCAGGGACTCTAGCTGCCACTCATCTCCATGCCCCATCTCAGCATGAAGAAGTCAGAGAGGTCATCACCCGCGTACCTCAAGGGCAGTTGGAGTCACCTCCTCTGAGGGGGGACTGTGACAGGAGACAGATGACCTTGGGCAGATAGGAATAAATGGCTCCTTGATAACATCAATAGGGCAGAAAGCACCTGAGCTTACAAAAACACCCACTTCCTGGAACAATCCAGCGGGGACCATATCTTGGTTCATTAGCTGAACAGTTACTTCCCCTCAAAAGGTCCTGCTGCTGTAATTCCTATAAGCCCTCCTTCTCCCACGATTTAGTGGCCTCTGCAAGGAGCCCCTTCCAGGTCACAGGAGTCCCTTTGTTTCATTCTCACCCTAATAAACTTGGTGGCTGTGCTGCTCTTAATCTTGTTGGTCGCTTCCATTCTTCATCTCCATCAGAACACAATCACGGGTTTTAAAAAGCGGTTATACATTTACATACGTGTAAAATTCCTCATAGAGGAAAAACTCCCTAACACAGCTCGTGTTCGTCATGGAGTAATGATTGAAGGAAGGGTTTGGTGCCATCTTGAGAAGGTCAAAACATCTAGGAATGAATGCCCCTAGCCGGACCTGTGCTTTGTTTCAGTCTCTGCGGCAACTGGGCCTCAAACGTAGAGAAAACAAGTTTTTAGGGGAAGGATCGATTGCACCGTTTAGGAGACAAACCCATTTCCCAAATGGGAGATTCCTCCTTTTATGTAATAACCTGGTGCCTCGTAGGTGTTAAATACACGTGTGAGTTTTCTGGTTTTATAAGATCATATTCTGCAAACCAAGATTAATAAATTACATTACTAAGCACTTCTCTAGAAACTTCATTTCCAAGCATTGTCATATAAATTATGTCAGTTTGCTACTTTATGAAAAGAGAAATTGATGCAGACATAAATATATCTGTGCTTTTTAAAAAATCAGGGCATGGCGTGTTCGCTTCCTCAAGCTCATTTTGCTGTGCCTGAATCGCAAATCCCCAGAGACCACCAAGGAGCCAACACCAATGCAAATACAAAAGGGCCTTTATTACAAGCCCGAGCAGGGGCTCACCTGTCAACCGCCACAGTGGCAGCAGGGTGAGACCCCGAACAGTAGCAAGCAGGGTTTTTATGGGTTAAGGGACAGGGGTGTTACAGCACACACATTGTACGTATAGCATCATCACATAAGTACCAATCATAATTGTACAGCACCCATGGTAACGGTTTTGACCATTCAGTATCTGTGAGGTGTCCGTTACTTCCCAATCATGAAGTAACCCAATCATGACCTTTGAGAATCCTTTGAAAATGACCAATTATGAGGTGAGTTCAAAGGGCCCATGTGGGGCTTAGGCAAGCGGTGAATGATCGGCTAGTTTGTACAAACTAGTTATCCATAGTCCCCAGTCCCTGACTCAGACCACAGGAATGTAACCTTCTTTTGATTGGCTGATCTGAGGGTGGTCTGAGGGTGGCTTCAGCCTTGAGCAATCTGAGGCTTTTCCTGGACCTGGGGCTGCGTGCAGCCCGAGGTTGCTCTTAATGGAGGCCTTAATTTCAAAGCAGCGTTACTTAGGCTCCTCAATTTTTGTATAGGAAAACATCGGTGTTTATTTGTTGCCTTTCTCCCTCACTAGCAAGGTTAATTATGTAAGCAAGTAATATGTTTTTTTCTTTCCCTTGAATCCCCAAAGTCTAGTACAGTGACTTGCCACATGGTAGGTACTCAACACCTATCTGCTCGATGAATGAATTATCCTTGAATGAGTACAAAAGCCAGGATCAAGGTGTAAAGAGATGATGTCATTTTCCTAGGGTCACACAGCCAGGAAGGAGCGGAATCAGGGTTGTCCGAGTTTCCCAAATTAGTCTCTCTGGGCAACCTTGGACGAGTTACTAAACCTCTCTGACCTTCAACTCCCTAAGCTGAAAAATGGGGTTAAGAGAAGCAGACCGGTTGACCCACTGCGCAGCACTCCGGCGGCAGCCTTTGTGAACGCTGGGCAGCGTTGTGATTCTTGGGTCCCGCAGGGCAGCTTCAGGAGCCCCTCAGAGCCGCAACCCCACGGGAAGAACAATCCCTCCACCTTCAAACCTTTCGCTTCGCGTCCCGCCCACCCCCGGAGGGGCGTGGTCAAGGCGGGGCCAAACGGGGACATGCGCACAGAAGGAAGGACGCAAGCGCGAAGTCGCGGTGGCGTAAAAGGGTGCGCGCTCCCAGCGAAGAGCCGACTCGCGGGCACGCCCCTCCTCTCAGTCTCGCGCTCGGCCTGCGCAGGCGCAAGCCCGCAAGATGGCGGCGGCTGGAGCGGGCCGTCTGAGGCGGGCAGCGTCCGCCCTGCTGCTCCGAAGCCCGCGCCTGCCCGCCCGGGAATTGTCGGCTCCGGCCCGGCTGTATCACAAGAAGGTAGGGGCGGACGAGGGGGTGCGCTGGGCCCGCACCGGCAAGGGGGCGGGAGGACGAGGACCGCCGAGGAGACTCGGGTCTGTCGGCGCCCGGCGGAGGCCCGGCCTGGAGAGGAGCGGTTGCCGGGCTGTGCGCGGCCCTGGGAGCCCCCACTGCAGCCGGGTAGGGGCCGTTCCCCTCGCGCGGCTCTGCCTGGACGAGCTTTCGTTTGCCGCACGGTGACTGCCTGCGCCTGAAATAAAACCACCCGCTGCCCGCGGGCCCCGCCGCTGGCTGCGCTTTCGTGCATACCAGCCTTAAAACCCACCCGCCCAGTTCGGAGGGCTCTGTTACGATCTGCCAGCCTGACTTCAGGGATGGACACACACCCTGGCGCGGGCTCCGGCTCCAGCCAGGCTGTCGCCCTGGCCAGGTGACCTTGGGCAAGTCACTGCTCTGCGCCGAGCCTGTTTTCCCCTTTTGTAAAATAAGGTCTTAGCATTCATCTACACAAGCTAGTGCTTGTGGAGTCCCCGGCATGGGGTCCAACTCATGGAGCTCATTTGTGGTGCAGTTACTGCTGTGGGACCCCCTAGCCTTCGAGTGGGGTCAGACTCGTAATCAACAGCTACGATGTTTTAATTTTTGTCTTCTTTTTTGGCGGGCGGAAAGGAGCGGAGCTGAGGGAGCAGGGATAGGCGCGTAGTTTGTAGCCCTTGCCTTCGGAGGGCGTGGAGTCTCCTAGACAGGAAACTCTCCCGCTCGGGAAAGGATTACCTGAAGAACGCAGTACAGCAGCATGGGGCAAAAAGGCCAGGTTTAGGTACTATTTTGTAGGTCCTTAGGCTTGGAGTCAAAATCCGTGGTCGGGTAAGTG
Source organism: Hyaena hyaena (assembly GCF_003009895.1). NCBI lineage: Eukaryota > Metazoa > Chordata > Mammalia > Carnivora > Hyaenidae > Hyaena > Hyaena hyaena. The sequence goes on from NW_024080632.1 coordinate 13,943,086, forward strand.
GGGAAAGAAAACTGGGAAGATCGAGAGATTTAGGATGAACTGGTAACAAGCCCCAAGGTTATATTAAAGCCTTCTGTGTGCCAGTTTGAATAGATCCCACTCGGTTCTGGCTTCAGCGCTACGGCCTTGGCCTTCGCTCCTCCCCCACCCAGGGGTGGGTTTTGTTGACAGTACAGGCTCCACCAACGCGGGCTAGCCGCCTTTCTACCACGAGGGTGCGCTGCTCCGCCAGCGTGATTTCAGGGCCTTGAGGTACAGTTAGAACTGTTGTCATTTGATCACTCACCAATGCATTCCACAGCCTTGTTTCTTCTGGAACATTCTCCTTGAGGCTTCTGGACGGTCCTTCAATTGCCGGGCCATACTTAATTTTAGAATTGTTAATAGTAATCATTGCCCTTTGAAGATGGATTTTATTTGGAAATAACAAATGCTATTTGATTCCAAAGACTGGTGATCAAAAACTCTGTGGAATTATGACATGATTTTGCTGATTTTTCTCCAGCGCCTCAACTCTCTGAAGGTAGTTGGAGAAGAGCTACAAAAAGACGGGGTTATAAGTCTCACGGACATAAGTGTAGGCCTTCCGGCCCCAGTGAAGTTTGATATTTAGTGAGTGACTGTCAGGTTCAGCTTGCTGACCTCAAGGAGCTTACCATCAGATCGGGGGCGGGGGCAGTAACAAGAAAGAGTGATCATGTATTCTCTTAACCTTCCCATTTCAGGTTGTTGATCATTATGAAAATCCTAGGAACGTGGGGTCTCTTGACAAGACCGCAAAGAATGTTGGGACTGGATTGGTGGGAGCGCCGGCCTGCGGTGATGTGATGAAATTACAGGTACCACTGGTTTTCATCTTTAATGGTAATGATAGTTCACAAACCATTTGCACGTACAGCATTTCATTTGGGCTCCATCTGGATTCCTGTGACATGATGGGATGGGCTGATGTCACCAATCATTAGAGTAGGAACTGAATCTTAGTTCTGCCTCCTAGTACACGACGCCGACTCTTTCTGACAGTAAGCTGGTCTCCCCTTTCTACTCACTGTCTCGGCTTAAGTTCCAGCTGCAGCTTGGTAGACAGTTTTGTGAATTTTACCGATCAAAGGAAAACCACAGCTGTTGAGTTAGCGAAAACCAGTGAGACAGGAAATGCCGTAGATCAGCCCTCTCCTAAGTGGGAGACAGCACAAAGGCAGTGACTGGCACTCTGGGTAAACTGTAGCTCTGTCTACATCTTCATCTTGGGGAGTGAGTAGGCTGCTTGCCAGAGGTCTTCAGGCCTGTATTGGAAAAACGAGGCAGGAAGGAACCACTAGATGTCATTTGATGCCAAACTAAAAAAGCATTAACCAGAGAACTTTATTGCAGACTCTCCCAGTGTTTAAAAACGCAGGTTGAACTAGAGCCAGGAGCAGCAGAACGTCATAGCTAAAAAGCAAGCTAGGGTTACAAAACAAAAACAAACAAAAAACAGGAGGGAGGAGGGGGGCTTATCTTTACCAGGTAGGCACGTATAATTCCGATAGTTGTTCCTGTGCTTAAACTTTTCACCACTGAGCCCTTTGCAACAAAGCAAATTTAGTAATTAATGCCAGAACTTAAAGGTGTGGAAATGGAGACCAATGCCCTTGGGGAGAGCCCCAGTGAACCCCCATAAACCACGTTCTACAGGGCAGCACCAGGAATCCCTGCTTAACTCCTATCTCTTTTTTTTAGATTCAAGTAGATGAACAGGGGAAGATTGTGGATGCCAGGTTTAAAACGTTTGGCTGTGGTTCTGCCATTGCCTCCAGCTCACTAGCCACCGAATGGGTCAAAGGGAAGACGGTAAGGTTGCCTGCAAACTGAGAGAATCACATCACATTCCCGACAAACCTATCTCTCGATTAAGGGAAGGGTCTTGTGGGGGGCGGGGAGTCGCTGATTTTTTTCAAAATATTCTAATTTTTAAAATTTCTCCTACTTGGATTTTGATTAAATTCTTCTCCATGTTGAAAATTATGCATAATTTTATTAAGGTATATTTTATTGGGAGGGAGGTTGATAATTTTTATTTGTTCAGGGGTTTTGATGGTTTAGTTTTGTTTCTAATTACATAGAAAAAAGATCTTCACCTCCCCCACTAACAGAAAGAACAACAAAGAAATCTGAGGCTTTTCTCCAAAGTTGCTGATTATAATTTCCTAGGAGTTTAAGGGTGGGAGAGGTTATATTGTGGTTTGTGTCCTTGTTTATTTCCTTCCATCTTGTTTCAGGAAGGGTTGTGGGTGGCTTGTAAGGATTCATGAAATAACAAACTAGCCTGTGCTAACAGAGGGATTAAAGAATCAAAAACAGCGAAGATGGAGGCAAAGTGAAGAAATAAATCCAAACAGTGATCCCGGTGGCTGGTCCGTGGGTCCTCGGAGGGTGGGAAGGAGAGAGGCTCGAACATCTTTTCCATCCTTTTCTCTGCTCTTTCCCAGCAGCTACAGAGGTGGAAGGTCCCAAACCCAGTGAAGAGCTGGAGTTCCTAAAATCCAGTCATTAAAACCTCTCAGAAAAGCCAGAACGCAGGGCTTATCTTTGTAGCCCCAAGGGATGGAGTTCAGGGAGCTGAGTCACGGAGGGGTGTGCTTGGGGAGCAGGCGGCTCTGCGGCAGCGTGGAGTGCCAGGCCACATGCCACCTGCTTCCTGGAGCCCAAGGCCTTCTGGCCAGCAGCTCCTCTGGCAAGCACACACCGAACCTGTTCTGTCAGGAGGTGGCTCTGAAGTGACTGGTTAAGAACTGTCCTCAGGGAAACAGGAAATGAGACAAGGCACCTGTGCTCCCAGGATCTGGCCTTTGAGTTGTGATCAGAAAGTGGAGGACCTTAAGGGCCTCCCATCTGAGTTCCTAGGAACAGAATGTGAAGCATAATCGTTGAAGACAGCAGAACTGGGAAGCTGGGGGCCAGATGGGGAAACCTGGCATTCCTTAAGGCAGCAGGGCTCCATTCCACGTAGGCCTGCCTCACATGGCCTTGGGCACTCGACCAAACCTAGGTATCCTTTGCAGTCTGTTTCAAGGAGGCAGATCTTCTTTTAGGCAGAGGATGAGCCTAAAGAGAGCGCTCACCCCCACACCTGTCTGTGCCACTGGCCTATCTGCCATCTCTCCGACCGCTCTGGTGGAAGGGGTTTTCTTTGAACATTTGGTATAAGGACTTCAGTAAAACCGATATTCACAGAACCACAATAGGAAATCCCTCCCTTTAAAAAAAAAAAAAAAAAAAAAAGACTCGTGTCACCGGCCTCCAGCAGACCCCTGAGGGATTTCTCACTGGCTGGCTTGTGGAAGTGTCTGTGTCAGCCTTGCTGACCCCGGCCAAGCACTGGGGTGTGCTTACTCCAGCCTCGAGAGCACCAGCTGCAGCTCTGACACACAAGCAGGGGGCCTTTGGGGCTGTTAAAGGGAAATCACTCCCCACCACCCTGTCCTGAGGGCCTCTTTGACCTTCCTTTTTTTATTGCCTACTCTGTAAGCTGGAGCCTCGCTAACGCTGTTGGCCTTTCGCATGCCTCTCAGGTGGAGGAGGCCCTGACCATCAAGAACACAGACATCGCCAAGGAGCTCTGCCTGCCCCCCGTGAAACTGCACTGCTCCAGTAAGTCTCTGTTCCCAAATACCAGCAGGCGGGGACACTTGGAAGTTTGTGATGGTACCAGCTGGCATTTGTGCCAGGGTAATGGCGAGCCCATGTTCATCACAGAGTCCGTCTCGACGACCTGCAGCAGGTCAAAGCCCCGTGTGTCATGGCCGCATCCCCAGAAGAGTCTTCCAGGAGGTGGTGTGCCCTGGGCGTCGTGCTGAGCACAGCTAGTCTGCTAGTCCACTGCAGGTCATTACGTCTCCCTCTCACGGACCAGGGAGGCGGGGCTCAAGTCAAAGCGCCCCAGTCACACGGCTTCTAGCTGGGAAGGCCAGGACGTACGCCCCGATCTTTATATCAGAATGTGTGCTGTTCCCACCCCGTTGGAGTCAAGTTCAGACAGTAAAGGTGAAAAGTCAGCTTCTGCCCTGATCCCGTCTGTCGTGTGTATGTTGTCGCGTCCTTCCCAGGTGCTGTTCCTGTCAGGGCCACATCTGTGTACGGGACGACCAAGTCCACGTGTGCAGTAGCCCCCTCTCCGCTGTCCTAAGAGAAAGCCCAGAGGCCTTAACACCTCTACTTGGCTTTCCGTTCAGTCTCTGTCTTCAATCTAAAGCTCTTTCCATCCTCTCTCAACCTTCTACGGGAAGGAGAGAATGAGAAATAGCAGCCCTCACTTACTGATGGAGGTTTACTGACCAAATTAGTTAAAAGTCAGCAGGGAGCCAGGCCTCTTGCCAGGGTAAGCCTCACTGGGGACCCGAGGGCTGGGACGTGCAGTCCTCAGGAAGTCTGCTGAGACTGCAGCTCCTTCCACCTGAGCTGCCCTTTCAAGGACCTGGGAATAAAGGCCACAGGTTGCAAGCATTTTCACACGCGTCACGAAACCCCCGGCCTCCTCCTTCGGCCTCCTCGGGTCCCACAGCCTCTAGTTGCCATTCTGCCGCTGGCCGCTTCCTGCTGTCATCCCAAAACTTCCTTTCTCTTCCCCCCTGTAGCCTCACTTGTCATTCTGACTCCAGAGTAAAAGTGTTCACACCTGGGGTCCCTAGAGAGTAACGTGGCAGATGCCACCTATTGGCAGGACCTAAGTTCCGCCAGCTGGCTCAGCCACCGTCCACCACCCTTGTTCCTGACTACCACGTGGGCACGAGACCACGTTTTGTGTCCCTCTGATGCCTAAGTCCTCGTGCTATCCCAGCAAGAAAACAGTGTCTTCTAGAAGAGAGGTCATTCCAGCAGGCCGAAGGACTCGCCTAGAATCCCCGGTGTTTAAACCCCAGTCTGTCTCCAAAGCCACCAGACAGGAGCAGCCCGGCTCGGGGAACAGCTGGTCGGCTCTCCAGGCTTGCTCGTCCCCCGGCATCCTGGCCGGCCCTTCCCCACACCACAGCCCTCCCGCTCTTAAAGATGTGCTTCCTAAGCCTCTCTCTGTTGAGCCTACAAACTTAGCTTGTCTTTCCTTGTGCTGCTTCCAGTGCTGGCTGAAGACGCAATCAAGGCCGCCCTGGCTGATTACAAACTGAAACAAGAACCCAAGAAAGGAGAGGCGGAGAAGAAGTGAGCCCTCGGCAAAGTGTCCACCAGGCCACATACGCTGTTTGCCCACCCACCACGCAGCTATCGTAGATGCTCAGAAGCCCCTCACACTACAGTAAAAGAGCTTGGACACATGCACAGCACTCGCTGGTCACATTGTGGCTATAATGCAAGCAAAATACACACTTTACTCGTTCCAGATCCCGTGCTTTCTTTCAGCCTACTTTTATTGCCTTAACCCGGTTTGTGTATATTTTGAATTGTGCGCATGGCCTCAAAACCGAAATCAGGAATGCAGTCTCCGTGTGGCAGTCCGCGAAGTGCACGGATGCCTCTTCTCACCTGAACCTGCCTGGGGGAGATCACCAGTAGAAGGCCTCGATAGAGCCAATTACTGTACATAAGACAGATTTGCATATATATATATATAAAATAAAAAATGTAAGACCATGTTTTTCTCTGGTAAGTCTTGTCTCCTGGGGCCCTCGCTCACCCCCAGATCCCGCCCCAAGCCCCCTGGGGCTCCCAGGCCCTGGACCGTGACAACATGTGCACCTCTCTCAGTGAAGGCCACAGACAGAGATGGCCAGATGTGTGTCACATTCTGTGGAATGGGGTGAAGGAGAGGACAGGGCCATCTCTGTTCGTGGTTCTTTGCAAAATAATAGATAAATAAACCACATTGAAATAACAATAATAAATGAATTCACACAGGTCTTTATAGTAGGGATTCCTCTCTTTGGGAGGAAATGCTGGTAAAGTTTCAGAGAACTGTCCCAGCGGCTTGGAACCTTGACTTTAAAAATGAATTCAGCCACAACTTTGACCCAAGAGATTGATCTGGGTATGTATAGATCACTGATGGAATTCAGATTTCATACTAAAGACTGACACTGTGATTAAAAAAAAAAAAAAAAACGGGGGCAGGGGGGTGGCGCCTGGGTGGCTCAGTCGGTTAAGTGTCTGACTTCGGTTCATGGGTTCGAGCCCTGCGTCAGGCTCTGGCTGACAGCTATCTCGGAGCTTGGGGCCTCCTTCGGATTCTGTGTCTCCCTCTCTCTCTGACCCTCCCCTGCTCACACTGTCTCTCTCTCTCAGAAATAAATAAAACATTAAAAAAAAATTTTTTTTTAATTAAAAATTTAAAACATTTTTTAAAAAGGGTGCCTGGGTGGCTCAGTCTGTTGGGCATCTGACTCTAGATTTTGGCTCAGGTCATGATATGGTTTGTGGGCTCAAGCCCTCCATCGGGCTCCATGCTGACAGTGCAAGCCTGCCTGGGATTCTCTCTCCCTCTCATTGCCCCTCCCCACTCACACACTTTCTCTCAAAATAAGTAAATAAAAAAAACACCCAATGGATGAGTTGAAAATTCAGATTTCTAGGGCCAGCATTCCACTTTAGATCCCGACAGGTGATTTTTTTGTTTTGTTTTGTTTTCTAATGCTTATTTTTGAGAGAGAGACAAGAGTGCAGCCAGGTGAGGGGCAGAGAGAGAAACAGTCGGAAGCAGGCGCCAGGTTCTGAGTTGTCAGCACAGAGCCCGATGTAAGGCTCGAACCCAAGAACTGTGAGATCATGACCTGAGCCAAGGTCAGACGTTTAGCCAACTGAGCCCCTCAGGTGCCCCTTGGCAGGTGATTCTAATGCCTCTGACCTCTGGCGGTCTGGGTGGTTCTGGGTAGTGGTGGAGGAGCCCAGTCACAGGGAGGGAACTTCCTCTGTCCATCCTCTGTCATGCCCTGCACAGGTGTGCTTTCTGAGGAGTTCATCCGGACCTGTCTGCACATGTGCATGACCTGAGGTTTTTAAAACACCCATCCCTGGCTCAGGCATGAATAACATTCTCCGCAGTGTCCCTCCTGACCCTTGTCTGCCCCCAGAGCTGTGGGTATCATTTTGAGGTGTCCACAGTCCTGCATCAGCCAAAATCCCACTAAAAGGGGTCCAATTTTCTAGCAACAAACGTGATCTTAAAGTAGCAGTGAGCCATCTCAAATCTCCTTCAAACTCTTCAAGAGTTAAAAAAAAAAAAAAAGGAAAACAAAAAGTCCTCTGAGTCTTGGAGGAGGGCACACAACTTCAAAGTCCATTCCCTCCACACAGCGGGGCCTTTATAAGAATCTCAAATTAGGGCCACCGGGTAGAGCCATGTCAAAATGTCCCGTGTGGCACATTCTACTGTTTAATTCGCCATCCCTGTAAGCAAAGCTGGTCCCGTTCCCTTCCTTATTATATGTGGCCACACTGCAATTCCACATCGCTTTTCTTTGTAATTAAAAAAAAAAAAAAAAAATTTATGTCCCGGGTAACGTCCCCTGAGACTTGAACCAGAATTCTACACGTCCTGAGCTGCTCCCAAAAAGCCACAGCAGGATCACCAGCACAGCTCAAACCTCAAAATAGGTGTTTGTGCAGCTAAAAGAGAGGAATTTTTTTTTAAACTTACATTCAAGACCCTCCTGGCCCCGGACAAATCTAGTTTTCGCCACACGAGGGCACCACATACCCTTCCAGGAGCTTAACGCTAGGTCTTCGCGTCTCTAAGGAAACCCTCCACGCCGGCCCTTGGCCCTTACGTTTGTCAGTTTGTCATCCGTTGAGTCTCACGACAACCCTCTGAGGTGGACGTCATGTAAACAGACTCAAGCCAAAGGCCCTGCTTCTCCTTCCTGGTCTCCTCCTGGCAGAAGGCACCGAAGATTCCTACAGCACACCAGACGCTCGCCTGGGCCGGGAGAATTCCCATGAAGACCAGCCAACCCAGGATGAGCCCCAGTGCATTCAGGTGGCCAACTCGCCACCGAGCACCGGGGCCCTGTGCATCAGAGTCATCCGGGAGCCTGGTTTCACCCCGATGCCCCATCAACTCTGATGTCCTAAAGGTGGAGCCTGGGCACTGGTATTTTTTTTTTAAAAGCTCCCCAGGAGTTTCCAACATGCACCCATGGGTGAGAGCCACGGTGCACTGTGTAAATAAATCAGTTGCCCAGATTATGTCAGTGGATGCTCACGGTCCTGTGAGTTGTCACCTCCCATCTCCACAAAGAGCTCCTGAGTCCCTCCCTCTCCGGCCCTCAACGTCTGCCTTAGTCCAGGCCATCATCACCTCTCTCCTGGCCTCCCCAGTGGTCTCCTCGCCTCTAGCCTCACAGTTGGGATCGACTTCACACGTGCCTGACTCCGTCACTCCTTCTCTTAAAACCTGTCCATGGCTCCCTGTCGCACTTCCGACAAATTCCACACTTCCTACCACATCGATGGATTTGCCCCAGCCATGCTGAACCTTACTGTTAGGCCTTTCCCTTGCTTCTGGCAGGAAGGCCCTCACCAGGCATTCTCCCTTAACCCCCACTCAGCCTGAGAGCCTCATCTCAGGCATCACCTCTTCTGAGAAGCCTTCCTGGATTGTCCCAGGTTGAGTTAGGTGCCTCTCTCTGCTCCCACAGTCCCCTATACATCTTAATCACATATGTGTCATCCATGACATTGCAATTTGCTGTTCTCTTGTTTTTCCATATCATTACACAGACGTTTCTTTTTTTTTTTTTTTCAATTTTAAATAGGTAACACACTAAAAGAAAAAAATTCAAACAACCTGAAATGGAAGAGTGCTGTATGTTTCCCTGCCACCCCTCACTCCCCAGCCTCCTTCCCCAGAGGCAACCTCTGACACTCATTCCTTAGGTGTCCTTCTAGAAATTCTCTAGGCATACCCAAGTACACGTGTGTTTAAAGAAACCACCTTTTCTTTTTCACACAGGTGATACCATACTATACATACTTCTGCCATGTTTATTTTCCTCTTGACCGTATTCCCTATCCATTCCTACAGATCTGCTACATTCTTCACAGCTGCACACACAGCATTCTATATATGAAGGTCCGTGATTTAGTTTTCTGTTGATGATTAAATAGATTATTTTCATGGCAATGTCTTAATTAGGGGACCCAGCATCTGGTACAGTTCTTAACTCACTAGGGAATTCCCTGAATGCTTATTCAGTGTATGGATGGATGGGTGTCTGGATTGGTGGGTATGGATGGGTGGGCAGATGGATGGATGGATGGATGGATTAGTGGGTGGGTGGAAGGGAGAGTGGGTGGATTGGTAGGTAGGGGGGATGGATGGATGGATGGATGGATGGATGGATGGATTCATGGGTAGGGGTACAGATAGACGGATGGTTGGTCAATGAATGGGTGGGTAAACAGAAGGGTGGATGGATGGAGGGTGTGTGAGTGGATGGATAAGTGGGTAGATGGATGAATGGATAGATAGATATGTGGGTGGATGGGTGGGTGGGTAGATGGATGGACAGATATCTATGGATGGATGAAGGATATGTGGGGGGATGAGTGGGTTAATGGGTGAATGGATACATAGATAGATAGTGGGTGGGTGGTGGATAGATGGATGATGGATGGACGGATGGACAGATGGTGAACCAGGCTCAGAATGGTGAAATGTCTTGCCCCCGATGACACAGCTAGGAAGCAGGAGGCCAGCACTCCGCTGAGGTCCTCTATCCACCTCCCACCCCTTTCAAAGTACCACACCACAACTATGACCATGTCTCTAATTTAACCTTTCCTAGATGTTATTCCTGGATTTGGGCCACTAGGGACCACATCAGAATGCACAGTTTTAGAACCTCACATTAAGCATGTCCTGTCAAAACTAGCGGTCTCTATCCTGGAGTCTTATTTAAATGCCAAGCAAATGAGAGGCACCTCTTGATGACTGAGGCCCCTTGAACTTGAGGCAGGAATACAGACTCTGTGTCCAACCTCATGACAGGACAGAATACTTCTAGATCCCACTGAGTCTTGGTAGAGTGAGGGGACCCTGCAGATGAGCTCCAGCCCCAACCAGAAGCTGAATGGGGAGCACTTCCTTCATCAATGGCTTATCTGCTTGCTTTCTCCATCCTCCAAGGTGACATCAGCCAACCCCTCCCAAAACCACCTCTCCCGAGAAGGCCATCTCCATACAGGGAGGCAGCAGCAGCACAAAGCAGAGTGAGCCTGGAGTCCTAGAATCAGACAGGGTGGGTTCAAGTCCTGGCTGTCACCATGGGGCCCTGAACAAGAGGCTTCAACCACCCCAAGCCTCAGTGTATTCATCTGCAGAATGGGAATGATAACAGTACCTACCGGGTCAGGTTGACCTGGCAATTAAATGAGATAATCCAATAAAGCATACGAGTTCATTATTGTTATGGTGTCTGTTACGATTCCGCGCAACAGCTCAGCCCTGACTACATACCTGGCACAGTTGCTGGGTATTTCTATAGATTTGCTCATTGACTCCTCCCAGGAGTAACAAAGGAGGAACTCTGGCCCTAGACTGCCTGATCCAGAGTCCAGGCACTACGCTCATGCTCTCTACTGCTATTATTGCTGTGAGCATGGGTATTATTACTATCATTACAAATAGTAACTACTGTTACTCTTACTTCTACTGTTACCACTCCCACTACTACTGCTACTCTTTTTAAAATACTATAATCTCAAGGCTTCCAACCTATGGTATCTTTACCATGAGACCAGCCTTCACAGTACGTCCTTCAAAGCAACAGAACTCTTGTCTGGCTGCACCAGTGCAAGAGACACACAGATGTGACTTCTGTCACACATGGCTTATTGGGCCAGCTCCCTCCACAGTCCTTGGCCAACCACAGGGCATGGCTATCCCCCAGGCCCAGCACCACCCTCCCCGCCCAGCTATCTTTAGAAAAGTCATGTTAGGCACTCTACCCTGGCCTCACCTCAGAGAAGCCCAGCTCCCAGAATAACTCCAGAAGGCCCCCAGGGTGAGGACAACTATTATTGCCCTAGAGCTGCTTGTGCCAAAGATGCTCCAGGGGCCTCCCATCCTGCCCCTGGCACCTCTGGCCAATGGGCCAAAGGACCCCCCGCTACACCAACACCTCCCCACCACATGCAGCCCTGTGTCGCTGGCCCCTTTTGAGCAGGACCACAGGACCTTAGAGAGCAACCCTGGATGAGGACTAGGGCACTTGGGATCTGACCCCAGCTCTGCCATGATCTCTGCATGTGACTGTAATCAGGTACTCAACCACTCAGACCCTTGATTTCCCTTTCTGAAATATCAGCAGAAAGCTAGCTCTTAAGTCGCAGGATTGCTGTAAGGATTGAATGAATTATCACAGGTCCAGTTTTAAAAAAAAAACAGAGCCAGGCATGTAGTTAGAGCTCAATAAGTGTTAACCACTATCACCATCACCACCATCACCATCACCCCCGCCATCATTGTTCATCATCATCACCATTACCCATCATCACCATCACCGTCACCACAATCCCCATCATCACTACCACCATCACCATCACCCCCGCCATCATTGTTCATCATCATCACCACCATTATTATCACCACCTTCACCATCACCACCATCCCTGTCATCACCACCACCACCACCACCACCATCATCATCATCACCAGGATCCCCATTATCCTGCCACCATCATTGTCATCCCCAACATCACCATCATTCTCACCATCACCATCACCCCTATCTCCATCACCATCATCACCACCACCACCACCAGCATCACCAAATTCAGCAGCAGCAACACTGCCATCACCATCATGGTAATCACCATCATACGGTCACCATATGAACTAATTGGTGTTCCCCCAAAATTCATATGGTAAAACCCTAACCTTCAACGTGACTATTTGAAGACAGGGCCTTTAGGAGGTAATTACAGTTAAATGAGGTCATAAGAGCGGAGCCTTACAAGAACACTTTCTCTGTGCACACCTACAGGAAAGCCCATGTGTGGACAAAGTAGCTGTCTACAAGCCAAGAAGAAAGCTCTCACCAGAAACTGAGCCCTGTCCAAACCTTCATCTTAGACTTTCCAGCCTCCAGAACTATGAGAAAATCAATTTTTATTGCTTAAGCCATGTAGTCTAGGGTATTCTGTTCTGTTATGGCAGCTCAAACAGACTCATACATCATCATCACCATCACCACCATCATCATCGTCATCACCGTCACCATCATCATCACCATCATCACCATCATTGTTCCAGGTCAGATTCCCCCCAAGAAGCCGACTCTGAGATGGAGACGAGCATGAAGGGCATTTATTTGGGGGTGTTCCTGTGGAAGGGTGGTAACAAAGCAGGACTGGGCAGAGGGAGGAGATGGGCAGTAGTGTACCCCCAACAAAACTGCCCATCGGTCCCAGGAGGAGCTCTCAATCTGACAGCCCCTCAGACTCGTCTGGCATTTGGGCCCTCGGCACTTACAAGCTCCAGAATTTATCACAACTGGGGTTCCGAGGAGATTTGCATCTTACAAGAAGACGAGCCAAGGGCTTACCACCAAGGAGTAAATCATTAGAGTGGAATTCCAGGCATCTGTTGGGTTTACCATCTGGGGGCAAAGGAGATTTGTGGGAGCTTCTCACACTGTCCCACAGGCCCCAGAATCTCGCTTACTTTCCCACAACAGCAGGGCCCCTAGGGACCGCCTCCCTTCAAGCAGGGACTCCTCCATTCTAACCCCAAAGGCTTGGGACAGCGTGGCCCTGCTTCCTGGCAAGCCTGCATGGACGGCCGCCGGGATCTGTCTCCTCTTGACCTTTCCCACTCTTTTTTCTAGGGAGCTGAACCAAGGGATGATCTGCTCGTGCAGGCGAGTCCTTTTCTGGCTGAGCTGACGGAGCTCAGGGCCCTGGGGAGACAGTCTGGGTCAGGGCCACCTGCACTTCATGGCCACAAGCAAGCGTGGGCCTCGCTCATTTAGAAAACCTGCAAGGGGCTGTTACAGGGCGAAATGAGGTCACATGATCAAAGTGGCCAGGACAGCCAGGCACACAGTAGGTGTTTACTAAACGCTCCTTCGTCCACAACACAGACCCTTAGCAGGCACCACAGGGCAGAAGGAGAAGTCAGGATCTACGGTCAAGTAGTGGCTTCCTACGGAACCTCTCTCTCTGACCTCTGAGGCCCTACCTGCCTATCTTTCGCCCCCGCTCAACCTATTTCAGCCCCAGTGGCCTCTCTGCCCGCCCTCAGAGTCACCAAGCTCATTCCCACGTGCTGGTCCCTCTACCCAGAGCCCTCTTCCCCAGAGCTTCCCAAGGCTGCCTCCTCCATTCGGGTCCTACCTCACCCCACCCACCCCTGCTCAGGTAGAAACCCATGCCTCCTCTAGCTCATCATACCGGTTATTTTCTCCATAGTACACAGCACCCTAAATTCCCTTGCGCAGCGAGGGTGTGTCTGAGGATTCACCATTCAATCTCTGATGCCTAGAACGGTAACTGTGTACAACAGAGAGGAGGCCCTCCCAAAGGCCCTTTCTGGCCACAGGTTCTGGAAATGGTAGGAGGCAAGAGAAAGACCTGTTCTCATTCCCTGGGCAACTCTTTCTCCTCTGTATTTGCAGTTTCTCTGCAAAAAGGAGGGGACTGGACCCAATGAATCCATATTCCCTTCCAGCTCAAACAAAAAGATTCCACAAACTTGGACAACTTCTCATTTTAGCCAGTAACCAACTCCTGCCAGAACATGATTCATCTCTACCGATTTTGCCTAGCAACCGGCCCTTCCCCCTACACCCCGAATCACCCTCCCCCCAAGAAAAATTCCTCCCCCACCACACACCC